>NC_086446.1:575759519-576063269 GCF_028390025.1 Pseudophryne corroboree
ACAAGTGGAGCAGGGCAGACTAAGGACTATATGACTGTGACAGCCCACCGGGTAGATGTATTGCCTCCCGCAGCAAGAACAGCAGCGGCTGCACCAGTAGCAGCATCTCGCAAACGCCAACTCGTTCCTAGGCAGGCTACGCTTTGTATCACTGCTTTCCAGAAGAGGCACACAGCTGACAACCTCTTACGGAAACTGAGGAAGATCATCGCAGAATGGCTTACCCCAATTGGACTCTCCTGGGGATTTGTGACATCGGACAACGCCAGCAATATTGTGCGTGCATTACATCTGGGCAAATTCCAGCACGTCCCATGTTTTGCTCATACATTGAATTTGGTGGTGCAGAATTATTTAAAAAACGACAGGGGCGTGCAAGAGATGCTGTCGGTGGCCCGAAGAATTGCGGGCCACTTTCGGCATTCAGCCACCGCATGCCGAAGACTGGAGCACCAGCAGACACTCCTGAACCTGCCCCGCCATCATCTGAAGCAAGAGGTGGTAACGAGGTGGAATTCAACTCTCTATATGCTTCAGAGGATGGAGGAGCAGCAAAAGGCCATTTAAGCCTATACAGCTTTCTACGATATAGGCAAAGGAGGGGGAATGCACCTGACTCAAGCGCAGTGGAGAATGATTTCAACGTTGTGCAAGGTTCTGCAACCCTTTGAACTTGCCACACGTGAAGTCAGTTCAGACACTGCCAGCCTGAGTCAGGTCATTCCCCTCATCAGGCTTTTGCAGAAGAAGCTGGAGAGATTGAAGGAGGAGCTAAAACAGAGCGATTCTGCTAGGCATGTGGGACTTGTGGATGGAGCCCTTAATTCGCTTAACCAGGATTCATGGGTGGTCAATCTGTTGAAATCAGAGCACTACATTTTGGCCACCGTGCTTGATCCTAGATTTAAAACCTACGTTGGATCTCTCTTTCCGGCACACACAAGTCTGCAGCGTGGAAAATAGACTACCAAGGTAGGAAAGGCGCTGACATGTGTTGTAAGTCCTCAAGCTGCTGAATAGAAGGGCTAGTTAAACCCTTGTTAGAAACAGAGAAGATAAAAACAATTCAGCGCTACTGACTAATTAAATAATGATAAATTTATTTAGAAACATAAAACATCAATTTCCATGTGTATTGACAAATAGTAACTGTTGCAACAGATAATTGTAATAAGATATGGTACCAAAGTTCAAAAAATAAAAATAAAAATAAAAATAGAAAAATTAAAAATTAGGGCCAAGATCAACACTGCTTATTTATGAATGGGGATCCTCTCACTTATTTCGTGACCTTGAAAAAGCTGCGCTAGCAGTGAAACGCGTTGGTGACAGACTGGGACTTTTAAACTTCAAGACGTGCCAATTATCCACCTACTGGGAACGGTGACCATTATGGACTAAATCTTGGGAAGATAATTCCATCAGGACCGTGCTACGGCCCAATTCCCTTACCAATACCAGCAAAGGATCACGAAATAAGTGAGAGGATCCCCATTCATATGGAGTGCTAACCGATTGGAGGACCCACCACAAGTGAACTTGTAACACCGTATATCTATTTCCCCAGGATAAGGCCTCATGCAATATACCCAGCATTTTGAAAAAAATCCTTTTCTTCATAAATAAGCAGTGTTGATCTTGGCCCTAATTTTTAATTTTTCAATTTTTCTATTTTTATTTTTATTTTTTGAACTTTGGTACCATACCTTATTACAATTATCTGTTGCAACAGTTACTATTTGTCAATACACATGGAAATTGATGTTTTATGTTTCTAAATAAATTTATCATTATTTAATTAGTCAGTAGCGCTGAATTGTTTTTATCTTCACAAGTCTGCAGAGGTTCAAAGACCTGCTGGTGAGAAAATTGTCAAGTCAAGCGGAACGTGACCCGTCAATAGCTCCTCCTTCACATTCTCCCGCAACTGGGGCTGCGAGGAAAAGGCTAAGAATTCCGAGCCCACCCGCTGGCAGTGATGCAGGGCAGTCTGGAGCGATTGCTGACATCTGGTCCGGACTGAAGGACCTGCCAACGATTACTGACATGTCGTCTACTGTCACTGCATATGATTCTCTCACCATTGAAAGAATGGTGGAGGATTATATGAGTGACCGCATCCAAGTAGGCAGGTCAGACAGTCCGTATGTATACTGGCAGGAAAAAGAGGCAATTTGGAGGCCCTTGCACAAACTGGCTTTATTTTACCTAAGTTGCCCTCCCTCCAGTGTGTACTCCGAAAGAGTGTTAAGTGCAGCCACTCACCTTGTCAGCAATCGGCGTACAAGGTTACTTCCAGAAAATGTGGAGAAGATGATGTTCATCAAAATGAATAATAAACAATTCCTCCGTGGAGACATTCACCAGCAAATGCCTCTAGAAAGTACACAGGGACCTGAGATGGTGGATTCCAGTGGGGACGAATTAATAATCTGTGAGGAGGGGGATGTACACAGTGAAAGGGGTGAGGAATCGGACGATGAGGTGGACATCTCGCCTCTGTAGAGCCAGTTTGTGCAAGGAGAGATTGATTGCTTCTTTTTTGGTGGGGGCCCAAACCAACCAGTCATTTCAGTCACAGTCGTGTGGCAGACCCTGTCGCTGAAATGATGGGTTTGTTAAAGTGTGCATGTCCTGTTTATACAACATAAGGGTGGGTGGGAGGGGTGGGAGGGCCCAAGGACAATTCCATCTTGCACCTCTTTTTTTCTTTAATTTATCTTTGCATCATGTGCTGTTTGGGGACTATTTTTTTAAGTGCCATCCTGTCTGACACTGCAGTGCCACTCCTAGATGGGCCAGGTGTTTGTGTCAGCCACTTGGGTCGCTTAGCTTAGTCACACAGCTACCTCATTGCACCTCTTCTTTTCTTTGCGTCATGTGCTGTTTGGGGACTATTTTTTAAATCTGCCATCCTGCGTGACACTGCAGTGCCACTCCTAGATGGGCCAGGTGTTTGTGTCGGCTTTTGGGTCACTTAGCTTAGTCACACAGAGACCTTGATGCACCTCTTTTTTTCTTTGCATCATGTGCTGTTTGGGGACTATTTTTTGAAGTGCCATCCTGTCTGACACTGCAGTGACACTCCTAGATGGGCCAGGTGTTTGTGTCGGCCACTTGGGTCGCTTAGCTTAGTCACACAGCTTCCTCATTGCACCTCTTTTTTTCTTTGCATCATGTGCTGTTTGGGGACTTCTTTTTTAAATCTGCCATCCTGTCTGACACTGCAGTGACACTCCTAGATTGGCCAGGTGTTTGTGTCAGCCACTTGGGTCGCTTAGCTTAGTCACACAGCGACCTTGGTGCACCTCTTTTTTTTCTTTGCATCATGTGCTGTTTGGGGACTATTTTTTGAAGTGCCATCCTGTCTGACACTGCAGTGCCACTCCTAGATGGGCCAGGTGTTTGTGTCGGCTTTTTGGTCACTTAGCTTAGTCACACAGCGACCTCATTGCAACTCTTCTTCTCTTTGCATCATGTGCTGTTTGAGGACTATTTTTTAAATCTGCCATCCTGTATGACACTGCAGTGCCACTCCTAGATGGGCCAGGTGTTTGTGTCGGCTTTTGGGTCACTTAGCTTAGTCACACAGCGACCTTGGTGCACCTCTTTTTTTCTTTACATCATGTGCTGTTTGGGGACTATTTTTTGAAGTGCCATCCTGTCTGACACTGCAGTGACACTCCTAGATGGGTCAGGTGTTTGTGTCGGCCACTTGGGTCGCTTAGCTTAGTCACACAGCGACCTTGGTGCACCTCTTTTTTTCTTTGCATCATGTGCTGTTTGGGTACTATTTTTTTGAAGTGCCATCCTGTCTGACACTGCAGTGCCACTCCTAGATGGGCCAGGTGTTTGTGTCGGCCACTTGGGTCGCTTAGCTTAGTCATCCAGCGACCTCGGTGCAAATTTTAGGACTAAAAATAATATTGTGAGGTGTGAGGTGTTCAGAATAGACTGGAAATGAGTGGAAATTATGGTTATTGAGGTTAATAATACTATGGGATCAAAATGACCCCCAAATTCTATGATTTAAGCTGTTTTTCAGGGTTTTTTGTAAAAAAAACACCCGAATCCAAAACACACCCGAATCCGACAAAAAATTTTCAGGGAGGTTTTGCCAAAATGCGTCCGAATCCAAAACACGGCTGCGGAACCGAATCCAAAACCAAAACACAAAACCCGAAAAATGTCCGGTGCACATCACTAATATATATATAAACACAGTATATAGTAGTTGATAGGATGGCACTCACAGGACTTCAGTATAAATAAAAAGAATTTAATTTAATTGTCCATATGGGTCCAGTCTTTTCATTTATACTGAAGTCCTGTGAGTGCCATCCTATCAACTACTATACATATTTGGACTATCCGGGAAAGGCATCCGGAAATGGGGCAGTGGGCTGCTTGGGGATGGAAGGCAGGGAGACACTTAGACGGGGGGTCAATGAGCAGATGGTGCCACTGGACTAGAGGCGGGGGTGACACTTGGCTGGAGTAGGATCTAGGTGGGGAAGCAGTGGGCTGGCAGAGTGTCAGAACCTGAGATGGGAGGGGGTGATATATGTAAAGGACACTGGGCTGGAAGGAAAGACTGGCAGTGAAATGGAAATGGGAGGGGCGATTACTAGGTTTGAAAACGGGGGGCACTGTGACTGTGAGGTGCACTGTGACCATACTGGCTGTGGGGGTTAGGTGGGGGAGCAGTGGCTTGGGGGATGTTGGCCGATTGGGGAGGGAAGGGGGGATACACTGGAATAACAGGGTGAGAGACATTGGTATTGCGGCGGGAGAGACACTGGGATAGGTGAGGGTTGGATGGGGAGACACTGGGATAGGTGAGGGTTGGTTAGATGGGGAGGCACTGGGCTGGGACAGGGGATGGTAGCACTGACATGGGGTTGCTTGACTGGCCCACACCACTGCAGCACTGCTATAAATGTCCTGAGTGCGAGTGGTCACTCAGCCTAGTAGTAGGTATTGGTTTCGGTGAAAGACACAAATAGAGGAGGGGATGTAGTTGCTTTATTGGCGGTTCGGATCCCGGTGGTCAGGATACCGATGCCGGAATGTCGGCAGCCGGAATGCCACCACACAGTGACTATTCCCATTCGTGTGTGTCCTTGACACCCATAGAGTGTGAATAGAACCTGTGGCGAGGGGCTCCTTTGTGTTGCCCCCACCACCCCCCCTGCCAGCATTCTGGCGGCCAAGATCCCGTGGTCAGGATGCTGTCCTCCTGGATACCAACCGTCGGCATTACAGCCCTAACCCTAGAGGTGGTGTGTATTGCACCATATTGACCCTGGTACAAAGCAGGTGGGACCCCGGGGTTGTGGGTGTGTGTGTATATAGGTGTCCCCACAGGTGTGAGTGCAGGTGTGGCCCCCCTGTCTCCCAGGTGTGTGTATGTGTGTTTGTAGGTGTGAGGCTCCCAAGTGTGTGTGTGTGTGTGTGTGTGTGTGTGTGTGTGTGTGTGTGTGTGTGTATGTGCAAGTGTGGTCCTCCATCCCCGATGCGTGTAAAGGTGTGGCCTCCAGATGTGTGTGTTCAGGTGTGGCCTCCCAACCCACATGTCTATTTGCTGGTGTGGCCCCCCCAGGTGTGTATTGTGCACATTCAGGTCAGTGCTTGCCTTGGTGAAGTAGAGCAGCCACAGCTCGTTCAGCTACTCCTTGGAAGCCGCCATCCACCTGCTGCTGCGCCGGGCTCTGTCTCTGTGTCACGGCGCCTCCATGACAGGGAAGTGCTGCACTGCTGTGGCTGGTTCCAGGGAAGGAGGTGCAAAGCACGAGGAGCTGTGCAGCGCCAGTAAGAACAGTGCTGACCCCCCTCCCTCTCCGTCTACTGTACTGGGTCTGATGTCACCGCTGCCTGTACTGCTCCCAGCACTCTGCTATGTACACACAGGCAGGGAGAGGAGGATGAGCACTGTACTGCAGCAGCGTGACTGACTTGGTGTAGGGGAATCGGTGGGTCCAGGGCCTCTGTGACAGCCTGGACCCCACAGCAACTGCATCACCTGCACCTATGGTAGTTACACCACTGCTTACATAGACTAGGCACTAGGCAGTTACCGGTTCGTACCGGAGACATGCAGCACAGCAGTCACTCGGTGTAATTAGCACCGATGTCCGACACCACACTTCAGTGAAGCACCTCTAAGTAAAACTACAGCTCCCAGCACCTCTTGCTTCCAGGAGCTCCCGGCAACAAGGGCTGATGTGAGTTGTAGTTTTAGAGCTGCTTCACTGAATTGCAGTGCCAGACATCAGCGCTAATTACACCGAGTGACTGCTGTGCTGCATGTCTCCGGTACAAACAGGTAACTGCCTAGTGCCTAGTCTATGTAAGTCTACCCCTTGGCCTCCAGGCGGCGCCCCTCTTCTGGCTGCGCCACCTGGCGAGTGCCATCCTGGCCAATTGGTAGATACGCCCCTGTGTGTAGACCTTTTGTTTGTATTCTACCATCCCAAACCCTCTTAAGTTCTAAAAAACAAGAAGAAAGCATGAACACTTTTCTTTTTATTTGGATTTACATGAGGACTCAACATCTACAACATTTATACAGTAAATACGTTTCTTTATTTCCTTGTGTTTCAAGTGGGAACAATTTTTATGATCCTTTCTCCTTCGTCCTAGAGGATGCTGGGGACTCCAAAAGAACCATGGGGTATAGACGGGATCCGCAGGAGTCATGGGCACACTATAAGACTTTGAATGGGTGTAAACTGGCTCCTCCCTCTATGCCCCTCCTCCAGACCTCAGTTAGATTCTGTGCCCAGAGGAGACTGGTCACACTCTAGGGGAGCTCTACTGAGTTTCTCTAAAAATACTTTTGTTAGGTTTATTATTTTCAGGGAGCACTGCTGGCAACAGGGGAGAGAAGCAGACCTACTTCTGTGAGTTGATAGGCTCTGCTTCTTAGGCTACTGGACACCATTAGCTCCAGAGGGTCTGATCACTTGGGTCGCCTAGCTGCTCGTTCCCGGAGCCGCGCCGCCGTCCCCCTCACAGAGCCAGAAGATTGAAGACAGGTGAGTAACCGAAGCAAAGAAGACGTCTGAAGGCGGCAGAAGACTTCAGTCACTACACAGGCACTACATGGGGGGCGCCCTGGTGATAATGTCGATATTATCTTTAACCATAAAGCTATACCTCTAGATACACCGTGGAGCCGCTATGGCCGCTGGACTGAATATGAATACACGCGCTACGCACTTTGTACGCTATTTGCGTACAGAGTCCCGTATGTGGTACGTACTTGGCGTACACACGCCGCGCTGAGTGTACAGAGTACGCACTGCGCGCGCACACACAATTGATAACCTTTAAACCTTATTAATAATACAATGTAATAATATGGTTACACTTTAAACCTTTATGCAGCAAAGCACTGCAATGATGTTATACCTTAAACCTTAAGTAGCGCTGACGGTATAAAGTACCCACAATGCGTACACCTTATCAGTACTTATAAACTTTATACAGTTAAATACGCTTTAAACCCTTGCAGGAAAGTGAGGACACAACACAGATATGTAGTTGAACCACAGGGTTCTAAGGCCACAGTGGATTATTTCAAAAGGTAAAACAGTACAAATTATACACTACAGACTAACAAGATAAATCTAAACAGAATAATGGCTACAGTCAATGTACATATACGCGAGAATGTTCGCAAGCGCAACCCGGCCGGTCCTCCGCTTGTCAGGTAGAAAGTGTTCAGAGTCTTCTGACCAGCCAGGCAGCAACAGGCTTTTTTTATACACTACTTCCATATACAATACAATGGTCACTGTAATCCCTTTGTCTATTGGACACAGAGATGTATCTTTACATTACAGGAGATGTCATAGGTTGATTTGAAAAGGTGGGCGATGTCTTTCTCAACTGCTCTTGTGGGTGGTCTCCTCTGGATTCCAGTAAACACTCTGGATACAGTAAATACAGTTTAAACCTATATTCTGCTTCTGCATCTAACTATCCTCAGGAACATGCGATCTTCCTCAAACCAACACCAGAATGTTTCCCTTAAAATACCCTACAGCTGGATATCAAACACCACCTTGTAACCTTGTTCTGTCCCCTCCTATCCTGTAAAGGTGAATCCCTTTGTTCTGTTACCATTTTAAACAGCTATTTCTTTCTGATGTGGTGCAGGGGACTATGAGTACAATGTGCACTATTTGGGTTAAATATGTAATGTTCTGATAACCCTCTATGCGCTCACAAACTCTGCCATAAATACCCATACCACGCGCATGATCGCATGAGCGATCCTACGCAAATTGCGGATATGTGCACGCACGGCGAAATAAGTGCACGCGCAGCGGGCATGTGTATGGGGTTAGTACATGGTGTATGCATTTACAATATTTTCGACTTTGACAGTCCACCCTTTGGCAGTCAACACTAACTGCCACTATCTAAACATTAAACAGAAAAATATACAATACAATATCTACAGATGATTGGATAAAAATATACAATACATTATCCACAGATGATTGGATGGTAGGAGGAGAGGTGTAGGCGGGAAATGTATGACCTAGTGGGATAGTAAAAGCATGTATTTATGAAATCCATGTCTGAGGGGCATGTATCATCGTGCCGTATATGTTCTAGATAAGCTTCGAGGTATTGCGAAGTATACATTAAATCCTTCTCATCCCGTATTAAGGGTCTGTAAGTGGGCCAACAAACACTACCGAGCTCTTTTAGGCTTCTTGTTCCAACAAATGGGGTGCACATTTAGATGATGATACATGGAGGGGGAACATATGTGAGTGCTAATATATGTGGATATCACCTATCAACTATGTGTGTCACTAACTGAAGGTTGTAGTGATGAAGATAAGACACATATGTACAATACATTCACATAACATTTGCGTAATCATTCTTGGTTGTTGCTCGAAGTCTCTTCCGGATGGGTGTATTTTTGCTGAAACATAGGAAAAACGGGTGAAAGAAACGGGCCGTGGAATTCATTTGCAATCCTTATCACAACATCGTTTCTATAGATGGGTCATAAATTAAATCAGTTGCTGTAACAATGCCCCTGCTCCTTAAACTCATCAATTTTGTACTGTGCTTGCGCCGCATTAAAATTCGAACACATCTAAATATCAAGCCAATAATTATGACGACTCCCAGGATACAAAGGAGAAACTTTCCTACACTCATAATAACATTTTGAGCCCATTTTCCTAAACCTGAGAACCAATTGCGTGGGTTCAACCATGAGACCCAGCCGGTCAGTTCATTACCCACAGCAGTCAGGGTAAGGTTGTGTCTCCTTCGGAACTCCCACTTCAACTGAAAGATATCGTCCATCTTTTGATCAATGATCTCAGTTGGGTCGTCAGTGCTGTTTGTAATATACGTGCAGCACTTCACACCATATTGAGTTGCCAATGTGACACAGTACCCGCCTGTCACCGCTGTGATATAATTGAGGACCATCCTGTGCTGGATCAGTTCCGTTTTGTAATCTTGCAACTCCCTTCCTGTATACCTGAAGGTGTCGTCATACATCTCAGTGATATTATCTATCAGGTTCGCTAGCGCATGGATGTACCTATAATTTATAATTCCTCTGGCAGTACGGGTGATATCTAATGCGAGAAGGAATTGAATCCCGGTGGATTCGTGGATCAAATCAGAGGCTACGTGCTCTGTCCTATCTATGAGGTGTCTCTTAACGATGTGTTCATAATGAGTATGAGTATAAGGAGCTTGAGCACTGCGGTAAACGTCTTTCATCTTATCATGGGTTATGGTCATAACCTCTGGCAACACTCTTCCAATGTAACACAATCCCTCTGAGTTTGGGGCAAGCCACTTATACGCCTTCCTCCTGCATATGAAATAGGCATCATCGGGGAGAACATATGGGACAGAATATGACATTACCATATTGCAAACTTTCCAAGTGAAAAACCCAATCCCTAGTTCTCTCATCTGTTCAGTTCACGTATCAGGCTGTATGATATGCGCACAGTACACTGGTGATACTTCTCCAACCAGCATGGTCTTACTTCCTTGAGTATACCTGTACCGAAAATACCTTCCACTGTTGGCTATTTGGCGTATAAGTTCAGAATCTACGGGTGTCCTATCAGCTCTGTGCGAAAATGCCATGGTTTGGTTATTCCATGTCACCTCCCAATTTCCCGGCTTTCGGGAATTGGAAATGTTGAAACATACTAAGGATCTATCTACATGGTACTGGTGGAGCTTCAAACTAGGTGGCCTAGAAATATTACATTTCTTGTCCACCGGTCTCCCACCCCGTAATTCGAGTACCTCATCTATTGCTAACGAGTATGGTACTAATCCTGACTTGCTCTGACCTTGAGGTACTTGTGAGTACACCCAGCATTCTGTCTGGTTTAAGACCTTACCCACTAGTGAGTGGTAATCACTCAATGGATGACGGTCCATGTTGATATTAAGGCTGGACTGACATCTCTGGATGCACCCATCCTCAACTATGTTTTCACAATTCCTACAAATGCATTCTTCCTCAGCCAATAACCCTTCACAGTGCCTCCTAGTTTCCTGACTACCAGATTGTTTTCTGATACTCGCCTTTGCTCGATGGATGTGTTGCTCTTGGAATTCTACAAATCCGTCCTTGCCATCAGAACCCATTCCAGATCCTTTCTCAACCTCTCTGGTACTCTCACCGAAACAGACTGTTCCCGTCAAAAACAGGATTAACAGGAAAACCCGAAATGCAGTCTCTTGGGGTAAGTCCATCTTGTTAAGGGGAGAGAAAGGGAATAAGAAGGGGGAGGAAAGGAAGGTAATGGGAGATGGAGAAAGTAATAAAAAGGAAAAAGAAAACTGGTGCGACAACCGCCTCTGGTTTTGTTGTTCTCCGCGCTCAGGTGCCGTGACAACAGTCCTGCCTCTCAGCCTTCCTGGAACAGACACTCCAGTGATACTATATTCTCTCTGAGTCAGCGACCTTTCTGTAGGGAACATAAGTCTTGCATTACAATGTGTTTAACTGTTGTGTGAAGTAAACCATCCGTGGAAAATGAAAAAGCGAGATAGAGAGAAAAATAATAAAACGAAAATTTGTCAGATTTGCGTTCACCATCAGGCTGTCACACCATCATGTCTATCGGTATCTATGCACAGTCTCCCTTCACCAGTATTTCCACTCTCCACCCTTTGTGCATGGCCAGGCACAGTGATGCTGGTGAGATATACTGGGTTTTCGGCAGACCTCTGAAAAGACCGAGTAGACATGTGACGTTTGAGCTGTAATTCTGTCGGTGAACGTCAGAGATGAAGAGGAAACTTTGAATACAAATCACAGAGTTTAGTAACAAAGAAGATTTTACAAAGTTTGACATCTGGATTTGGGCACTACGGGGAATGATTCCCTAATCAGTCTGTTCCCTTAAAAAAAATTCTATGTGTGTTATATCTCTACTGGGACTATCCCAGCCCTCAATCCAGTGTCTTGTCCATTCTAAGTTCATAGGGAACCCGGTATCTTGGAGATAATTTCCTCTACCTGTGATGGACATGTTTCTAAAATAGTGAAATGCAATATTAGTCTTCGTAAGTATTTTAACATATTTTGTGCTTCCTGGGTGGGAGCACTTTATATGTATACCATCTCTAACAAAACTCCTGTTAAATTACTTAGAGGTCACTTCTGCTAGAGAGAGAGAAGCAGAAGTCTAGAAGCCTCCTCCTAATTTCCGTAAGTTCTGTCAAAAGGGTAAAGTTGCATTTATTCTGTTCTTCCCATTAACCGAATCTGTGTTTTTCTATACTGCTCGTGATTCCTTACTATATGTCCCTTGATCCCGTCTATGTGTTTAATAACGTGGCTTATTTATTCTGTCTAGGGGTCTATATTGGCTATGTGCTCTACTCCTCCTACAATTTCTAGCAAAATGTCCTTCATTTTTACAAATGTAACATATTATCGGTCTTTTGTTACTACTAGGGTTTTGGGGTTTGGGCTGATGAGACTTTGGTGTAAGAGCCTGTATACTTTCAATCCTCAGTCTCTCCTCTTGCAGTTTTCTACGCCTAGCAATATTCCTATGGTGTTCAATTGCGCACTTTCTAAGGCAAGCTACTGTGACCCCTCTCCAACCAAGCAAAGAGGTTTGTACTCTGTCCCTCACTGTCTGATCGAGTCCGTCCATTAGCACAGACACAGCCACTTCTCTGTATTTTTCATCGTTCCCTGCATCTAATACCCCCATGTATCTGTCCATTTCCTCCAGTGCTCGGTGGAAATAGTCAGATGCCATTTCATTTTCCCTCTGTTTTATGGAGAAAATTCATCTCCACTCAGTGGGGAAACAAAACTCTAGTTGCCTATTAATTTGTTTTATATTTTCCTGATTGTTTCTGTCAGTCATAGGAATATCTGACTCTAATCTACAATCAGTGATAAATTTTTGGGTGTCAATATTAGGGGGTAGGCATGCTTTCAAAAATGTTCGCCAATGTTGGTTTGTTGGTTCATACACATTACCCAGATCTCTGATAAATTTCTGACATCTGGCTAAATGCTTCCGAGGGTCGGGGAATTCTGAAATGATTGATCGCAGCTCATCTCTGGGCCACGGGCAATACATTGCATTATTCCTGGTGAGGATTACTCCCTTACTATCGGTTCCCCCATGGGCAGTTACTATTTCCAAGACAGGGTGTAATCCTACCATTCTGTTCCTAATCGGTTTACTGTGTGGTGTTGTTGTTTCTGTGCAATGAACTGTATCATACTTACCGGTAGCTGTGACCTTACCCGTTCTTTCATTGGGGAATACTGTTACTGCATTACCTGGTTGGACAGGTCCCACCTGAGTTTCCTGCAACATGACTGCTTGGAGGAGAGCTGCGATTTGGCTGACTCCTTCATCTTCCTGTGACCTAAAACCTTGGAGAGACTTCAAAACAGGATACATTTTGCAAAAGTTAGGGTTAATACATTGCTCTTTCATATTACTATCATTTACGGATGTATCATTGACTGTAGCCTTCTGTTCCCCTTCGACCTGTGCCGACAATGGTGTGTTTGTGTTCTCATTCCCGCTATGTTTGGAACCGATTGCATATGTTAATTTCTCTTGCATATTGCCCTCTTGCTGCCAAAAATTTAAACAGTTTGTGTGTCTGACCCTTCGCTTTTGGGATTTTATTAGACATATCCTACTCCTTAAATTCTGCAATACCTCTGGTTCAAAACTACCTATCCCGGGAAATTATGTTTTATCCCCCACAGTCATTCGTGTCCATTCATCACAAAAGGTCTCAGTGTGGGGACCATACTTCCCCCACATTACTAACCGAGCTGACCCCCTTGGTCTCTTCTCTGCTGTCTGAACCCTGACTGAGGAATGTCCCTGTGTTGTGCACTTGGCTCCCATTGTGGACCCTTTTAACACGGGAAAACTTCCTAAAATGCTCCAAACACAGTAGTCTACCGGTGGAAGTCCTCAAAGTTCTTCCACTAACTTCTTCTGCTCCGAGTATCACGGATCCGCCTTTTTTTTAGCAGACACGTGTAGCCGTTGCAGGCCCTACTTCAGCCTATATCCCCTGGGCCTTTTACCCAGTGAATATCTGCCTCTGGAGGGACCAGCGAAAAACTCCCTGAACCTTTATTTTACACAAATCACACTTGCATGTGCTTCACACAACGCGTATGATGATGAGATTTAAACACAAATATGCAAAACTTCGTATCACGTTGCGCCACGTATTGCCCACACAACCGTGCGGTCCAATCGTACCGCTCATAGACACTTGCTATCTATAAGTGGTAGGATCACTGGAGTCTTCACACTGTGCTCCAAAACAGCCGGAGTGTAATACCACGAAAACTTTATCACACTACATTGCACGTATTCACCTAGACCGTGCTCACCACGTTTTCACCTAGACCGTGCTTCACCAAGATCACCAAGTTCACCAAGCGGGGTTCAATACATTCACACCTTTTTTAGCCCACACTAACATTCTATAGTTTTCTGATCAGAAAAATATATTTTCCTGTTAACTGATAGCTTTCCCCAGAGGCAATACAGTAAAAAGGTTTTATTTAAACTAAATCTTGGACACTGATCAATTTGTGCTATTACCGCGTGGCTACCGTTTCGCGCCTAAACTAAACAATGCTATTGTGTCATTTGGACTTAGCGGTCGTATCTTTACGCACGTTGCGTAAACACGCGATCGTGCGTACGTCTTTATGTTGCGTACGCAGTCCCGTACTTTGTCCGAGACACGTGTACAAAGACCGTACGTCCGCAATAGTACAAATCCCCCACTTCTATAAATGTAAGCGATATTAACTATAATCGCTCACAAAACACAGCACACAGTTTTTTCTGTATAAACCTTTACAACTAGGCCAGGCTGCATGTGCGTCTTACACTTATTTCTTAAATAATTACCCTATATTTTAACTAAATAGCAACAAATTTCTCAGCACAGGTCAAAATGAATCTAATAATCATCAATAATTCAAATGGTATGATTCAGATTGGATAGCTATCTTGCAGAACATACACTGATATAAATATACACATAATTATAATATTATATATATGTACCATTCACTGGTCTCCTGAGACTCATTTACCCATTAAGTGCTTCTAATTTGCATATGAATGCTATGTGCTATTGGCTGCCTGTAAAGGTGCTTTTTTTCACTGCTAGGAAAAAGCAGTTACACAGGTTAATTTGCATTTCAATGGCTATCTTATAGCAAGCAGAGTTAACTGAATCTTGGAGAAAAAAAACTTTTTTTTTTATATCTGTGTGTACTTCTTACATCAAATATTCATCTTACTGTTAACTTTTCACTAGGCCCAGCTGAAACTATTTGTAATTGACTATGGCATGGGTTAAATAAATGCATTGGTAACTCGTAAATGGTGATTTCTTTTTGACCAAGGAGGGCTGATTATTCCGGGCAGTGAAATCACACACCATGCAAGCTCCTGAAGTTATTTTAGACCTGAGTTAAAAAAAAACACTATATCAAGGCTTTTGCAGCAACTTTTAAATGTACTTTTACCCTACTTAACAGATAAGCAATCCAATCTGAATCAAACACAATATGACTCATTTGAACCTTGTTTTGCAACAATGTGATCAGATATGCAGAGTACAGGTGTATGCTTGTATTGTGTGCGCATTTGGTGCCAAACAGAAAATCACAGACTTTTAAAACGGATCCCACCAGCATCACTACAAACCATGCAGAGCAGACGCTTATCTTATCAGCACTTGAGAAAGAGTTTACCAGAGTATCCACCATCCAGGAGAAGGCTTACGTGGATACCTGTCCACCCTTTGCTGATGGATAAAGTCTGCTGTACCCTGCTAGGCTGTGGGTATGAGGAAAAACAGGATGATGCCAATTGATAATGTCGATATTATCTTAAACCATAAAGCTATACCTCTAGATACACCGTGGAGCCGCTATGGCCGCTGGACTGAATATGAATACACGCGTTACGCACTTTGTACGCTATTTGCGTACAGAGTCCCGTACGTGGTACGTACTTGGCGTACACACGCCGCGCTGAGTGTACAGAGTACGCACTGCGCGCGCACACACAATTGATAACCTTTAAACCTTATTAATAATACAATGTAATAATATGGTTACACTTTAAACCTTTATGCAGCAAAGCACTGCAATGATGTTATACCTTAAACCTTAAGTAGTGCTGACGGTATAAAGTACCCACAATGCGTACACCTTATCAATACTTATAAACCTTATACAGTTAAATACGCTTTAAACCCTTGCAGGAAAGTGAGGACACAACACCGATATGTAGTTGAACCACAGGGTTCTAAGGCCACAGTGGATTATTTCAAAAGGTAAAACAGTACAAATTAAACACTACAGGCTAACAAGATAAATCTAAACAGAATAATGGCTACAGTCAATGTACATACGTGAGAATGTTCGCAAGCGCAACCCGGTCGGTCCTCCGCTTGTCAGGTAGAAAGCGTTCAGAGTCTTCTGACCAGCCAGGCAGCAACAGGCTTTTTTTATACACTACTTCCATATACAATACAATGGTCACTGTAATCCCTTTGTCTATTGGACACAGAGATTTATCTTTACATTACAGGAGAGGTCATAGGTTGATTTGAAAAGGTGGGCGATGTCTTTCCCAACTGCTCTTGTGGGTGGTCTCCTCTGGATTCCCCCCCCCCCCCCCCCGCATACATAATATACAGTAAATACAGTTTAAACCTATATTCTGCTTCTGCATCTAACTATCCTCAGGAACATGCGATCTTCCTCAAACCAACAAAAGAATGTTTCCCTTAAAATACCCTACAGCTGGATACCAATTACCACCTTGTAACCTTGTTCTGTCCCCTCCTATCCTGTAAAGGTGAATCCCTTTGTTCTGTTACCATTTTAAACAGCTATTTATTTCTGATGTGGTGCAGGGGGCTATGAGTACAATGTGCACTATTTGGGTTAAATATGTAATGTTCTGATAACCCTCTATGCGCTCACAAACTCCGCCATAAATACCCATACCACGCGCATGATCGCAGGAGCGATCCTACGCAAATTGCGGATATGTGCACGCACGGAGGAATAAGTGCACGCGCAGCGGGCATGTGTATGGGGTTAGTACATGGTGTATGCATTTACAATATTTTTCGACTTTGACACTGGGCAGCAATATAAACCTCATTTTAAGCTACTGGCACAGTGTATCAGTGCATAGGCACTGTTAGGAGACCCCCGCCAGTGAAAATTAAATCGAGACCGAAGCGCGCCATGTAGGGGGCGGGGCTTCATCCTTCAGCGATGACCAGCGCCATTTTCTCTCCACAGCTTGCTGCAGAGACGCTGCTCCCGGCCCTTCACTGCTGTCACAAGTAACAGAGTGTTAAAAAACAAGGGGGAGGGCACATAAAATTGGTGTGGGACACTCTATGGGTGTCCACGACACCCATAGAGGAAGAATATAATAGTGTGCCGAGCGTAGCGAGGCACCGTGCCCGCAGCATGGCGAGGCACCGTGCCCGCAGCGTGGCGAGCGAAGCGAGCCCGTAAGGGGCTGCGTTCCGCTCGCCACCCCTGTCGGGATTGTGTGGTCGGGATTCCGGCGTTGGTATTTCGACCGCCGGGATTCCGGCCGGCGGCATTTAGTACTGATCCCCTTTCTTCATGTTACATCACACAGTAGTACCACTTTAACTTATATACATTACTAATCGCTGTAGTGCTCCTTATTCACATTTCACCACACCATATTGCTCTTTATTCACATTAGACCATACAGTAGTGTCTTATCTAACGTTACGCCACACAGTACAGCACCTTATACACATAGTGCCACACATTAGTAATGCCTTTATACACATAATACCACACAATAATTAATGTCCTTATAAACATAATGACACACATTATTAATGTCCTTATAAACATAATGCACCGTACACATTATGCCAACCTTTATTAATGCCATTATACACATAATGTCCCTTACACATATGCCTCACATTATTAATGCATTTATACACGACACACATAATGCCCCTTACACATATGCTGAACACTATTGCACAATGAACCTACCAACAAACAGCACTCACACTGTGACTTCTGCCACTACTTGGATACAGATGTGTCCTCATACATCTTGCCTCAATATGCCATGGAACTCCAGTCCAGCTCTCCTAACGTTGGGAGACTTTTTTTTGCAGAAAATACGTCTGCTTTTCATTGCTATGTGACTAGGATGCACAAGCAGATTCTACTGATTAAAATGATATTTAGCATACCTATATTCTGGGTGCAACTGTGGCTATATCTGCATACAAAATGCTGAAAATGCTACGTTACAGTGATTTCCAGGAATACACTGTAACATAGCATTTCATAATCAGATACAGCTGCAGTCACACACAGAATATAGGCATGCCGCATATCATTTTAATCAGCAGAATCGTCTTGTGCCCCTAGGCATTCCAAATGCCCTAGGCATTTGCCTAGTTTGCCTATGCCTCGGGCCGGCTCTGCAAGGGTCTGTATGTATAAGGGGAAGAAACCGGAGGTAACGTTTCCTCCCTCTCATGAACTGAATGCCCTTTTTGAAAAAGAGTGGGAAACGCCAGACAAGAGGTGGCACATTCCCAGGAGAATTGCTTTGGCATACCCGTTTCCTTCTCAGGATAGGGTTGGGTGGGAGACAACACCCACGGTAGACAAAGCTCTGGCGCGAATGTCCAAGAAAGTGGCGCTACCGTCTCCTGAAATGGCGACCCTTAAGGATCCTGCTGATCGTAGGCAGGAGGCTACCTTGAAATCTATTTGTGTCACGACTGGTTCGCTGCTCAGGCCGGCTGTAGCTTCGGCGTGGGTGAGTAACGCGATTGAAAAGTGGGCCGATAACTTGTCATCGGAAATAGACACCCTGGATAGGGATAGCGTGCTTTTGACTCGGCTAGAAGGGCGTTGTGGACTCATCAATGGAATGGTGATACTGACTCTAAGAAGGCTATGGAGGCTCTGCCCTATAAGGGTGGAGTTTTGTTTGGTGAAGGCCTCGCGGACCTGGTTTCTACAGCTACCATGGGTAAGTCCTCTTTTCTGCATTTTGTTCCTCCACAGCAAAAGAAAATGCCCCCATATCAGATGCAGTCCTTTCGGCCGCAGAAATTCCGGAAAGGACATGGGTCATCCTTCCTTGCAGCAAGAGATAATGGAAGAGGAAAAAGATCGCCAGCTGTGGCAGGCTCCCAGGAGCAGACGTCCTCCCCGGCTTCTGCCAAATCCACCGCATGACGCTGGGGCTCCCCTGCGGGAGTCCGCACCGGTGGGAACGCGTCTTCAGCTCTTCAGTCAGGTCTGGGTTCTTTCGGGCCTGGATCTTTGGGTGCTGGGAATTGTGACCCAAGGATACAAGCTGGAGTTTCAAGACGTGCCCCCACACCAATTTTTCAAATCGGCCTTGCCAGCTTCTCTTCCGGAAATAGAGGTGGTGTGTACGGAAATACAAAAGCTGTGTCAGCAGCGAGTCATTGTCGAGGTACCCCCGTCACAACGGGGCGAAGGGTATTATTCAAGCCTGTTTGTGGTCCCGAAGCCGGATGGCTCGGTCAGGCCGATTCTGAACCTAAAATCCCTCAATGTGCATTTGAAAAGTTTCAAATTCAAGATGGAATCTCTCCGAGCGGTAATCTCCAGACAGGAGGGGGGGGGGGGATTTTATGGAGACAGTCGACATAAAGGATGCTTACCTAAATGTCCCCATATATCCTCCTCATCAGATGTATCTGAGGTTCGCTGTTCAGGATTGTCACTACCAATTTCAGACGTTGCCGTTTGGTCTTTCCACGGCCCCGAGGATTTTCACCAAGGTGATGGCGGAAATGATGGTGCTCCTGCGCAAGCAAGGAGTCACAATTATCCCGTACTTGGACGATCTCCTGATAAAGGCGAGATCACAGGAGCTGTTACTAAAAAACGTTGCGCTCTCCCTGCAGGTGCTGCAACAGCATGGCTGGCTCCTAAATTTACCAAAGTCGCAGTTGATTCCGACAACTCGGCTGTCGTTTTTGGGTATGATTCTGAACCCCGAACTGCAGAGGATCTTCCTCCCGTTGGAAAAAGCTCAGGAAATCCAGAACATGGTCAAGAAACGTCTGAAACCACCAAGAGTGTCGATTCATCACTGCACTCGAGTGCTGGGGAAAATTGTGGCGGCCTCCGAGGCGATTCCGTTTGGCAGGTACCATGCAAGAGCGTTTCAGTGGGACCCCCCAGGGCCAGGGTTTCTCTCCTGTGGTGGCTCCAAAGCTCTCACCTTCTAGAGGGTCGCAGGTTCGGCATCCAAGATTGGATTCTGGTGACCACGGAGTCTCCGAGGTTGGGGAGCAGTCACACAGGGACAAAATTTCCAGGGAAAATGGTCAAGCCAGGAAGCTTGTCTGCACATAAACGTGCTGGAGTTAAGGGCCATCTACAACGGCCTGCGGCAGGCGGAAACGGCTTCTTCGCGGCCTACTCGTCCTGATTCAGTCGGACAACATCACAGCCGTGGCACACATAAACCGCCAGGGCGGAACAAAGAGCAGAGCGGCGATGGCGGAGACCTCCAAGATTCTTCGCTGGGCAGAAAAACATGCAAGCGCTCCGTCAGTGGTCTTCATTCCAGGAGTGGACAACTGGGAAGCAGACTTCATCAGGAGACACGATCTCTATCCAGGAGAGTGGGGTCTTCATCAAGAGGTCTTTGCAGAAGTGACAAGTCATTGGGGACTTCCTCAAATAGACATGATGGCGTCTCGCCTCAACTAGAAGCTTCAGACATATTGTTCCAGGTCAAGGGACCCTCAAGCAAAGCAGTGGACGCACTAGTGACGCCGTGGGTGTTTTGGTCGGTCTATGTGTTCCCTCCACTTCCACTCATTCCAAAGGTGATAAGGATCATAAAAAGAACAAGGGTTCAGGCGATACTCGTTGTTCCAGATTGGCCACGGAGGGCCTGGTATCCAGATCTTCAGGAATTACTCACCGGAGATCCCTGGCCTCTTCTTCTAAGAAAGGATCTGTTACAGCAAGGGCTGTGCATGTTCCAGGATTTACCGCGGTTGCGTTTGACGGCATGGTGGTTGAACGCCAAATCCTAGCTAGGAAGGGTGTTCCCGGGGAGGTCATCCCCACTCTACTTAAAGCTAGAAAGGAGGTAACGGCGAAGCATTATCACCGTATTTGGAGAAAATATGTGCCTTGGTGTGAATCCAAGCAGGCTCCTATGGAAGAATTTCAGCTGGGGTGTTTTCTCCATTTTTTGCAAGCAGGTGTGGATGCGGGCCTGAAGTTAGGCTCCATAAAAGTGCAGGTTTCAGCCTTATCAATTTTCTTTCAAAGGGAATTAGCCTCAGTTCCAGAAGTACAGACTTTCGTGAAGGGCGTACTACACATCCAACCTCCATTTGTGCCCCCAGTGGCACCGTGGGACCTTAACGTGGTGTTACAGTTCTTTACGTCACATTGGTTTGAACCTTTACAAAAGGTTGAGTTGAAATTTCTCACTTGGAAAGTGGTCATGCTGTTGGCCTTGGCATCCGCAAGGCGGGTGTCCGAATTGGAGGCTTTGTCTCACAAAAGCCCCTATCTGATTTTCCACGAGGATAGAGTGGAGTTGAGAACTCGTCAACAATTTCTACCAAAGGTGGTTTCTTCGTTTCACATGAACCAACCTATTGTGGTGCCTGTGGCTACGGAAGCCTTGGCTGATTCAAAGTCTCTAGATGTGGTCAGGGCTTTGAAAATTTATGTAGCCAGAACGGCTCAGGTGAGGAAAACAGAGGCGCTGTTTGTCCTGTATGCGGCCAACAAGGTTGGCTCTCCTGCTTCTAAGCAGACTATTGCACGCTGGATCTGTAATACGATTCAGCAGGCTCATTCTACGGCTGGATTGCCGTTACCGAAATCGGTGAAGGCCCATTCCACTAGGAAGGTGGGCTCATCTTGGGTGGCTGCCCGAGGCGTCTCGGCATTACAGCTTTGCCGAGCAGCTACTTGGTCGGGGTCAAACACTTTTGCAAAGTTCTACAAGTTTGATACCCTGGCTGATGAGGACCTCATGTTTCCTCAATCGGTGCTGCAGAGTCATCCGCACTCTCCCGCCCGGTTTGGAGCTTTGGTATAAACCCCATGGTCCTTTTGGAGTCCCCAGCATCCTCTAGGACGAAGGAGAAAATAGGATTTTAATACCTACCGGTAAAACGGCACATGGAAGTTTGCCCTAGAAGGGGGTGGAACTGTTTGGGGATGGTCTTTCAGACCTCGTTTCCACAGCTACGGCTGGGAAATCAAAACTTTTGCCACAAGCTACCCCACAGCAAAAGTAAGCACTGTATTATCAGGTACAGTCCCTTCGGCCCCAGAAAAGTAGAGGGCTAGAGGCTCATCTTTTCTGCCAAGAGGAAAAGGTAGAGGGAAAAAGCTGCAGCACACAGCTAGTTCCCGGGAGCAGAAGTCCTCCCCTGCGTCCGGTAAGTCCACAGCATGACGCTGGGGCTGCTCAGGCGGACCCGGGTACGGTGGGGGCCCGTCTCAGAAATTTCAGCGCACAGTGGGCTCTCTCACAGGTGGATCCCTGGGTTCTTCAAACAGTATCTCAGAGGTACAGGCTGGAATTCGAGACGTCTCCCCCCCGCCATTTCCTAAAATCTGCCTTACCGGCAACTCCCTCTGCCAGGGAGGCAGTGTTGGTGGCTATCCAAAAAACTGTATTCACAGCAAGTGATTATCAAGGTACCCCTCCTTCAACAGGAAAAGGGTTACTTTTCAACAATGTTTGTGGTACCGAAACCGGACGGTTCGGTGAGACCCATCTTAAATTTAAAATCCTTGAACACATATAACAAAAGATTCAAGTTCAAGATGGAATCGCTCAGGGCGATTATTGCGATCCTGGACGAGGGGGATTACAGGGTCTCTCTGGACATCAAGGATACTTACCTGCATGTCCCCATTTACCCTCCTCACCAGGAGTACCTCAAGATTGTGGTACAGGACTGTCACTATCAGTTCCAGACGCTGCCGTTTGGATTATCCACGGCACCGAGGGTCTTTACCATGGGTAATGACCGAAATGATGATACTCCTTCGCAAGAAGGGAGTTTTAATTATCCCATACTTGGACGATCTCCTGATAAAGGCGAGGTCCAAGGAACAGTTGGTAAGGGGGTAGCACTTTCTCGGGAAGTGCTGCTACAGCAGGACTGGATTCTCAATTCCAAAGTCACAGCTGGTCCCGACGACACGTCTTCTGTTCCTGGGAATGATTCTGGAAACAGACCAGAAGAAAGTGTTTCTTCCAATGGAAAAAGCAGAGGAGTTGTCATCTCTAGTCAGAAACCTCCTAAGACCGGGACAGGTGTCGGTACATCAATGCACATGAGTCCTGGGGAAAATGGTAGCTTCGTACGAAGCAATTCCATTCGGAAAGTTCCACGCACGGATTTTCCAGTGGGACCTGTTGGACAAATGGTCCGGGTCCCATCTCCAGATACAGCAGCGGATAACCCGGTCGGCAAGAACCAGGGTGTCGCTGCGGTGGTGGCTGCAGAGGGCTCATCTACTAGAGGGCCGCAGATTCGGAATACAGGACTGGGTCCTGGTGACCACGGATGCCAGCCTTCGGGGCTGGGGTGCAGTCACACAGGGAATAAAATTCCAAGGACTATGTCCAAACAGGAGTTTTTCACTTAACATAAATTTTCTGGAGATAAGAGCCATTTACAAGGCCCTAAGCAAAACAAGGCCCCTTCTTCACCAGCCGTACTGATCCAATCAGACAACATCACGGCGCTCGCCCATGTAATCAGGCAGGGCGGCACAAGAAGCAGGAGGGCGATGGCAGAAGCCACAGGGATTCCCCGTTGGGCGGAAAATCATGTGGTAGCACTGGCAGCAGTGTTCATTCCGGGAGTGGACAACTGGGAAGCAGACTTCCGCAGCAGACTCCACCCGGGAGAATAGGGACTTCTCCAGATACAGCAGCGGATAACCAAATGCTGGTAAACCGTTGGGAAAGACCACAGGTGGACATGATGGCGTCCCGCTTCAATAAAAAGATATTGCGCCAGGTCAAGGGAACCTCAGGCGATCGCTGTGGACGCTCTAGTGACACCGCGGGTGTACCAGTCGGTTTATGTGTTCCCTCCTCTCCCTCTCATACCCAAGGTACTGAGGATAATAAGAAAAAGAGGAGTAAGAACTATACTCATTGTTCCGGATTGGCCAAGAAGGGCTTGGTACCTGGAACTTCAGGAGATGATCTCAGAGGACCCATGGCCTCTGTCACTCAGACAGGATCTGCTGCAGCAGGGGCCCTGTCTGTTCAACGCGGCTGCATTGACGGCATGGCGGTTGAACACCGGATCCTGAGTGAAAAAGGCATTCCGGAGGAAGTCATTCTTATCCTGATCAAAGCCAGGAAGGATGTCAGCCTGAAGTTCAGACGTTGTAAGGGAGTGCTGCATATTCAGCCCCTTCTTTGTGCCCCAGTGGCACCTTGGGATCTCAATGTGGTTTTGGAGTTCCTGGAATCACATTGGTTTGAGCCACTTAAAACCGTGGATTTGAAATATCTCACATGAAAAGTGGTCATGTGTTGGCTCTGGCTTCGGCCAGGCATGTGTCAGAATTGGCGGCTTTGTCATAAAAAAGCCCTTACCTGACTTTCCATATGGATAGGGCAGAGTTGAGGACTCGTCCTCACTTTCTCCCGAAGGTGGTATCAGGTTTTCACTTGTACCAACCTATTGTGGTGCCTGCGGCTACTAGGGACCTGGAGGATTCCAAATTACTGGACGTAGTCAGGGCCCTGAAAAATTATATTTCCAGGACTGCTGGAGTCAGGAAAACTTACTAGCTGTTTATCCTAGATGCACCCAACAAGCTGGGTGCTCCTGCTTCTAAGCAGACTATAGCGCGCTGGATTTGTAGCACTATTCAGCTTGCGCATTCTGCGGTGGGACTACCGCAGCCTAAATCTCTAAAAGCCCATTCCACAAGGAAAGTGGGCTCATCTTGGGCGGCTGCCCGAGGGGTCTCGGCTTTACAACTTGGCCGAGCTGCTACTTGGTCAGGGGCAAACACGTTTACAAAATTTTATAAATTTGATACCCTGGCTGAGGAGGACCTGGAGTTCTCTCATTCGGTGCTGCAGAGTCATCCGCACTCTCCCGCCCGTTTGGGAGCTTTGGTATAATCCCCATGGTCCTTACGGAGTCCCCAGCATCCACTAGGACGTCAGAGAAAATAAGATTTTACTCACCGGTAAATCTATTTCTCGTAGTCCGTAGTGGATGCTGGGCACCCATCCCAAGTGCGGATTGTCTGCAATACTTGTAAATAGTTATTGTTACACAAATCGGGTTGTTATTGCGAACCATCTATTCAGAGGTTCCATTGTTATCATACTGTTAACCGGGATTCCTATCACGAGTTATACGGTGTGATTGGTGTGGCTGGTATGAGTCTTACCCGGGATTCAAAATCCTTCCTTATTGTGTCAGCTCTTCCGGGCACAGTGTCCTAACTGAGGCTTGGAGGAGGGTCATAGGGGGAGGAGCCAGTGCACACCAGATAGTCCTAAAGCTTTCTTTAGATGTGCCCAGTCTCCTGCGGAGCCGTCTATTCCCCATGGTCCTTACGGAGTCCCCAGCATCCACTACGGACTACGAGAAATAGATTTACCGGTGAGTAAAATCTTATTTTTTTTTCTTTTTCCAGTGTTTATAATCTAGGACATCATAGGTAGAGTTTAAATGTTATCTAGATATATAAAAGGCAAATACCACTGACTCATCACAAAATCTCCTGAACCATAAGGACTAGGAACTTGACATTTGGACAGTAGCTTGCTTTTGTGACGTAGGCACCCACTAAGAAGGAATTTTTCAAAATTCCACCCAAAAAGTGTTAAAAGGGGTGAGATGATCATTGGGAACTTCCCCCTCACAGAGAAGAGTTAAGACAGCCCACCCAGCTGGGGCTATAAAGAATGCATGGTGCCGCTGATACCAAGTCACGGAGGAGGAAGGACACAATGCTCTGTTCCTGGACATCCATGCCAGTGGCAGTTGCAGATCAGTTCATTATTCAAATAAGGGAGCCACATCAACTGTCACCCCTAAACACTGTCAAACATTGCTGGGTGAGGCTCCCCTATTTGAATAATGGACTGCTCTGCAACTGCCACTAGCAAGGAAGTCCAGTCGTATGGTTCAGGAGATGTTGTGATGAGCCGGTGGTATTTGCCTTCTTATATAGTGTGTGTGTGTGTGTGTGTGTGTGTGTGTGTGTGTGTGTGTGTGTATGTATGTATGTATGTATGTATGTATGTATATACAGTGGGGATCGAAAGTTTGGGCACCCCAGGCAAAAATGTATTTTAATGTGCAAAAAGAAGCCAAGGAAAGATGGAAAAATCTCCAAAAGGCATCAAATTACAGATTAGACATTCTTATAACATTTCAAAAAAAGTTTGATTTTATTTCCATCATTTACACTTTCAAAAGAACAGAAAACAAAAAATGGCGTCTGCAAAAGTTTGGGCACCCTGCAGAGTTAATACCGTGTACTGCCCCCTTTGGCAAGTATCACAGCTTGTAAACACTTTTTGTAGCCAGCCAAGAGTCTTTCAATTCTTGTTTGAGGTATCTTCGCCCATTCTTCCTTACAAAAGTCTTCCAGTTCTTTGAGATTCCTGGGCTGTCTGTGACGCACTGCTCTTTTAAGGTCTATCCATAGATTTTTAATTATATTGAGGTCAGGAGATTGTGAAGGCCATGGCAAAACCTTCAGTTTACGCCTCTTGATGTAATCCACCATGGATTTTGAGGTGTGTTTAGGATCATTATCCATTTGTAGAAGCCAGCCTCTCTTTAACTTCAGCATTTTCACAGATGGCATCAAGTTAGCATCCAAAATTTGCTGGAATCTTATTGAATCCATTTTTCCTTCTACTCGTGAAATGTTCCCTGTGCCACTGGCTGCAATACAACCCCAAAGCATGATTGATCCATCCCCATGCTTAACAGTTGGACAGAGGTTCTTTTCATAAAATTCTGTGCCCTTCCTTCTCCAAACGTACCTTTGCTCATTCCGGCCAAAAAGTTCTATTTTAACCTTATCGGTCCACAGAACTTTATTCCAAAATGCATCAGGCTTGTCTATATGTTCATTTGCAAACTTCAAATGCTGATTTTTGTGGTGAGGACATAGAAGAGGTTTTCTTCTGATGACTCTTCCATGAAGACCATATTTGTATAAGTATCTCTTTATAGTGGAATAGTGTACCACAACTCCAGTGTCTGCCAGATCTTCCTGGAGGGATCGTGCAGTCAATATCTGATATTTTTCTTGGTCTTCCAGATCTTGCTTTAACTTCCACTGTTCCTGATGACTGCCATTTCTTAATTACATTCCGAACAGAGGATATGGGCATCTGATAAAGCTTTGCTATCTTCTTATAGCCTTCTCCTGCTTTGTGAGCGTCAACTATTCTCAGTTTCAGTGTTCTACACAACTGCTTAGTGGAACCCATGGTGCTGATTGTTGGAGCAAGGTCAGATGAGTCTGGGCTTTTAAAACCTTTGAGATTGACATCACCTGGTCTTTCCAGACGATGATTGAGAACAATCCATGACACTGCCAGGTCTCAGCTGTCCAAAGGGGGCAGTACAAGGTATTAACTCTGCAGGGTGCCCAAACTTTTGCAGACGCCATTTTTTGTTTTCTGTTCATTTGAAAGTTTAAATGATGGAAATAAAATCAAACTTTTTTTGGCATGTTATAAGAATGTCTAATCTGTAATTTGATGCCTTTTGGAGACTTTTCCATCTTTCCTTGGCTTCTTTTTGCACATTAAAATTAATTTTTGCCTGGGGTGCCCAAACTTTCGATCCCCACTGTATATGTATATATATATATATATATATACATACATACAGTGGGGCAAAAAACTATTTGGACAGCCACTGATTGTGCATGTTGATCCACTTAAAAAGACGAGAGAGGTCTGTAATTTTTATCATAGGTACACTTCAACTGTGAGAGACAGAATCTGGAAAAAAAAAGCAGGAAATCACATTGTATGATTTTTATACAATTTACTTGTATATTCTTGTGGAAAATAAATATTTGGACACCTACCAATCAGCAAGACTTCTGGCTCTCACAGACCTTTTCTATCCTCCACTCATTACCTGTATTAATGGCACCTGTTTGAACTGGTTTATCTGTATAAAAAACACCTGTCCACACCCTCAACAGTCAGACTGCTACCTCTCCACCATCCCAAGACCAGAGAGCTGTCTAAGGACACCAGGGACAAAATTGTAGAGCTGCACAAGGCTGGGATGAGCTGCTCGACAATAGGAAAGCAGCTTGGTGAGAAGAGATCAACTGTTGGCACATTTATTAAAAAATGGAAGAAATACAAGATCACTGACAGTCACCATCGACCTGGGGCTCCATGCAAGATCTCACCTCGTGGGGTATCTATGATCTCGAGAACGGTGTGGAATCAACCCAGAATTACACGGGGGGACCTGGTCAATGACCTCAAGAGAGCTGGGACCACAGTCACAAAGGTTACCATTAGTAACACACTACATCGTCATGGATTGAAATCCTGCAGCGGCCGAAAGGTCCCCCTGCTTAAGCCAGCACATGTCCAGGCCTGTCTAAAGTTTGCCAGTGACCATCTGGATGATCCAGAGGAGGATTGGGAGAATGTAATATGGTCAGATGAGAGCAAAATCAAACTTTTTGGTATAAACTCCACTCGCTGTGTTTGGAGGAAGAAGAATGATGAATGGCATCCCAAGAACACCATACCCACTGTGAAGCCTGGGGGTGGAAACATCATGCTTTGGGGCTGATTTTCTGCAAAGGGGACAGGAAGACTGATCTGTATTAAGGAGAGGATGAATGGGGCCATGTATTTTGAGATTTTGGGCAAAAACCTCCTTCCCTCAGTAAGAGCATTGAAGATGGAACGTGGCTGGGTCTTCCAGCATGACAATGACCCCAAACACACTTCCTGGGCAACTAAGGAGTGGCTCCGTAAGAATCATTTCAGGGTCCTGGAGTGGCCTAGCCAGTCTCCAGACCTCAACCCGATAGAAAATCTGTGGAGGGAGTTGAAAGTCCGTGTTGTCCGGTGACAGCACCAAAGCATGACAGATCTAGAGAAGATCTGCATGGAAGAGTGGGCCAAAATACCTGCTACAGTGTGTGCAAACCTGGTCAAGAACTACAGGAAACGTTTGACCTCTGTAATTGCCAACTGAGGTTATATTACAGAGTATTGAGTTAAACTTTTTGATTGTCCAAATATTTATTTTCCGCAAGAATATACAAATAAATTGTTTAAAAATCATACAATGTGATTTCCTAGGTTTTTTTTTCAGATTCTGTCTCTCACAGTTGTAGTGTACCTATGATGGAAATTACAGACCTCTCTCATCTTTTTAAGTGGGTCAACTTACACAATCAGTGGCTGTCCAAATACTTTTTTGCCCCATTGTGTGTGTGTGTGTGTGTGTGTGTGTGTGTGTGTGTGTGTGTGTGTGTGTGTGTGTGTGTGTGTGTGTGTTTATAAAAGGAAAGCATTAAAGGAAATCTTGATAGTCAGCAACTGCTTATCTGCAGTGTAACTGGTACCGACAGCTCTCCCAGTGACCTTAAGTGTTTTGCAAAAATATTTACCTTTTTACCTCAAAGGAGGAGCCCTAAGGAGAGTGAGAAGCTAAGCAAGGAGACCTAGGGCCCTTTGGAATAGAGTCAGCCTATCCCTGCAAACCTTACATATTTAACATACAGCGGGCGGAGCTTGGACCATCACCCCAGCATTTACAGCACTGAGCAAGGCAGCATCAGATGCTGGACAGGCCAGAGAAGGAGGCGGATTATTCTCCTCAGCGCCAGCCTTTTGACAGCATCAATCCGAGGAAGGCCCGTCCGGAGGTGCGGCCTGACAAAGATTAGCAGTGGTGGGTGGAGCATGTCCTGTTGTAAGTCTAATTGCTTATCTTCTGTGATAAACTAACCAGTTAATTATCGGTATATCCCGTTGTTCAGAAGATAAGACACAGAGACTACAGGGGGGTACACACGGAGAGATTCGTGTTTAAAATCTAAGCAGTCTGACTAGATTGCTTAGATTTTAAGCACGTACTGTATCTGTCGTGTGTATGCCCCCAGCGATACATCGCTATCGCTGGTGCTAGATTGAGTCTGCATGCAGGCTCAATCTAGCATGTCACTCACTTCAACGCTGTGTGAAGTGAGCGGCCCCCCGTCGTTGCGCCCCCCCCCCCCCCCCCCCCATCTCGCTCAGTACATCGTGCTGTGCTGAGCGGGGGGAGAGATGTGTGCTGAGCGGTCTGTGTTAAAATCGCTCAGCACACATCTCTCCCGTCAGTACTCCCCTTACAGATTCCCATACAATAAAATCCATTTATTGTTTTGCTGTGTTCTCAGGCGGTTTCATTTAGGGGCACTTTGATGCTACCAGTTCTCAACAACATCCTACCGTAAGTGAGCCTATTTTAAAAGCACTATTACATTTTCTTAAATACCAGTGCTTTTCATCTTTTTGTGATTATAATTGAAATTCCGTAGCAAGCCATAGGTATTCAGCTAGTATGTTTATATTTATCAATTTTATTAGATCCAGTTATATTTTTTACTATTTTAGTATTTATTGTTAATGGTTATAGAGTTAAATGTTATATTTTTCATATTTATAAGGTGTTATGTTTCTTGAAAAGCTTTTGTTAAGGTTTTACTGTTTTTACACATTAAACATTGTTTCACATTACTTACAGTCCCTTTGAATTCACGCTTAAATATTGTTCATTAAGCATCTGGATGATACATTGGCATGCCTGAGGTATGATGAGACCCAGCACTTGCGGGGAGATGAGGGTGCTGAACTAGAGAGCTTCTAGTAGCCAGAGAGCTCAGGGTAGCTGCTGTTCTAATTTCTGCAGGTATGGTTCTCCTTACAGAGGTGTCTTGCCTCTTGATGTATGGTATGACTAGCTGCAGCAGTACCTGAAACATGAAGAGAAATCTCTTTAGTAGTCAGTCCTGTGTGTCCAGCATCTCCTATTATGAGTCTTCCTCTTTCTCCTCTTCAGAGATCGCAGGTAGCTCATTGTAGCAACAACCACAGTAGGAGACAACAGACTGACTTTGAAGATCCATTGTACAAGGTACAAACAGCACCAATAGTACAATGCAGCAGCTGAAAATATACTCAGCTTCTACACAATACAAAGACCAATGCTGTAATAGTGGTGCAACCAGCGCGCCCTCTTTCCGTGGTATTTGTGTGAAGACCAAAGCAATGATCCCCTTTAACCAATTAAATGGTGAACACAGTTGAAATATGTTGGTATGAATTCCAATGAGTATCACATAAAAACGTAAAATTTAATACAATGAACATTCACATACATAGAAATAAAAGCATACCATAATGGTAAGCTAGGAGCCGCAGGTGTTATAGGAGGCAGGGTGGTCAAGAGGGCGCCCTGGTTGCACCACTCCATACCTGTATTTCTTGTTCTATTTTTGGGGGGAAGAGGGAAACCCCAGAGGTGTACCCTAGGCTGCCCATTTTCTTTCCAGCGCCCAATAAGATTTCTCGCACCTTCTCAGCAATGCTGTAATAGTATATATTATGGCCGGTCTTCCCGTATGTTCTTTCAGTCCTCCCCATTATTAAATTTAATTTGCATTTGCCACCATGGAAGCACAATTATATGACAGTGTGCACAGAGACATACTATCAGCATGAGGATTCTAAGGATAGATGATCACTTCCAACGCAAACATAGGGGGTCATTCCGAGTTGATCGCTTGCTGCAGTTTTTCACAGCGCAGCGATCAGGTCACTACTGCGCATGCGTATGCACCGTAATGCACAGGCGTGTCGTACGGGTACAAAGCGGATCCTTGCTGGGCGATGGATTTAACGAAGAATCCATTCGCACAACCGATCGCAAGGAGATTGACAGGAAGAGGGCGTTTGTGGGTGGCAACTGACCGTTTTCAGGGAGTGTTTGGAAAAACGCAGGCTTGTTCAAGCATTTGCAGTGTGGGTGCCTGACGTCAATTCCGGGACCAAAAAGACTGAAGTGATCGCAGCGGCTGAGGAAGTCCAGAGCTACCCAGAAACTGCACAAAACTTTTTCGTCCCAATCAGCTGCACACCCGTTCGCACACTTGTAAAGCGAAAGTGCACTCCCCAGTGGGCGGCGACTATGCGTTTGCACAGCTGCTAAAAGTAGCTAGCAAGCGATCTACTCGGAAACCCCCATAATTGTGTAGTGTGTGTATACCTAAATCAAATATTCTCTTGATCATTTCTAAGCTCCAAAAATAGTCTAGTCCCTAGCATCATTTGGCCGATCTGTTGTGTGTACTCAACATAAGTGTGATATCTGTTCAATTGTTAAATGGAACGCTTTTGGAGTTATCCACTGCTGTGCCGGCAACAGACATTGTAAGAAAATAAATACTGAACAGGATTAATTAATTAGAGCAAAAGTTCCTTTCAGAACAAAACAAGTACAATTGCTTACCTTAATGTAAAATCAATGCTAATGTTAAAACGTTTGACACAGCGACTCCGCTGGGCTCCACAAAGTTAGTAGCAGTGGCAAAAATGTGTCAGGAAAATTAAGCAGAAGGATTATCTCTGTAAACCTATTATAAACCCCAGAATGTGAAATATTACTAAATGTGTCTGTGCCAGGATCACGCTTTTATGCTGAAAATGTACAGTATCATCATGTTTGATATAAAAATAATAATACTAAAAATAATATAATGTGGCGTGATTAATGGCGCTGTAACGTACCAATTGTGACTTCTCTGTGTATGAGCCATGACTGCACATGCCCAATTTATTACCAACAGCTCAATCTGACAGTGCGTTATATCCTTATATGTATGGGCCAAAGATCATTTATGTATTGAATATATATTTGACAAACCAATTTATGAAGATGCTGTGTCTTTTAAAGGAGTGCCTCATAAGGAATAAACCCACTTTGTATGGGGGGTTTAAATACACAAAATAGACCCAAGAGTCTTGTTCTGTATTCCAATGTCGTATTTGTTATACTGTCCTGTAAGGATGGATTTTTCACTGTGTGTCAATATGTAACTAGGGGCATACACTTTGCTAACCAATGGCTTCAAATAGGATAATAGTTACAATATATTGGCAACTTTATAAGCTCACCTACAAACCAACAAAAGATATACATTAGGGACCAAGGAGGGATGTGACTAGGGCCATCTGACTATCCTTATCATGTCTCTGCATGGTTTTAGATCTCACTTACTAAGCACACGGATGGGCACCACAAAACTTTTTGGTTTTGCACTGGGGCTCATAGATTATTCATCTGGTGGACATATATTCACTTCTCTGAGAAAACACCCCCAGAACGCAGAAACGCTCCTCTGAGTTTGGTTGTGTTTTTTAAAAGACCTCCAATCATTTGAGGTAACCTACAACAGCTGTGGTTCCTTTCATTTTTCAATTTTAACACAAAATTCATAGCTAAAGATACTGTAACAAAAACACGCTGATATATAAGGCATCTATGTACTATGCCCCTGTAGGAGGTCTGTAGTATGAAAACAATAATTACTTCCTAAGTACTTTAATATCTTTGTTGAGTTATAAAACTATTAGCATACACACCATAAAGGCAGCATTTCCATGTGTTATCGTTTGATATTACAGATAGAGCCCGTTAATTTACAACACGCAGGGAGATCAAGCACCCATCATATCCATCAGTGTGCAACAATTACGGTATTTGCATCTAACTATGCCACTATAGTCTTGTGAACGAGAAAAGCGGGCACAGTTGACAATATAGTTTGTGGCATTTGGCCCAATGGTATTATATGTCCCAAAGAAACATCAACCATCTGTATGATTGGGGGCTGATATATTGTTTGCTTTGCAGACTGCTGATGTAAAATATCAATCACAGACACCGATGGTACAATGACAGATGGTGAAAAGATTATGCAAAATAGGTTGTGAGAAAAGATTAATTCCCAAGAATTCAAATGAAGCAAAGGGATAGGAAGTATTTTGAACTGCGCGTTACAGAATTACATCTCTCCTGAGCCCCAATTACTCACATTCTGCCTATCTCCTAGCCACATGTCTCAATGGTTTACTTAGAGAATACAAATGAAAACAAACTATGCTCTGGCACAGAACCATAACAGCAAGCGTCACATAAAATCATTGCTTTGAACCTAATCAGTGATATGGATTCTCAGCCCTGCTTCAATTTAACGACTTTGGGACTGGGATACTTCAAATTGAATAGTTTAGATACACAAAGGGGGGTTATTTAATGTTCTACATAGGTTTGCAAGGCTTTGCTCACCCTAATATGCACAGAATCCAATTAAATATATTTAGAGTTACGTTATCATCTTAACTCTAGATGCAAAATTAACTGGACTTGTATGGTAAGAGTAGAATCTGCAGTTACTTTGTGTAGGCGCAAAAAGTACACTAGCAAAACACACATTTTGGATGTAACACTAAGCCCCCATACATGTGCAGCTCAAGGGATTGCAGCTACAGTAAATTGTGTCTACACGTTCCTTGGACCGAATGTAATGATGTCCGAGATCGCCGGAAGTGCAAGATGCCGGCCCATCTCAGATGTTTTATTAAAGGGACAATCACTTATAAGGCAAAACCAACATCCAAGATCAGCCAGCATCTCGCTCCTCCGGTGATCTCGGGTGTCATTACATCCGGCCTCTATTGTTTTTGCTGCACTTTGTTTCTGGATTAAAAACAAGGCAGCCTTGGGCCCTTTATAGCTAAATCACCGGCTTGGAAGGCACTGTGGCATAGGTGAACTGGGTTTTCTGTGTGGCATAATGTGAATTGGGGACACTACAATGTTGTTAATACATCTGTGGTGCTGGGAGATTTTACACATTATTCTTTTTGATAACTTATAATATCGTATTGACAATTTTTTTAGTGGGGTCTCAAACAAGTTATCTGCCCTGGAGCCCCCACAAACCTTAATCCAGCCCTGCTGCCCTTACACATGAAAGAGCCTGATCCTCGTTTTGACATTCAAGGAGCTACTGTATAGAGTAAGTGTTAGATATGTGCAGTCTAAAATATTGGGTAGCGCATGCACATCACTACAAAGTTACATAGAAACATACAATTTGACGACAGATAAGAACCACTTGGCCCATCTAGTCACCCCTTTTTTATATCCTTTAGATAACCTTAACCCTTTTTCATACTAACTTCTTTGTAAGGATAGTCATATGCCTAACCTAAGTCATGTGACTCTAAAAATAATGATGCAGAAATTTACTTGCAACATTCACTAAATGGCCAACAGAGTACATTAAGGGGCCAATTTATCACAGTCTGCATCTGAGAATGAGGATGTGGGGGGATAAAATTGACCCAATGCACAATGCGATTATTGATTTGCCACTCCGCAGCCTTATTGGGGTATTTTTCTTGAAAAATACCCTGTGTAATGGCTGCACATTCGCCACCATCGGCATTGCTACTAATGCTGCCGACAACCCCCTTCCTGCACTGTAACCCAGCCATCTGCTGCTGTGAACTGCTGTAAATGCCGGTTTACAGCAGATGACTATGGTAACAGTGCAGGAGCCGGAGATTACATGACTGGAGCCAGAGGAGAGCACTGGAGATCTGGATACCGGGGAATAAAAGTAAATTTAAAAAATATATATATATATTTTTTTTTTTTCTAGTGATCAACACATAGCTGATCACACTGGCTGGTCCGCACACAGCTTTCTCTGCCTAGGAGCAGAGAAAGCTGTGCCGGGATAGGGGACCCACAGTGAGTTCTGTGTATTTTTTTTTTACATTTTTTTTTGTAAATTTGGTCAGATCGCGTTTCCCATTATAAGTATGGAAAATGCAATTTTGAATACTAAAAAAAAAAAAGTGAATTGCAGGGTTTGTAACAGTTTTTCACGAAAACTCCTCCAAAAGCCTTTTAATACATTTCGGTGATACTAATATAAATAATGTGAAAAGGGGAGTGAAAACACCCTTTTAACATTATTTTAGTACTGGTTGAGTATCCCATATTCAAAATGCTTGGGACCAGAGGTATTTTGGACATTGGATTTTTCCGTATTTTGGAATAATTGCATACCATAATAATCTATCATGGCGATGGGACCCAAGTCTAAGCACAGAATGCAGTTATGTTTCATATACACCTTATACACACAGCCTGAAGGTAATTTTAGCCAATATTTTTAATAACTTTGGGGCAGGTGTATTAACCTGGAGAAGGCATAAGGAAGTGATAAACCAGTGATAAGTACAAGGTGATAAACGCACCAGCCAATCAGCTCCTAAATGTTAATTTACATATTGGAGCTAATTGGCTGGTGCGTTTATCACCTCACACTTACAGTATCACTGGTTTTTCACTTCCTTATGCTGTCTCCTGGTTAATACATCTGCCCCACTGTGCATTAAACAAAGTGTGTGTACATTCACACAATTCATTTATGTTTCATATACACCTTATACACACAGCCTGAAGGCCATTAAATGCAATATGTAACTGGGGTATTTCTTTAGACAATTTGATACTGCGCAAACACCAAGAGAGCAGCCTACAAGGAAAATGCAAACCCCACGGAGTCTCTCTCCAAAAAACTCCAAACAATAATAGGCGTAAATAGAAGGGTTGGGGATGCGTTCCTTCTGGCGCTATAGACACACTCAAACAAGTGAAATCACAGCCACAAACTTAGTTGTGCATAAAATAAAAACAAATATAGGTGTAAATAATATCCCTTATCTTAAAATAGATATCCAGAGGATTCGTTCTCAGTGGGTATGATTATTCCATTCATAAGTTCACATGTGAAAAAAAGAAAAGGGTATCATGTGTAGTACAGTTACAACAATTTTAATACTGACATACAATCATGACATATAGAACAAAACATGTGAGGACTGGCACAGTCCTGTGTGGAGGAGAGTCAGAATAATTACCAGCAGGTCTGAGAACCAATAATAGCTCTCAAACAAGTTCTTTAAAAGTTCCCAATCGCCTCTCCGGAAAAAGTAGACTGGAGCCCGTTCCTGGTAATAATTCAGCAATCCAGATGTAATAGTAGAAGCTGCACTGTGGACCCCTCAATAACCAACGCGTTTCCACCTGCTTTGCTGCAGGTCTTTTTCAAGGTGAGATGAGGAGCAGTCTGTTAGTCCAGAATTTAAATCACTGTTCAACCAATCCTGGTTCTAATAGATTAATTAAACACAGTTGTGTACATTACTCCAGTTGTCATGGATACAGAGGGCCAATCATGATTGCGTCGCGTCACTTCCGGGATTCTATACTCATAGTTTCCCATTTTGACATCCAGAGGCTCTCGCCGCCCACTTCCGCCAGCCACCCCCAGGCGCATCTGCCAGCTGAGGCTGGAAATCCATCTGATATCACTGTCCGTTTCCGCCCACCCGATCCGGCTACGTCCGTCAGCCGGAACCGGAAGTTTCTGCCGTCAGCTTCCGCCATCTACGCTACTCGCGTCCTCGCCAACTGAAGCCGGAAGTCCTATAGGTTTTTATGGCTCCCGTTTCTGCCAGCCATCCTGATCGCATATTAGCCAACCAGACCCGGAAGTATCCCTCCGCAAACATCTCAGACCTCACGTATCTCATATTTCATACAGGTTACGTGCATAGTTGTAAACTTTGAGAATAAAAGCATAAGTGAATGTTTATTTTCAACTCCTATCTGGATGCACTAAAAATAAAAAATAAAAACAGCATAAATTAGCATAAATTAGCTTAACATTAAATATCAAAAATATTAAAATGCCATAAAAGGAAAAAATCATAAAAACTATTTTAACTCAAAATCATTATTCAATCCAGATGGATGCAATGTGTTAAATTCAAATATAGCCTGCATTTCTTTTTTTGCCAAAATTGACATGATATCCTTTTGTCTATTGGTACATTTAATTAATCTAAACCCTGCAAATCTGATTACATGTTTTAAAGAGCTATTGTGATAAGTTTTAAAATGATTATTCAAAGCATGTGTGGTTAGGCCATTTTTTATGTTTCTGCAATGCTCACTTATCCATATTTTAAGTGGTCTGGTAGTACGTCCAATATAAAATAAATGGCAGGAACATTCGATAAAATATAGAACATTCTTGACATTGCAAGTAATGAAATCATAAATTTTAGCAGTTTTTCCATTAATGCATACTGTATCCAACTTTTTTGAGCCGTCATTTTTAATTTCCCTGCACCCGATACATATCCCACAACGGTGGAACCTTTTGTTAATATCCTGCCTTCTCTTCTTTTACGTTTTTATGTTCAAAACGTAGAGGCTTCCTGTCATAGGCTCCTGAAAACACTTTGTTGTCTACAAATGCTGCTATAACTGTTTTTGGTACTTGGCCTAAAAACTGATTTTCTAAATTAAATACTCTACTACCTGTTGGTACGCTGTATATTTTCATACCAACACGATCAATCGCGTATTTTGCATTGCCATTTAACAAGGCCTGAGCGTGTCCAATTCGGACGGCTGGTGAAACCTGAACTCTTTTCACAAACAGGGACTCAGCGACGATCTGAATTTTAAAAGTGTCTGCCTCCGCCGACATTAAGCAGAATGAGTCTTTGTTTCTGGTGAGTTTTATCTTCAAATCAACAGCGTTTAAGATTAGCTTATGTTGATGGAAAAGGTTGCAGTGTAGTGGTCCTAGCAATTCCACCGTTCAACTTTGCGCCGTTGCGTTTGCTCTTTTTATAAATCCGGTGTTTATCCCATCCAGCACCCTGGTGTTGTGTTCTCCAGCCACATCTTTGTAAAATAATCCTGTTGTATGTTTTGTGGATAATGTATCTGAGCTATAATTCAGTATGGTCTCTATGTAGGCCCTATAAGCGTAAAGATTATTGGATTGTGATATGAGTCTATCGCCCAAAGAAACATCCACCTGGTTGAATAAAGTTGCTATGGGGTAATTAATAAGCGCTGCCCGAGCCCCTTGTGGTATCGGATTATTGTCAGACCGTATGATTTTACAGGTTACGTACAGCAGCGTGTTGTTCAGATCGTAGTAGTGCTCACCGCTGGCCGCTATATAGAATTCAAGCGGAGCTGTCTCGGATAACGCCGCTAAAGGTTGAACTTCGACGTATAGAATTTTCTCTACGCTGATTTGCATCGGGGGCACATCAAAAAGATCAAGCTCAGATTTTGCGCATTCCATGGATTCGTTGTGTATGAACGACATGCTTAAAAAATATCACCAACTCTCCGCTTCGGATTCCTTTTTTTATTTAAGTTGCGACTGCCTCGATTTTTGTTTAAAAGGGGCATGCACCAAGGTGGAAGTTGCGTTGAACGCTTCCGTTTTCGTTTAACCACCACTTTCCGCATATAAATTAATCCGGAACCATCTTGCTTCGCTTGGGTTGCCTCGTGTAATTTATTCACAACGGCCATTGTAGCCTGGCCGATAACGTCTTTTGCGATATTGCTTGCTGCGTTCTTCACGTGGGGTTTTGCTAACTCCAGGCCTCTTCGGAAAAGCGATACAGCCTTTCTGAACAGATTTCGAAATATACTGCCTAATCCGCAACCGTACATGTATGCGCTGCCGTGAAAACCGGGTAATCCATTACCGGCTTGAGATTTATAATATTGCGCATAGAGAGCTGGATCTCCATAATTTTTAACAGCGATCCTTCTGTTTAGTTAATAAAATTCAGTTTTGTGGCGTCTGAAGTGTAGTTTCACGATCGCTTTCCCAAACTTAAATGCCATGTTCTCGTTCTGGTCATTCTTTATCTCTATGGCTATCGTGTCAAAATGCACTTTGCACAATGGTACGTAATCGTGCTTCTCGTATCGTATTGTGATCACCTCATTGTTATAACCCTTAATTCAACAGTGCGAAGTAGCGGTACATAACTATCACCGACCCTCTGGTGCTCGATAATGTCTGTGTACACGTACAGCGTATATTGACCGCCTTTGATGTCGGCGCATGGTTTAGAGATCTTAGTTTTAGGTTGTAAACCAAGGATCGTTGTCAGTTTATCACAAGCTGTGAGTTGATACAGCTGCTTACTGTCGCATTTTACAACTTGCTCAAGCGGATCGTACGTTAGTCTTAATCCACCCTCCAGTTTATGCCGCCCAATTTCCGCGTTGATTACATCCAGTAGCGCGTCGATTGTTTTATAAAAACCGGGTTTAATGCACACGGTTGTGAAATCCACAACCGACTTGGAAAGCGTGCCGTCCTGTGTTATTTGTAGCCTACAATCTTGTATATCCAAAGTATTCCACGTGTGGGGGTATTGTATCTCTGTAAGAGCCACTTCCCATTCACCATTTAAGTCTATCGGTTTAGCCAACTTTGTCGTATAGTTAGAAATCTTATTTTGTGGGAATGTGGCTGTTGAGGCGTTACTCGGCAGTGTTATGTAGAACGATTTATCATCCATCGTCCTCTTTGTTTATATATCTTTTATCTCTGATGCCGCGACCCAACTGTTAAATTTTGCGGGGTATCCCTGCCACTTGACTAAAGTGTATTTCCGGCCTCTGACCGTCTTATTTTTTAAAATCTTTTCCACTTTGTAAACCCTGTTATAGTTTGTTGGTATGCTTTGAAGCTCTGCGGGATAAAAACTACCTGTAATAGTCTCACCGTAGAGATCCTCCAACGTGTAAAGCGGCTTAAGACCTTTCGTGTTCACACCGCGTATTACAAATATCTCCTCAGAAAAACTCTGTTCGTAGCCTTTCTGAAATATGTCCTTATATTTAGAAATACGGACGTGGTCACCAACTCCTAAACAAGCGGGTGTTTTCTTACTGCTAAAGTAATCACCGTAGGTCGCTTTGAAGACACTCAAAGCGTTAGAGTCATTCACAGCGTTTGGACCGCGCTTAATCGTTCTATGGTAAGTGTTATTATAACTATGTATGAAGTCTTGTAAAATATCTATATATCTGTAAGTATTATTTGCCGTGACATAGCGCCACATTCGTGTTTTTAAAGTCCTATTGAAGCGCTCTATAACAGCCGCTTTCACATCGTTATTGGTTGTGAAATGATTTATACCGTATTTTTCTAATACCTTTTTTAGGATTCTGTTTAGAAACTCTTTACCATTATCGGTTTGTAGCTTCTTCGGCACTTCACCCCGCTGGAATATTTTTTCAAAAGCATTAGCGACTGTTGCGGCGTTCTTAGCGGTGAGACTTTCAGCCCAGGCCCTCTTACTGAATATATCGATGACGGTTAATATGTATTTAACACCGTCATTGTATTTTGACACCAAATCACATTGCCACTGTTGATTTATACCCGATACACATATCATGTACCCTTTATAGTTTTTTCTTGCCAGTTTGTGCAACGTGTATGCGTCTTGTTCTTGTAACCACTTTCTTACGTCGGATCTTTTACATTTATTTTTAACCGCACCATAATATTTATCAATACCGCTAAAACTACCAGGTTTTAATACTGTGTAATATGCTTCTTTCATCCGCTTGATTTGACACGCGGTGTTGCGTGACATTCTGCGACTGGTGTTGCGTGACATACTTTCAATGACATTCTTTTCAAAGCAATTATCTTTTAAATCAGTTTTATATCGAGCTCTATAAATTTTATATAAAATCGATATCAAACACTATAATTTGATATCGAAGGGGGCGTGGCCGGTAGGCATCAACCTGTCAAAATCAATTACGTTTGATAGAAAGTGGTGCTCTCTACTCCGATAAATTCGCCATTATAGACTCTATTCCGGAGACTATTGGCCTACCCGGGGGGTTGGTAGGGTCTTTGTGTACTTTAGGGAGCAGGTACATGGTGGGCACTATTGGTTTCTCATTTATGAGAAATTTCACCTCCCTTTCCTCCAATACACCTAGGTTACTACATTTCTTCACGAGTTCTTCTAAATGGGTATCTATCTATACCCTTTGTGTACCACTCCCTATCTATTACCACTATCCCCCCCTTTGTCCGCAGGCTTGATGACTATTTCTGTGTTCTGTTTTAAATCCTTTAGTGCTGCCCTCTCTTTTGAGGTGAAATTGTATTTTATTCCTGTGGGTTTAAATTCTCTAACATCTTCCTGTACCAATTGGCAAAAAGTGTCAATAAAATTCCCCTTAACGTGGGCAGGATAAAAGATGGACTTTGGTTTAAAAGGTGTATGGTCCATCATTTTCATATTACCTAATTCCTCTACTGATTCTTTTGATAAAAATAATTTTTTAATGCATAATTTCTGTATAAATTTATGGATATCAACAAAAGTCTTTAATTTATTGATCGGTTTAGCAGGGGCATATTTAAGGCCCTTTTCTAGGACTTTCTTCTCATTTTCTGTGAGGACGTGGGAGCTAATGTTAAAAATTGTAATCCCTTTTACCTCCTCATTACTTTCTTTATTAATTCCAGACATTTCTGCATCTTGTGCAGAGATTTCCTGAAGGACCTGGGTTTATAGAGATGTGGGTTTCCTTTTATTTTTTCTTACCCGTTTTTTTCTAGGGTTTTTTTTTCTTCTTTTTAACACCTCCCCTCTTCCCCCTATGTGTCCCTTTTCTTATTTCCAATCCCACCTCCTCCTTCTGTCCCCTAAAAAATGAGTCTCCCTGTGATTATCATTAAAGACCCCATACCGGTTTCTAACTGGCAGAGGAGTTCTAAGTGGAGACCCCCTACCATTCCAGTTATTTCTAGGGTCAAACTCTCTTTCATTCCTATAGTCCCATCTAAATGGGGCCTTATTAAGATGCCTCCTATCATTGTGTCTTTCCGATCTAGGGACTCCATGTTTCATATCCTCTCTGGAGTAATGTCATTTTCCCCTATTATTAAGTGTCGATCTCCATGATACAGAAGTTTTTCTGGATCTAATTTGATGATTAGTCCTTTCTCTATGGTTCTCCTTTTCGGGCTGTCTTATCGGATCTTCATTTTGATGTATCTCCTCTCTATCTACTATTTTGTCCTCTGATTCAAACTCTATTGAATCAGAAGATTCCCGTTTATCCCTTATGAATTTCCTGATTTGTCGATCAACCAATGGCTTTTAATTTTTTTAAATATTGATTTCAGTTCTTTCCTCAAAATGTTTATACTCAGGCATATCCCCAAATCGAACAATCAAGTCTCTGTAGCGTTTAATTTCTTCATCCAAATTAACTAACTCTTTCTTCCTCTCATTAATAATGAGGTTAATAAGAGAGAAGGAACAATCTGCCAAGATCATGTCCCAATCATCTCTAAACGTTTCTGAGGAAGTCTCAAAGGAGGCCTTTTTATTTATCCTTAGACCCCTTGGAATGATTTTGTGGGAGACGTACTTCTTTAGAGTAACCGTCTCCCACCAAATCCTATTTTCTTTCAGAAGTACTGTTTCCATCTTCCTCATAATGCTTTCTAAGCTTTCATCAAGGAGCTCGATATGCTCGCCCTCGTCTTTGAAAAGATTTTCTAGCATAGATCTCCTGTTTTCCCTACATTTAAACATGGTTGCTGCAATTACAAATACCAAAAGATGGGAGAGAAAAGAACAAAGTATAACTGGTCCTAGAAAAGGGTCTTAAATATGCCCCTGCTATACCGATCAATAAATTCGAGACTTTTGTTGATATCCATAAATTTATACAGAAATTATGCATTAAAAAAATCTTTTTATCAAAAGAATCAGTAGAGGAATTAGGTAATACAGAAATGACGGACTATACACCTTTTAAACCGAAGTCAGTCTTTTATCCTGCCCACGTTAAGGGGAATTTTATTGACACTTTTTGCCAATTGGTACAAGAAGATGTTAGAGAATTTAAACCCACAGGAATAAAATACAATTTCACCTCAAAAGAGAGGGCAGCACTAAAGGATTTAAAACAGAACACAGAAATAGTCATCAAGCCTGCGGACAAATGGGAGGTAGTGGTAATGGATAGGGAATGGTACACAAAGGGTATAGATACCCATTTAGAAGACCGCTACACTTATAAAAAAGTTAGGTTGGATCCCACAGAGAGGATCAATATAAGTTTTAAAGAACTCGTGAAGAAATGTAGTAACCTAGGTGTATTGGAGGAAAGGGAGGTGAAATTTCTCATAAATAAGAAACCAATAGTGCCCACCATGTACCTGCTCCCTAAAGTACACAAAGACCCTACCAACCCCCCGGGTAGGCCAATAGTCTCCGGAATAGAGTCTATAACGGCAAATTTATTAGAATATATATATTATTTATTGCAGCCGTTGGTGTTAAAAAATACTTCACACCTAAAGGATGCAAAAGATTTTTTGAATCTTCTATCCACGATTCTGTGGGAAGAGAATTTAATATTAGTTATGGCTGATGTTAAGTCACTTTATTTTATTATTGCTCATCAGGCTGGAATTAGAGCAGTCACGAATGCCCTGCACAACAGCACTTTAGGGGAAAATTTACAACAATTTATTCTAGAGGGTATTAATTTTATTTTGAATAATAATTATTTTATGGTAGAAAGGGATTGTTTTATCCAGAAGGTCGGTACAGCTATGGGCACCAGGTTCGCTCCAAGCTATGCAAACATCTTCATGAGTCAATGGGAAGCAGATTGTATCTGGACCCAGAACCCTTTTGGAGTGAACCTGGTGTCCTGGAGAAGGTATATCGATGATATCCTTTTTATTTGGAGAGGGGATAGGGAAACCCTGTATTTGTTTTGCAAATATTTAAATGAAAATTATTTGAATATACAGTTAACATTCAGTATAGATTACAAGGTCAACTTTTAGACATCACCCTCTCACAAGATGATGGGAAATTCTGTACCAGAACTTTTATTAAACAGACAGATTCTCAGGCCTACATCAATATAAATAGTTGTCATCATCCGAATTGGCTAAATTCGATTCCACATGGTCAATTAAAAAGATGTAAAAGAAACTGCACGAATTATAATGTATATCATCAACAAGCAAATTATTTAAAGTGCAGATTTGAAAAAAGTGGTTATGATAGAGAAAAGATTGAGCAAGCTATGTCTGATGTGGAGTCACTAGATAGAAAAACTCTTTTAAATAACGAATCAAAACCACAAAGAAACAGGAAAAAGAATTATGAAGGGGCTTTTATTACCAGTTTTAACACACAACATAAGTTGTTAGAAATGTTGTTTAGAAAAAACTGGAATATCTTAAAGAAGGACCCAGTGGTCGGCAATATGATTCCGGACCATCCTGTTTTTATTTATAGAAAAGCCCCGAATTTAAGAAACTCCCTGGTAAGAAGCTATCTCCCCCCGAAAAGAAGAGAAGGCAGGATATTAACAAAAGGGTTCCACCGTTGTGGGATATGTATAGGGTGCAGGGAAATTAAAAATGACGGCTCAAAAAAGTTGGATACAGTATGCATTAATGGAAAAACTGCTAAAATTTATGATTTCATTACTTACAATGTCAAGAATGTTCTATATTTTATCGAATGTTCCTGCCATTTATTTTATATTGGACGTACTACCAGACCACTTAAAATACAGATAAGTGAGCATTGCAGAAACATAAAAAATGGCCTAACCACACATGCTTTGAATAATCATTTTAAAACTTATCACAATAGCTCTTTAAAACATGTAATCAGATTTGCAGGGTTTAGATTAATTAAATGTACCAATAGACAAAAGGATATCATGTCAATTTTGGCAAAATTTTGGCAAAAAAAGAAATGCAGGCTATATATGAATTTAACACATTGCATCCATCTGGATTGAATAATGATTTTGAGTTAAAATGGTTTTTATGATTTTTTCCTTTTATGGCATTTTTATATTTTTGATATTTAATGTTAAGCTAATTTATGCTGTTTTTAATTTTTATTTTTAGTGCATCCGGATAGGAGTTGAAAATAAACATTCACTTATGCTTTTATTCTCAAAGTTTACAACTATGCACGTAACCTGTATGAAATATGAGATACGTGAGGTCTGAGATGTTTGCGGAGGGACACTTCCGGGTCTGGTTGACTAATATGCAATCAGGATGATGGCAGAAACGGGAGCCATAAAAAGCTATAGGACTTCCGGCTTCGTTTGGCGAGGACGCGAGTAGCGTGGTTGGCGGAAGCTGACGGACGGAACTTCCGGTTCCGGCTGACGGACGTAGCCGGATCGGGTGGGCGGAAACGGACAGTGATATCAGATGGATTTCCGGCCCCGGCTGGCAGATGCGCCCAGGGGTGGCTGGCGGAAGTGGGCGTCGAGAACCTCTTGATGTCAATATGGGAAACTATGAGTATAGAATCCCTGAAGTGACGCGACGCAATCATGATTGGACCTCTGTATCCATGACAACTGGAGTAATGTACACAACTGTGTTTAATTAATCTATTAGAACTAGAGATGAGCGGGTTCGTTTCTCCGAGATCCGAACCCCCCCGAACTTCACCCATTTTACACAGTTCCGAGACAGCCTTGGATCTTCCCGCCTTGCTCGGTTAACCCAAACGCGCCCGAACGTCATCATCCCGCTGTCAGATTCTCGCAAGATTCGTATTCTGTATAAAGAGCCGCGCGTCGCCGCCATTTTCACTCGTGCATTGGAGATTGAACGGAGAGGACGTGGCTGCATTCTCTCCCTGAAAAGCTCCGTAATCTGTGCTCAGTGTGCTTCAAATATCTGTGCTCAGTGTGCTGCAAATATCTGTTCTCAGTGTGCTTTATTGTGGGGACTGGGGACCACCAGTATATAATTATACTTATAGTAGTACAGTACAGTAGGCCATTGCTGTATCTTGCAGCTCTGTGTCACTGCAAGTATCCATTCCATATCTGTGCTGCATTTTTGTGAGCAGTATATATAGTATTACAGTGCAGCATTTTGGTGACCCAACAGTATATAGTTGTGTACAGTAGGCCGTTGCTGTATCTTGCAGCTCTGTGTAACTGCAAGTATCCATTCCATTTCTGTGCTGCATTTTTGTGAGCAGTATTTATAGTATTACAGTGCAGAATTTTGGTGACCCAGCAGTATATAGTTGTGTACAGTAGGCCATTGCTGTATCTTGCAGCTCTGTGTCCCTGCAAGTATCCATTCTGTATCTGTGCTGCATTTTTGTGAGCAGTATATATAGTATTACAGTGCAGCATTTTGGTGATCCAACAGTATATAGTTGTGTACAGTAGGCCATTGCTGTATCTTGTAGCTCTGTGTCACTGCAAGTATCCATTCCATATCTGTGCTGCATTTTTGTGAGCAGTATATATAGTATTACAGTGCAGCATTTTGGTGACCCAACAGTATATAGTTGTGTACAGTAAGCCATTGCTGTATCTTGCAGCTCTGTGTCACTGCAAGTATCCATTCCATATCTGTGCTGCATTATTGTGAGCAGTATATAGTAGGACAGTGCAGCATTTTGGTGACCAGCAGTATACATATATAGTACAGTACAGTAGGCCATTGCTCTATCTTGCAGCTCTGTGTCACTTCTAGTATCCTGATCAGTGCTCAGTATCTGCTGCATTGTTGTGACCAGTATGTATACTGTACTGTGCGACTTGTGTTATACACTTGGTGATTATACAGCCTGTAATCTGTACTGAGCAATGTGTGAGATACACCTGGGGATTATACACCCTATAAACTGTACTGTGTGATGTGTGAGATACACCTGGGGATTATACACCCTATATTGTTGTTGTTATTATTATCCTTTATTTATATGGCGCCACAAGGGTTCTGCAGCGCCCAATTACAGAGTACATAAATAATCAAACAGGAAAACAGCAACTTACAGTTGATGACAGTTTAGGGTAAATACACATAGTTACATCAGCAGATGACACTGGAATAAGTATCAGGTGGCAGAAGACTGCTGGATGTGGTACAGTTGAAGATTATTAAAGTAAGACAAAGGATAAACACATGAGAGAAGAGTGCCCTGCTCGTGAGATCTTACAATCTAAAGGGGAGGGGTAGACAGACATGGGTGACACAGATGGGGTACATAGAGAACGTGGAACAGAGGGTTAGGATGAGATTTGGCTGGGTTTGGTGAAGAAATGGACCCCCAGAAGGCACAAGTTAATACTTAACATTGCAACATTTTACTGGGCTATGCAGGAGAAAAGTAAAAATAGGGGGGGGGAAGAATCGATAACTTCTACCGCTTTCAAAAAGGTCACTGGAAGCTGAAATAATGGACAACTACCTCATGGAAGCCAGATACAGTATACCAAACAGTACTTAGCAGAGTTGGGAATGAGCGCTTATGAAATACAGTAACATTTTGTCATAATATTTCAGAAACTGCATGGCTGGTCTCTTGCACTCTTTTGCTCTAATACACCACCTGCTTTAGGATTTATATTCAAAAACATTATGTCTCCATAATCCCAAAAACGTTAGTCTTCTTGGAAAGTGGTTTGTTCCCTTGTAAGGGAAAGAGAACAAACGTTCTCAAACAACGGTTTCTCAATTTCTTTTTCCCCTGGGAAGGGATTGTGGATTCGCAGGAATATCTGAGCATTTCTGTAACCAGAAAGCAGCGACTTCTACAAATGTTTAATTCCAGTTATTTTGTCATTTTTTTCCAGTGATTTGGACCAATAATACCATTGATTAGAACGAATAATTCCAGTGATTTTGTCATTTTCTTCCAGTGATTTGGACCAATAATACCATTGATTAGAACGAATAATTCCAGTGATTTTGTCATTTTCTTACAGTGATTTGGACCAATAATACCATTGATTAGAACGAATAATTCCTGTGATATTGAGGTGTTTGTGTCGCTTAGCTTAGCCGTCCAGCGACCACAGTGCACCTCTTTTTCTCTTAGTGCCATCCTGTCTGACACTGCAGTGCCACTCCTAGATCGGCCAGGTGTTTGTGCCGCCCTCTTGGGTCGCTTTGCTTAGTCATCCAGCGACCTCGGTGCAAATTTTAGGACTAAAAATAGTATTGTGAGGTGTGAGGTGTTCAGAATAGACTGGAAATTAGTGGAAATTGTGGTTATTGAGGTTAATAATACTATAGGATCAAAATTACCCCCAAATTCTATGATTTAAGCTGTTTTTGAGGGGTTTTTGAAAAAAAACACCCGAATCCAAAACACACCCGAATCCGACAAAAACTTTTCAGGGAGGTTTTGCCAAAACGCGTCCGAATCCAAAACACGGCCGCGGGACCGAATCCAAAACACAAAACCCAGAAAATTTCTGGTGCACATCTCTAAGATTGGTTGAACAGTGATTTCAATTCTGGACTAACAGACTGCCCCTCATCTCACCTTGAAAAAGACCTGCAGCAAAGCAGGTGGAAACGCGTTGGTTATTGAGGGGTCCACAGTGCAGCTTCTACTATTACATCTGAATTGCTGAATTATTACCAGGAACTGTTATGAGCCACGGCTCATTTCCATTTTTGCATTTTGGTTATGTATTTTATGTTATACTTCTGTTCATGTTCCCCGTGGGTGTCATGGGGTGCTCGGAGCTCACCCTTAAGGAGGGGATACTGTTATGAACCACAGGTAGTGGTTCATTCCTATTTTATGTTTATAAAGTTGTCTTGCATGCCAGGATTTCCAGTTGCTCTGTTTTAGAATACTCTTGTCTGCTGCCGCTGGTGAGTCTGTGTAATTGCAGCTTGTTCCCATGTGTTCAGCCTCACCTGGCTGCTAATTGCATCTTGTCAGTTTGGAGTCATGCAACAGGGCAGCTGCATGAGATTATTAATTAGGCCTCTCTGTTATATGCTGGCTGACTGCAATTCACAGATGCTGGTGATATTTCTGGGTATCCGGTCTGCTTGAGTTCTGAGCTTGGTTCCTGCTAGTTCCTGAGCTTCCTGTGTCGATTCCTGAGTCAGTCCCTGTGTCGATTCCTATGTCTGATCCCGTGTCCTGCCGTGAGGCATTCCTGTCCTGAGGTCCAGTGCCTTTGCCTGTGCCTGGTCAAGTTTCTGGCTTCTTGGTGTCCACCGGTCTTTCGTTTGGGATTCTGCCTGTCCTCCAGTTCTAAGAGTCTGTGTCAGCAGCATTGGGAGTTCCTGTCCGTTTGCCAGTATTCGTACCAGTTCCGTGAGTAGCGGCTCTGCCGCATCCGTCGGCCTAGGCCGCTGTATTCCATTATTATTTCTGTCACTGGTGTTTTGCAGAGGGTTCTGCTTATGCTGTCACCGCCGGTACACAAAAGTATTGTGTGGGCGTGTGGTCAGCATTTCCTTTGCTGTTCTTTTCCTTTGGCGGCAAGCTGCACATACATTTAGTTTTAGGCTAGTTAGTAGCCCCTGGCTTTGGTTGTTTCAGTAAGAGGGCCCCTTGTTATCACCCTGTCTCGGTACACTCTTTGTCTCTCATTAAGACCTGAGGGGGCATCGAAGTTGGGCAGACGTAATCCGCCCTTCAAACGCGGCTGCCATGGGCTCAAGCAACCATAGTCTCGCAAGAGTGTACTGACAGCACGGGCGAGACAACGGAGATAGGGCGCCAGGGGCTATTCCCTTTCCATTCCCCTTTCCCAGCATTACGTTCTAGTGCTCCGGTCCTTGCAATAAGATCTCCTCAGACCAGAGTGCTGGAATCATAACATTATCACCAGCCATACCACAAAAAAGAAATAAAACTTTTTTTTCTTTTTTGGCCCAGTCCAGTGTCTAGTCTAGAATCCAGTCCTGTCTAGAATTCAGTGTGCAGAATCCAGTCCAGTGTGCAGAATCCAGTCCGGTGTGCAGAATCCAGTCCGGTGTGCAGAATCCAGTCCGGTGTGCAGAATCCAGTAGAATCCAGTCCGGTGTTAGAATCCAGTCCGGTGTTAGAATCCAGTCCGGTGTTTAGAATCCAGTCCGGTGTTTAAAAAAAAAAAAAAAAAAAAGTCTTGTTTTGTTTAGCAAAAATTTAGTCCTGCCTTGTCTAGTCCTGCCTTGTCTATTCCTGCCTTGTCTAGTCCTGCCTTGTCTAGTCTTGCCCTGTCTTGTCTAGTTTTAAATCCTCCTATGTCTACTATGCAAGCCCTGCAGGCATCTCTCGCAGCCCTGAACTCTGTTTTCAGTGCTTTGAGACCAGAGCGACTAGAAGTTTTGCAGCAATCCCTAAAGCAACTGCAAAACCTTCTGACTAAAATCTTGCTCATCTTGCCAGAAGTCGTTGAGAGTACATCTATCTCTAAAGAGACTCTTGTTCACAGTATGGTGACAAGAGAATCCTCTGGTTTAATTGAAGAGAAAAGGTTTAAAAGTTTTCTGCGGCCCAGGCTCTCAGAAGAGGAGCGTCTGCTTCGCAGAAACTTAAACTTATGCCTATATTGTGGGGGTTTAGGCCACTATCTGCAGACCTATGAGTTGCGCAAGCCAAAGTGTGGTGACGAGTCTTGCCCTCTGGCCAAGTTGAGTCAGGATACAAGACCTACTCCTGTCTCTACTGTGGCAGAGGTACTTGTCACACAACCCACACTAAAAAGCTCTCTGTCCTATAATTGGGGTCCTTGGGCAAGGGAGCCCCATTATAGATTTAGGAATCAAAAGAGAATGTTTCTCTCCTCTCTTGAGGTTCCTGTTGAAGCAGAGTTGCAAGCCCCTGGAGTGGTGCCCGATGCCCAGGGTCCTGGAGTGGTGCCCGTTGCCCAGGTTCCTGGAGTGGTGCCCGTTGCCCAGGTTCCTGGAGTGGTGCCCGTTGCCCAGGTTCCTGGAGTGGTGCCCGTTGCCCAGGTTCCTGGAGTGGTGCCCGTTGCCCAGGTTCCTGGAGTGGTGCCCGTTGCCCAGGGTCCTGGAGTGGTGCCCGTTGCCCAGGGTCCTGGAGAGGTGCCAGATGCTCAGGATCTTGGTGCGGTACCCGATGCCCAGAGTGCTGGAGCGGTACCCGATGCCCAGAGTGCTGGAGCGGTACCCGATGCCCAGAGTGCTGGAGCGGTACCCGATGCCCAGAGTGCTGGAGTGGTACCCGATGCTCTAGCTTATAGAGGGACATCAAATATTTTAGCTCAGGTTTCCATACCAGAAGGGGTCTCAGAAGCTGTTACTCCAGGTAGGGACTTGAAGAGCGCAACCCCAGAAAGGGTATCTGAAACCATAGTTCTAGAAGGGAACTCGAGAAGCAAAACCCCAGAAGGGATCTTTGAAGTAATATCCCCAAGTGGGGTCTCGAGAGACGCAACCTCTAAGAAGGGTCTAGAGGTCGCTTCCCCAGGAAAGAACTTAAGAGGCGTAGCATTAGTGGAGGTGCTGAAGGTTATAGCTTCAGCAAAAGTCCTGGAAGTCATAGTCCCGGGAGAAGTTTCGATAATTATCGACTCAGAGAGGGAGGCCGATGGCTCGGTCCCAGTGGGGGAGGCCGACGGCTCGGTCCCAGTAAAAGAATCCGAGGTGCTGACCCCAGCGGGGTTCCCGGAAGTCACTGACCCGGGTGGGGTTCAGAAAGTCACTGCCCCGGGTGGGGTTCAGAAAGTCACTGCCCCGGGTGGGGTTCAGAAAGTCACTGCCCCGGGTGGGGTTCAGAAAGTCACTGCCCCGGGTGTGGTTCAGAGAGTCTCAGCCTCGAGTAAGGTCAATAGTGACCAGGTCCTAGCAAAGCACTCCAGTCAGTCAGATGGGAAGGAAACAAATCCTGACTCTGATATCTCAACATCCATAATCTTTGATGTGGACTTAGCCCAATTTCTGGCACTTTACAAACACTATTACATTATTATGTTGTCTAGACCATTTCTGGGCATCACTTCAGAGAACCTTGTGCTTTATCTGATTTCTTCTTTTAGAGGAGAGCCCTTTGAGTGGGCGACCAGCCTAATGAAAGCTGAAGATCCCATTCTTCAGGATCCCCCAGCATTCAGTGATGCAATTATTAAAAGATATGGTTCCAAAGAAATTGGTTCAGGTTCCTCTAAGTCACCCGTCTTGTCTGCTGAGAGTCCACCAAATACTGTAAACTCGGCACAAGAGTCCCAGCCCGTTGTTTTGACTGCAGGATGTGCTTTTCTGACTTCTTCTTCTAATAATAGTACTTTGCCAGAAAGTTCAGCTCCCAAGGGTAAGAAACCCGTCTCTGATTTGAACGCAGCCTTGCTGGGTGGTACCATCAGTTCAGACAATGTTTGGGGAATTACCTTGGTCAGACCTAAAGAGCTTTGTAAAAAGAAGAAGAAGAAAAAGAAATAATTTTTGACTCTTGCCTTGATATATATAAAAAAAAAGAAAAGATTTTTTTTTTCCTTATCTTGTGTCCAGTGGCCACCGTCAGGGGGAGGGCACTGTTACAAGCTGTGGTTGCAGCTTGTTTCTGTTTTCGTGTCTGTTAGACCAGTGTGTCAGTTTTTTTTTTTGTTGTGTATCCCTTGTTTTGGATAGTCTGTATTTTGGGGTTCTTTGACCCCTCCTCAAGGGGGGGGGTAATGTTATGAGCCACGGCTGTGGCTCATTTCCATTTTTGGTTATGTATTTTATGCTATACTTCTGTTCATGTTCCCCGTGGGTGTCATGGGGTGCTCGGAGCTCACCCTTAAGGAGGGGATACTGTTATGAACCACAGGTAGTGGTTCATTCCTATTTTATGTTTATAAAGTTGTCTTGCATGCCAGGATTTCCTGTTGCTCTGTTTTAGAATACTCTTGTCTGCTGCCGCTGGTGAGTCTGTGTAATTGCAGCTTGTTCCCATGTGTTCAGCCTCACCTGGCTGCTAATTGCATCTTGTCAGTTTGGAGTCATGCAACAGGGCAGCTGCATGAGATTATTAATTAGGCCTCTCTGTTATATGCTGGCTGACTGCAATTCACAGATGCTGGTGATATTTCTGGGTATCCGGTCTGCTTGAGTTCTGAGCTTGGTTCCTGCTAGTTCCTGAGCTTCCTGTGTCGATTCCTGAGTCAGTCCCTGTGTCGATTCCTATGTCTGATCCCGTGTCCTGCCGTGAGGCGTTCCTGTCCTGAGATCCAGTGCCTTTGCCTGTGCCTGGTCAAGTTTCTGGCTTCTTGGTGTCCACCGGTCTTTCGTTTGGGATTCTGCCTGTCCTCCAGTTCTAAGAGTCTGTGTCAGCAGCATTGGGAGTTCCTGTCCGTTTGCCAGTATTCGTACCGGTTCCGTGAGTAGCGGCTCTGCCGCATCCGTCGGCCTAGGCCGCTGTATTCCATTATTATTTCTGTCACTGGTGTTTTGCAGAGGGTTCTGCTTATGCTGTCACCGCCGGTACACAAAAGTATTGTGTGGGCGTGTGGTCAGCATTTCCTTTGTTGTTCTTTTCCTTTGGCGGCAAGCTGCACATACATTTAGTTTTAGGCTAGTTAGTAGCCCCTGGCTTTGGTTGTTTCAGTAAGAGGGCCCCTTGTTATCACCATGTCTCGGTACACTCTTTGTCTCTCATTAAGACCTGAGGGGGCATCGAAGTTGGGCAGACGTAATCCGCCCTTCAAACGCGGCTGCCATGGGCTCAAGCAACCATAGTCTCGCAAGAGTGTACTGACAGCACGGGCGAGACAACGGAGATAGGGCGCCAGGGGCTATTCCCTTTCCATTCCCCTTTCCCAGCATTACGTTCCAGTGCTCCGGTCCTTGCAATAAGATCTCCTCAGACCAGAGTGCTGGAATCATAACAGGAACGGGCTCCAGTCTGCTTTTTCTGGAGAGGCGATTGAGAACTTTTAAAGAACTTGTTTGAGAGCTATTTTTGGTTCTCAGACCTGCTGGTAATTATTCTGACTCTCCTCCACACAGGACTGTGCCAGTCCTCACATGTTTTGTTCTATATGTCATGATTGTATGCCAGTATTAAAATTGTTGTAACTGTACTACACATGATACCCTTTTCTTTTTTTCACATGTGAACTTATGAATGGAATAATCATACCCACTGAGAACGAATCCTCTGGATATCTATTTTAAATTAAGGGATATTATTTACACCTATATTTGTTTTTGTTTTATGCACAACTAAGTTTGTGGCTGTGATTTCACTTGTTTGAGTGTGTCTATAGCGCCAGAGGGAACGCATCCCCAACCCTTCTATTTACGCCATTAAATGCAATAGTTTAATAACTTTGTGTATTAAACAAAGTTTGTGTACATTGAGCCATCAGAAAACAAAGGTTTCACTATCTCAGTCTTGCTCAAAAAATTCTGTATTTCGGAATATTTGGATATGGGATACTCAAACTGTAATACATTTTTTTAAGAAATCTGCCCCATAGTGTTATAAAAGTTCATACTGCAAATAGAGAAATCAGCAAAGTGACATATTCACTAAATCGAATAATGAGATTCAGACATTCACAAAACCATAGCCTGATTATACAGTATATATACAGAATACAGTAAATTGTGCTTAATTTTTATTGCTAGAGCAAGCAAGAATATTTTTCAACATATTAGAAGGAGGACTCCTGTAGCACACCAAACAAAAGTACATGTGCCAACAAAGAAAGCAAGGTCTGATGTCCAATCACAACCACAGCAGTCTACTCCACCACGAAGATTGTCTACAGTTTCTTCGGTACCACCACTCCAAATTTTTGTCACACCTCCAAGACGCCAACCACACTCCCCTCATCTTGATTGTGAGTAAGAAACTGTAATGTTGAAATAAATTAATCATCTCATAATAATCCATTTAATGACACTAATTAACTAAATTCCACAAAATCTCCTATACTTACCGAAATAAAAAAAATCAAAATGGATTCTGACCAAAATGGTCTTGTCCACATCCAGTAAAGATATGTATGTCCACTTCAGCCATACAGCAGAAGATTGTGTTGAAGATGCTGCAAAATAAACACATGTGTAAGCTTGCAAAATAGTATTATTTTTTCCCGCAATTTAACTTATGTTTTGTTGTAACATTGGCACCAACAAGATTTTAGGTGTGTTTTTATGGTGGAGTATGTCTGATCTACCATACAACTCATGTGCTTGTTCTAATAATGAATTAACCAGACACATTTGCCACAAACAGGAATGTGTCTGTTTTGTAGTTCTGAGTGAGGATGTTTCTATGCTGGATATCTTAATGCACCATTTAAATACATGTGTTCCATGTTTATTGGTTTGCTTAAATTTTTCAAACATATGTCAAACTTACGCCAAAATGGTTCTAATTCCAGATTCTAGTACTGGTACCAGCATCCAGACGCAACAGCAGCAACACAGTGACATGGATGAGACAATCATGTTACAAATGCAGCCATTAATCAAAGGAATCAGCCACCCAGCACCTGTGAGTACACCACCACAGCAAAGCACTCCACCAACACAACACAGCCCAACAACACCAGTAGCACAAGGCCCTGATCAAGTGTTTTGGGACAGTTGGGCTACACAGCAGGCCACTAATCAAGATTGCCTGCATAGGCAGACCCAAATTTTTGCAAACCTACCAGCTCACCTCAGAAGAATCAGCAGAAATATCAGTCGCCAAAATGAACCAACCACCAGAATTGCCAATACCATGGAAATCTTGCGTGCAGACATTACACGTCATGGGCAACTTACAACGCATAATGGAAGAACAGCACAGACAACAGCAAAGCTACATCAACATCTTAGAAAACAATCAAATGATCAATGAATCTATCACCAGAATTTTAGAGAATCAAAATGCTGCAACACGTGAACTTAATGCCACCCTCACTAACCTCAATGAAACACTCAGATCCCAGCACCATCAGCAACCAAGCAGCAGTTCTGGTACGACTACTCCGATTCTGTCGCCAGTGTCCTCACCACCAAGGCGCTCCACCAGAGCACGCCAACACGACAGTGGTAAAGGCAAAGGCCAGTCCAAGCAGCCAACCACAAAAAAATAAATAATAGATACACGATCTCTGTATAGAGAAGTAAATAAACACATTTAGTAAGAAATTATAAGTGTTACAAACAACAACAGGATTTTGGCCAACACATTTATTCTTTCACATCTTTGAATTTTTTAGGAGGAGGACAAAGTTATTTGATCTGCACATTGATGTTAGCATGCAGTAACAAGACCACTTGATTTTTTCTAATCATTACTCTTTCTAGATTCCAATCATTCTTCTATCCTGCAGGCAGACTAATTGGCAGCCATGCAGAGTGTCTTTAGCATGCAGTAACAAGACCACTTGATTTTTTTCTAATCATTACTCTTTCTAGATTCCAATCATTCTTATATCCTGCATCAGACTAATTGGCAGCCATGCAGATTCATCCATGACCAATACAAATTACAATGTGATTGTTAACTCTTTTACCTTTCTTCTCTGTACAACATTACAAGAATAACACAATTGAGTTGGCTAAAAAGGTCCTAATATGTTGTGATCGAATTTAGATAATACAGTGCCAAAATGAATGTCATTATTGTTGGGCCATGTTTGTGTGTGTTAAAAATGAGTAATCAGTTTCTTACACATGATGCAGAAACAAAGAATTTTCTTTTTTTTTAAATAAGCACAAAAAATGTGTATAATAATGGATATATGTGGCAAACTGTGTATTGACTTACAAATCAGCAAGTTTACTGCAGCAAACATTACGAAATAAATTATTTTGGATGATACTAAGTTTGTGTCCCTTAAATACGATGGAGCATCACATATAGGGACACATGTATTCCTCAAGGCTAACATATTATATGTGGAGGAGTGTTTAATTAGGACACAGGTTCTCAAACTCGGTCCTCAGGACCCCACACAGTACATGTTTTGCAGGTCTCCTCACAGAATCACAAGTGACATAATTAGCTCCACCTGTGAACCTTTTAAAATGTGTCTGTGAGAAATTCATACACACGTGCTTCTACTGGGTTACCTGCAAAACATGCACTGTGTGGGGTCCTGAGGGCCGAGAGTGAGAACCTGTGCATTAGGACGATACACATAATAATAAAGTAAAATACTAAATAAATTACTATGTGGATTATGTGTGCTTGTAATAAATTATCTGTGCAAGTTTAATAACACTTATCCAGACTTCATGCATGCCACTCATAATCCATTGTTTTGAGTTATAAAATAAAAACAAGACACATGCTACATTTGTTTTGCATGAAGCGAGGGTATGTTTGTATGTCTCAAGGAGACAGACACATTATGAGTAATGGTTTTTAAATGAAAAATGGGACAACATATATTTAGGCTTACACAACAAATGAAAGAAGCAAACAAAACTTACCTTAAAAATAACGATTTATGAGGTCTTGCCTAACCTACCTCCCTACATCTGTACTCCAAGTATCACCAGATGTCTCTAATTCCTCTGCTTGCTGGCTGCTTTCTTCATCCTCCTCCTCCTCCTCCTCAACATGTGGCAGATGTTGTTGCAAACACATGTTATGAAGAAAGCAGCAGCAGAACACAATTTGAGTCACTTTCAAGGGACTATACAACAAAAGGCCACCAGACTTATCCAGACACCGAAACCTAGATTTCAGCACACCAAAACATCTTTCTATCACATTCCGCGTGGACTTATGTGCATGATTGTAATTGTGTTCAGCAGGGGTATCAGGTCGGGACAATGGAGTCAGAAGCCAAGAGAAACAGCCATATCCTCCATCACCTAAAAGACAGATATAGTAACGTGATTCATGTTAAGATACAGCAACACATAAGTAACACACTGTGGAGCAGATGTATTAACCTGGAGAAGGCATAAGGAAGTGAAAAACCAGTGATATGTGCAAGGTAATAAAGGCAGAGGACAATCTTTTCCTAAATGATAATTTACATATTGGAGCTGATTGGCTGGTGCCTTTATCACCTTGCACATATCACTGGTTTATCACTTCCTTATGCCTTCTCCAGGTTAATACATCTGCCCCTGTATTTGGACAAAGTAGACACAGGCCTACACATCTGAAATTACATACCAAGCAGCTATCCATCTGGCATTTGTCCATCTTCAAACTTATCAAAGAGTGATGACTGACTGAGGATGAAGGAGTCATGGCAGCCCCCAGGGTAACCAGCAACAACACTCATTATTTTGAGATTTGCATCACAAACCACCTGCACATTTGTGGAGTGCTCTAGATGACGATTAGTATAGATGTGCTGCCTGCCCCTAGGTGGTCTCAGCTGAATGTGTGTGCAATCTATGACTCCCAGCACATTGGGCATGCCAGCCAGCTCATAAGAAATCTACCCTGACGGCATGCCACTGAGACTCCTGGGTAGGGAAGCAGATTGAGGCATCGATGTGGGGCTGCAAAACAGCCAACACGTGTGTATATTTGAAAGATAATTAAACATGAGATTTTAGGACAGAACTGACCACCGAGTAATTAAAACCAACCAAAAACAGAGGAGGTAGTTAGGTATACATCACCTGTGTTAATATTCTTGAAAATGAGGGCTGTGAGATTCCTATGACATCCCCAGACACAGCCTGAAAGCTGCCAGTAGCCATAAAGTGCAACACAGCCAGGAGTTTGTGCAGGCCTGAGACAGAGCGAGAGCGTGCTGTCTCAGGGTCTAGGCCCAGTTTGACAAGGTCATACAGACGGAAAATGTTGTTACGATTTAGACGGAACATCTGTATGACCGTATCATCGGACAATGCGTTCAAGTTTAAACGCCCCCTAAAAAAACGAGGCCTGCGCAGCCTCCGCAGAACCTGTACAACCTGCTGACCATGTTCAGTTTCTTGGCCCTGGTTACTTACAGGCTGATGTCTGAGTCTGAGGAATCCCACAGCACACAAAATATCACTGGCCCACAGTCCTGCTGCCATTTGTGAGAGTAGGCGGATTGAAATGGGCCTAAGATCCTTTTATAGGCATTCCAATTCAGGTGTGAGTGATTTGTTAGTTGCAACACATGTAAACACGCCTGAAAAAAGCAGGTCTATTTTTTTGCCGCTTTTTTTAACGAATCGCAAAAAAAATACGACCGCAATTGAGCACTCAGAGACTAACACCCAAATACGAATGAATAGTGAATACCCGTGTTGTATGAAATAACAGCCGCGTTTGACCGATGGTCTATTCATTCGTATTTTTGAACTTAGCCGTTAAAACATTACGAATAGCCCAAACACTGACGAGATTTGTGCTTAGTGAATTCCTGTGTTGGGACTTAGAAAAAAAAAACACAAATCGGTCAAACTCGGATTATTAGTAAATATAGGCCACTGTCTCACTGTCCCATTCGAGAGCTGCAATGTCCTGTGAGGGGGATGAGAGTTGGGGGGATGCTCTGTCATGCCCATGGCTGTGGTGTACATTTAGTGCCGAGATAGGCAGTTTGGGCTTGCCCCAATGTGACCACAGATTGGGTAGGGAAAATATCATGCTCCGTGGGGTGGCCTAGGGGGCACCAGGCACGCCCCCTTTTGTCTGGACCAAATTTTTAAATGTTGGTGATGTATAAAAGAGCAATATTAAGGAGCAAAAGGGGTCCATTAGAATTAAAGTATGGTATGAGATGCAAAAAATGCCAGCTCTGAGCTAAAACAAATTCAAGTCCATCTATGCAATGCAAATGGCCATGCACCCCATCCCACAGAAATCAACTCTGATACAGCTTCTTTATCTTTCTTCAAACTTATCCTTTTATAAAAGAAAATCTACTACTTTTTCACTAAATTGTTCTGCAATACTTGGCGCTTTGACAGAAACTTACTGTACTAGTGTTCATTCTAGCACCCTGCACCTTTCAAATCCTGTGCAGTTCCTCTTTCCTGCCTAGGGTGTCGCTCTCTGCTCTGGTGCTTCTCAGCACACTCTGGTCTGTTTCACAGCACTGAGTAACAGACCAGAGTGTGTTGAGAAGCACCACAACAGAGAGCGACACCCCAGGCAGGAAAGAGGAACTGCACATATTTTGAAAGGTGCAGGGTGCTAGAATGAACACTGCTGTACTGTAGGTGCACTTGTGCAAAACAGAATGCACTCCGGGACCCAAGCTTGTTCTGCATTGTGTCTAAGCCGCTTTCCACTGCATAAATGTCCTCCGTTAGAAGTACTGTAAATATTGCAGCAGGCTATTAAAAAAAATCATCTGTCCTCTGAGAAAAGGATGAAGGATGACAAGCTCTATTTTTTATTTTTGTATTATTTTTATTACCAGTGGCATCAGCAATATTGCTCCCAGAAGTATACATTATTTCTTCCCAATGCATTACTTCTACTTTTCAATTTAACTGAAATCATGTCATCTAAAAAAACCTGAAAGCTATAGTTTCCAAATAGAAAAATATATATATTTAATCACCAGTGTATATGTGTGTCATTAAAATGTAGCAGGTTTTTTTTATTTTTTTTTATTTTGTCATGGAAGTCAAAAGTCATCTGGTATACTATAACATTGTACTGACCTATGGTCTGACAGCTATCTTTAGCTGCAAAGCAGAACAGAATATGGTACATCGCGCACCGCCCAGCAAAGGTCCTCTCCACGAAGGGAAACTAGCGTCTAGTTCCCTTCGTGGAAAGGACCTTTGCTGGGCGGTGCGCAATGACGTCATCGCGCACCGCACAGTAAAGGTCCTCTCCACGAAGGGAAACTAGACGCTACGCGTCTAGTTCCCTACACAGCGGGACGCAGCGGCAGCGGGACACAGCATGCACAGCAGTAGCGGATCTTGCCATGGTGCGGCGCCCTCCGGATGGCGCCGGCGCCCTCCGGAAGGCGGCGCCCCGGGCAAAAGTCTTGCTTGCCCGTGGCAAGATCCGCTACTGATCCTAGAGAAATATCAAAATGTGGATTGACACAGGGAGTTTAAAATTTAATATTCAGAGTAATTTAACAATTTAAATATTTACAGATTTTCACTAAATAAAATGACTTAAGACTAATAGACAAAATAAGGGCATAATTCAGACCTGATCGCTGCTGTGCGTTTTCGCACAGCAGCCGATCAGGTCTGAATTGCGCATGCCAGACAGCCGATGGCCATCTCAGCCCAGCGACCGCTTCTGCCTGATTGTCAGGCAGATGCAATCGCTGGGTGGGAGGGGGAGGGCCGGCGCCATTTGGCCGCCGCTTTGGGGGCGCAGTCTGGGCAACGCAGGCGTGCCCGGACTGTGTGGGGGGCAGGCCACGGCGGCTGCGTGATGTCAAGCACTGCCGCTGCGACCCGGACAGCGACGGGTAGCTCCTTGCCAGCGCGCAGAGCTGCACTGGTAGGGAGATACTCGTCATGTACAAAAGCATCGCCGCTGTGCAAAATTTTGCACGGCTACGATCAAGTTTGAATTAGGCCCTAAGTGTTATACATTTTGTGTCCTGAATGCACATTTCAATTTTTTTTGCACAATATGCAGTTGTGCATGTATTTTCACATACCCTCCAGCCACCCCAGGACAGGCTGACTTTAAAGCTGGCTACGCACTATAGCAATGGTCAATCTTTCCGACGTAGTAAACGTGTGTGCCCGTCTTTAGCTGTAGAACAGTCTCCATACAGGGCCTGATTCTGATTTGGAAATAATTCAAGAAAGGCAAGTTGCTTTATATCTGGAACAAGTCATGTTGCAATGCAAGGGGAGCAAATGCATTTATATTTTTTTTTGTGCAGGGTAAATACTGGTTACATTTGGATGTATCCCACAAATACTGGACTGCTTTATTTTAACACTGCAGTTTAGATTTCAACTTGGACACACCTTACCCAAATCTAGATCTTTGTGCACATTTTACATCTGACCCGCCTGCAGTACAACATACTGCCCACTTGCCTACTTTTTAAAAAGCATTTCAGGAAGAACTGAAAGTAACACCTATCAGTGCGGACGGGTACTGCTACATCTGAGAGGTGTGTCATAAAAATGAAAATGTAAATGAGCCCCAAAGTTAGTAAGTTAGTATATACTTGTTGAAGAAAAGACTTATATTTTGCAGAAATTTTTGTGTATTGTGCTTAACAAGAAGTTCCATATACTTTATACTTTAAAATGCATGTAGCCATAGGGATCATTGTGGCTTATAACCAGGGGTTAAAGTGGGCCGGAACGGGCCGGAACTGCGTTCCGTCAGTTGTATTGGGAGGCGGAACTAGTTCCGCCACCTCCAGCCCACTTTACCCGGCCTGACTGACTAGAGTAGACCATCCCCGCCTCTCATTGTGCGCTGCGCCACCCACATTAATAGATGGGGAGGGGCGGCCAGGACTAGGACTACCTTATAGCCCACCTCCACGAGTTCCCCTCCCTCCTATAGCGTCGCTGGCCGCGGCGGCGGGATTCAGGCGATGCATCTCCACATGTCTGTCTCTCCTGCCGTGTAAAGGCACAGAGGACAGGAGACCCATGCTGACGCTCTTGGTGGCTCTCAATGGCAGGGGCAAGAGACGGGAGTACTGGCACAAGGAGAGAGAGAGGTAGGAAAGAGGGGGGTGCCGGAAGAGGGAGGGATGTTGTGCGATGTGTCAGGAATTAAATGTGGGGGGTGGGGGGGGGTGAAGCTGTATGTGGGATTACATGTACTGGGGAGGGGGAGCTGTGTCAGGTATTAAATGTGCGGGGGGGGGTGATCTGTATGTGGGATTACATGTACTGGGGAGGGGGAGCTGTGTCAGGTATTAAATGTGCGGGGGGGGATCTGTATGTGGGATTACATGTACTGGGGAGGGGGAGCTGTGTCAGGTATTAAATGTGCGGGGGGGGTGATCTGTATGTGGGATTACATGTACTGGGGAGGGGGAGCTGTGTCAGGTATTAAATGTGCGGGGGGGGATCTGTATGTGGGATTACATGTACTGGGGAGGGGGAGCTGTGTCAGGTATTAAATGTGCGGGGGGGGGGATCTGTATGTGGGATTACATGTACTGGGGAGGGGGAGCTGTGTCAGGTATTAAATGTGCGGGGGGGGGGATCTGTATGTGGGATTACATGTACTGGGGAGGGGGAGCTGTGTCAGGTATTAAATGTGCGGGGGGGGATCTGTATGTGGGATTACATGTGCTGGGAAGGGGGAGCTGTGTCAGGTATTAAATGTGCGGGGGGGATCTGTATGTGGGATTACATGTACTGGGGAGGGGGAGCTGTGTCGGGTATTAAATGTGCGGGGGGGGGATCTGTATGTGGGATTACATGTACTGGGGAGGGGGAGCTGTGTCAGGTATTAAATGTGCGGGGGGGGGTTATCTGTATGTGGGATTACATGTACTGGGGAGGGGGAGCTGTGTCAGGTATTAAATGTGCAGGGGGGGGGATCTGTATGTGGGATTACATGTACTGGGGAGGGGGAGCTGTGTCAGGTATTAAGTGTGCGGGGGGGGGATCTGTATGTGGGATTACATGTACTGGGGAGGGGGAGCTGTGTCAGGTATTAAATGTGCGGGGGGGGGATCTGTATGTGGGATTACATGTACTGGGGAGGGGGAGCTGTGTCAGGTATTAAATGTGCGGGGGGGGATCTGTATGTGGGATTACATGTGCTGGGAAGGGGGAGCTGTGTCAGGTATTAAATGTGCGGGGGGGGATCTGTTTGTGGGATTACATGTACTGGGGAGGGGGAGCTGTGTCAGGTATTAAATGTGCGGGGGGGGGATCTGTATGTGGGATTACATGTGCTGGGGAGGGGGAGCTGTGTCAGGTATTAAATGTGCGGGGGGGATCTGTATGTGGGATTACATGTACTGGGGAGGGGGAGCTGTGTCAGGTATTAAATGTGCGGGGGGGGGGGGTCTGTATGTGGGATTACATGTGCTGGGAAGGGGGAGCTGTGTCAGGTATTAAATGTGCGGGGGGGGATCTGTATGTGGGATTACATGTACTGGGGAGGGGGAGCTGTGTCAGGTATTAAATATGCGGGGGGGGGATCTGTATGTGGGATTACATGTGCTGGGAAGGGGGAGCTGTGTCAGGTATTAAATGTGCGGGGGGGGGGATCTGTATGTGGGATTACATGTGCTGGGAAGGGGGAGCTGTGTCAGGTATTAAATGTGCGGGGGGGGATCTGTATGTGGTATTACATATGCTGGGAAGGGGGAGCTGTGTCAGGTATTAAATGTGCGGGGGGGGATCTGTATGTGGGATTACATGTGCTGGGAAGGGGGAGCTGTGTCAGGTATTAAATGTGCGGGGGGGGATCTGTATGTGGGATTACATGTACTGGGGAGGGGGAGCTGTGCGAGGGATTAAATGTGCTGGGGGGGAGCTGTATGTGGGATTATATGTGTCCTGGGGAAGGGGGACCTGTGTCGGGGAATAAATGTGCAGGGGGGAGCTGTATGTGGGATTATATGTGCTGGGGAAGGGGGATCTGTGTCAGAGATTATGTGCTGGGCAGGATAAACTGTGTTAGGGATAATTTGTTTGGGAGGGGGAAACTGTCAGAGTTTACATGTGCCGGGAGGGGGGAGCTGTGAGTCGGATTATATGCTGTGGGCATTATGTGTATTATGGGGTGCTACTACTGTGGGCATTATTACTATTGTGTAACACGCCCCTTTTTGTGGCGCGCGCAATACCTTTGTTGCATGGGCACCGTGGGGAGGGGGGTGAGTTCCACCACCTCTCTAGGACCACTTTAAGCACTGCTTATAACCAATGCAGGGAAATGGCACTGATGTTTCCATTTGAATGTACAGTATGAATCTGTGATTTATCTCCCCCCAAGAATGTAACAGCTGCATAATGGGGTTAAGGTGCAATCAAGGAGATTGCTGGACTATTCAGGGAGTCAGGGAGATTGCTTCTATTTCAGGGAGTCTCCTGCAGAATGAGGGAGCGTAGACAAGTATGACATACTGTAGTTTTGCACAGGTGCACAGGTACTTGTTTTGTTTTTGTTTTTTTGCTACACTTCCAAATCAAAATTAGGCACAGAGTCAGAGCAGGTTTAAGAAAGCGGGGCACAGGGGGTAAGTAAGTACCCCCGGCCACCCCTTTTTCAGGGGCCCTCTGACCATCCTGTATTTTAATGTTTTTGTTTTTTTTCGTTAAGTTTCCAAATTCAAATTGTAAAGCGCAACGGAATTTGCTGTGCTATATAAGAAACTGTTAATAATAAGAATTTACTTACCGATAATTCTATTTCTCGTAGTCCGTAGTGGATGCTGGGAACTCCGTAAGGACCATGGGGAATAGCGGCTCCGCAGGAGACTGGGCACAAAAGTAAAGCTTTAGGACTACCTGGTGTGCACTGGCTCCTCCCCCTATGACCCTCCTCCAAGCCTCAGTTAGGATACTGTGCCCGGACGAGCGTACACAATAAGGAAGGATTTATGAATCCCGGGTAAGACTCATACCAGCCACACCAATCACACTGTACAACTTGTGATCTGAACCCAGTTAACAGCATGATAACAGAGGAGCCTCTGGATAGATGGCTCACAACAACAATAACCCGATTTAGTTAACAATAACTATGTACAAGTATTGCAGACAATCCGCACTTGGGATGGGCGCCCAGCATCCACTACGGACTACGAGAAATAGAATTATCGGTAAGTAAATTCTTATTTTCTCTGACGTCCTAGTGGATGCTGGGAACTCCGTAAGGACCATGGGGATTATACCAAAGCTCCCAAACGGGCGGGAGAGTGCGGATGACTCTGCAGCACCGAATGAGAGAACTCCAGGTCCTCCTCAGCCAGGGTATCAAATTTGTAGAATTTAGCAAACGTGTTTGCCCCTGACCAAGTAGCTGCTCGGCAAAGTTGTAAAGCCGAGACCCCTCGGGCAGCCGCCCAAGATGAGCCCACCTTCCTTGTGGAATGGGCTTTTACAGATTTTGGCTGTGGCAGGCCTGCCACAGAATGTGCAAGCTGAATTGTACTACAAATCCAACGAGCAATAGTCTGCTTAGAAGCAGGAGCACCCAGCTTGTTGGGTGCATACAGGATAAACAGCGAGTCAGATTTTCTGACTCCAGCCGTCCCGGAAACATATATTTTCAGGGCCCTGACTACATCCAGCAACTTGGAGTCCTCCGAGTCACTAGTAGCCGCAGGTACCACAATAGGTTGGTTCAGATGAAACACTGAAACCACCTTAGGGAGAAAAAGAGGACGAGTCCTCAATTCCGCCCTGTGTGAATGGAAGATCAGATAAGGGCTTTTACAGGATAAAGCCCGCCAATTCTGACATGCGCCTGGCCGAGGCCAGGGCCAACAACATTACCACTTTCCATGTGAGATATTTTAATTCCACAGATTCAAGTGGTTCAAACTAATGTGACTTTAGGAACCCCAAAACTACATTGAGATCCCAAGGTGCCACTGGAGGCACAAAAGGAGGCTGTATATGCAGTACCCCTTTTACAAACGTCTGAACTTCAGGAACTGAAGCTAGTTCTTTCTGGAAGAAAATTGACAGGGCCGAAATTTGAACCTTAATGGACCCCAATTTTAGGCCCATAGACACTCCAGTTTACAGGAAATGCAGGAATCGACCTAGTTGAAATTCCTCCATCGGGGCCTTACTGGCCTCGCACCACGCAACATATTTTCGCCAAATGCGGTGATAATGCTTTGCGGTTACATCCTTCCTGACTTGATCAGGGTAGGGATGACTTCATCCGGAATGCCTTTTTCCTTCAGGATCCGGCGTTCAACCGCACTGCCGTCAAACGCAGCCGCGGTAAGTCTTGGAATAGACAGGGTCCTTGCTGGAGCAGGTCCCTTCTTAGAGGTAGAGGCCACGGGTCCTCCGTGAGCATCTCTTGAAGTTCCGGGTACCAAGTCCTTCTTGGCCAATCCGGAGCCACGAGTATAGTTCTTACTCCCCTCCGTCTTATAATTCTCAGTACTTTTGGTATGAGAGGAAGAGGAGGGAACACATACACTGACTGGTACACCCACGGTGTTACCAGAGCGTCCACAGCTATTGCCTGAGGGTCCCTTGACCTGGCGCAATACCTGTCCAATTTTTTGTTTAGGCGGGACGCCATCATGTCCACCTTTGGTTTTTCCCAATGGTTTACAATCATGTGGAAGACTTCTGGGTGAAGTCCCCACTCTCCCGGGTGGAGGTCGTGCCTGCTGAGGAAGTCTGCTTCCCAGTTGTCCACTCCCGGAATGAACACTGCTGACAATGCTATCACATGATTTTCCGCCCAGCGAAAAATCCTTGCAGCTTCTGCCATTGCCATCCTGCTTCTTGTGCCGCCCTGTCTGTTTACGTGGGCGACTGCCGTGATGTTGTCCGACTGGATCAGCACCGGCTGACCTTGAAGCAGAGGTCTTGCTTGGCTTAGGGCATTGTAAATGGCCCTTAGCTCCAAAATATTTATGTGAAGTGATGTCTCCAGGCTTGACCACAAGCCCTGGAAATTTCTTCCCTGTGTGACTGCTCCCCAGCCTCGCAGGCTGGCATCCGTGGTCACCAGGACCCAGTCCTGAATGCCGAATCTGCGGCCCTCCAGAAGATGAGCACTCTGCAACCACCACAGGAGAGACACCCTTGTCTTTGGTGACAGGGTTATCCGCTGATGCATCTGAAGATGCGATCTGGACCATTTGTCCAGCAGGTCCCACTGGAAAGTTCTTGCGTGGAATCTGCCGAATGGAATTGCTTCGTAGGAAGCCACCATTTTTCCCAGGACCCTTGTGCACTGATGCACTGACACTCGGCCTGGTTTTAGGAGGTTTCTGACTAGTTCGGATAACTCCCTGGCTTTCTCCTCCGGGAGAAACACCTTTTTCTGGACTGTGTCCAGGATCATCCCTAGGAATAGAAGACGTGTCGTCGGGATCAGCTGCGATTTTGGAATATTGAGAATCCAACTGTGCTGCCGCAACACTACCTGAGATAGTGCTACCCCGACTACCAATTGTTCCCTGGATCTTGCCCTTATCAGGAGATCGTCCAAGTAAGGGATAACTAAAACTCCCTTCCTTCGAAGGAGTATCATCATTTCGGCCATTACTTTGGTAAAGACCCGGGGTGCCGTGGACAAACCAAACGGCAGCGTCTGAAACTGATAGTGACAGTTCTGTACCACAAACCTGAGGTACCCTTGGTGAGAAGGGTAAATTGGGACATGGAGATAAGCATCCTTGATGTCCAGAGACACCATATAATCCCCTTCTTCCAGGTTCGCAATCACCGCTCTGAGTGACTCCATCTCGAATTTGAACCTTTGTATGTAAGTGTTCAAGGATTTCAGATTTAAAATAAGTCTCACCGAGCCGTCCGGCTTCGGTACCACAAACAGTGTGGAATAATACCCCTTTCCCTGTTGTAGGAGGGGTACCTTGATTATCACCTGCTGGGAATACAGCTTGTGAATGGCTTCTGCTGCAGCCTTTTTCCTCTCCCTCTGCCACGGGGCAGAATGAGGAGTCTTTTGCCCGCTTGCCCTTATGGGGCCTAAAGGACTGCGCCTGATAATACGGCATCTTCTTATGTTGAGAGGCTACCTGGGGTAAAAATAAGAATTTACTTACCGATAATTCTATTTCTCGTAGTCCGTAGTGGATGCTGGGAACTCCGAAAGGACCATGGGGATTAGCGGCTCCGCAGGAGACTGGGCACAAAAGTAAAAGCTTTAGGACTACCTGGTGTGCACTGGCTCCTCCCCCTATGACCCTCCTCCAAGCCTCAGTTAGGATACTGTGCCCGGACGAGCGTACACAATAAGGAAGGATATTGAATCCCGGGTAAGACTCATACCAGCCACACCAATCACACCGTACAACCTGTGATCTGAACCCAGTTAACAGCATGATAACAGAGGAGCCTCTGAAAAGATGGCTCACAACAATAACCCGATTTTTGTAACAATAACTATGTACAAGTATTGCAGACAATCCGCACTTGGGATGGGCGCCCAGCATCCACTACGGACTACGAGAAATAGAATTATCGGTAAGTAAATTCTTATTTTCTCTGACGTCCTAGTGGATGCTGGGAACTCCGAAAGGACCATGGGGATTATACCAAAGCTCCCAAACGGGCGGGAGAGTGCGGATGACTCTGCAGCACCGAATGAGAGAACTCCAGGTCCTCCTCAGCCAGGGTATCAAATTTGTAGAATTTAGCAAACGTGTTTGCCCCTGACCAAGTAGCTGCTCGGCAAAGTTGTAAAGCCGAGACCCCTCGGGCAGCCGCCCAAGATGAGCCCACTTTCCTTGTGGAATGGGCTTTTACAGATTTTGGCTGTGGCAGGCCTGCCACAGAATGTGCAAGCTGAATTGTACTACAAATCCAACGAGCAATAGTCTGCTTAGAAGCAGGAGCACCCAGCTTGTTGGGTGCATACAGGATAAACAGCGAGTCAGATTTTCTGACTCCAGCCGTCCTGGAAACATATATTTTCAGGGCCCTGACTACGTCCAGCAACTTGGAGTCCTCCAAGTCCCTAGTAGCCGCAGGTACCACAATAGGCTGGTTTAAGTGAAACGCTGAAACCACCTTAGGGAGAAATTGAGGACGAGTCCTCAATTCTGCCCTGTCCGTATGAAAAATTAGGTAAGGGCTTTTATAGGATAAAGCCGCCAATTCTGAGACACGCCTGGCTGAAGCCAGGGCTAACAGCATTACCACTTTCCATGTGAGATATTTTAAGTCAACAGTGGTGAGTGGTTCAAACCAATGTGATTTTAGGAACCCCAAAACTACATTGAGATCCCAAGGTGCCACTGGAGGCACAAAAGGAGGCTGTATATGCAGTACCCCCTTGACAAACGTCTGAACTTCAGGAACTGAAGCCAGTTCTTTCTGGAAGAAAATCGACAGGGCCGAAATTTGAACCTTAATGGACCCTAATTTTAGGCCCATAGACAGTCCTGTTTGCAGGAAATGCAGGAAACGACCCAGTTGAAATTCCTCTGTAGGGGCCTTCCTGGCCTCACACCACGCAACATATTTACGCCAAATACGGTGATAATGTTGCACGGTTACATCCTTCCTTGCTTTGATCAGGGTAGGGATGACTTCATCCGGAATCCCTTTTTCCTTCAGGATCCGGCGTTCAACCGCCATGCCGTCAAACGCAGCCGCGGTAAGTCTTGGAACAGACAGGGTCCCTGCTGGAGCAGGTCCTTTCTTAGAGGTAGAGGCTACGGGTCCTCCGTGAGCATCTCTTGAAGTTCCGGGTACCAAGTCCTTCTTGGCCAATCCGGAGCCACGAGTATAGTCCTTACTCCTCTCCTTCTTATGATTCTCAGTACCTTGGGTATGAGAGGCAGAGGAGGGAACACATACACTGACTGGTACACCCACGGTGTTACCAGAGCGTCCACAGCTATTGCCTGAGGGTCCCTTGACCTGGCGCAATATCTGTCCAGTTTTTTGTTGAGGCGGGACGCCATCATGTCCACCTTTGGTTTTTCCCAACGGTTCACAATCATGTGGAAGACTTCTGGGTGAAGTCCCCACTCCCCCGGGTGGAGGTCGTGTCTGTTGAGGAAGTCTGCTTCCCAGTTGTCCACTCCCGGAATGAACACTGCTGACAGTGCTATCACATGATTTTCCGCCCAGCGAAGAATCCTTGCAACTTCTGCCATTGCCCTCCTGCTTCTTGTGCCGCCCTGTCTGTTTACGTGGGCGACTGCCGTGATGTTGTCCGACTGGATCAACACCGGCTGACCCTGAAGCAGAGGCCTTGCTTGACTTAGGGCATTGTAAATGGCCCTTAGTTCCAGGATATTTATGTGAAATGACGTTTCCATGCTTGACCACAAGCCCTGGAAATTTCTTCCCTGTGTGACTGCTCCCCAGCCTCTCAGGCTGGCATCCGTGGTCACCAGGACCCAGTCCTGAATGCCGAATCTGCGGCCCCCTAGAAGATGAGCACTCTGCAACCACCACAGGAGAGACACCATTGTCCTTGGAGACAGGGTTATCCGCTGATGCATCTGAAGATGCGATCCGGACCATTTGTCCAGCAGATCCCATTGAAAAGTTCTTGCGTGGAATCTGCCGAATGGAATCGCTTCGTAAGAAGCCACCATTTTTCCCAGGACCCTTGTGCATTGATGCACTGACACTTGGCCTGGTTTTAGGAGGTTCCTGACTAGCTCGGATAACTCCCTGGCTTTCTCCTCCGGGAGAAACACCTTTTTCTGGACTGTGTCCAGAATCATCCCTAGGAACAGCAGACGTGTCGTCGGAATCAGCTGCGATTTTGGAATATTTAGAATCCACCCGTGCTGTCGTAGTACTACTTGAGATAGTGCTACTCCGACCTCTAACTGTTCCCTGGACCTTGCCCTTATCAGGAGATCGTCCAAGTAAGGGATAATTAAGACGCCTTTTCTTCGAAGAAGAATCATCATTTCGGCCATTACCTTGGTAAAGACCCGGGGTGCCGTGGACAATCCAAACGGCAGCGTCTGAAACTGATAGTGACAGTTCTGTACCACAAACCTGAGGTACCCTTGGTGAGAAGGGCAAATTGGGACATGGAGGTAAGCATCCTTGATGTCCAGAGACACCATATAGTCCCCTTCATCCAGGTTCGCTATCACTGCTCTGAGTGACTCCATCTTGAATTTGAACCTTTGTATGTAAGTGTTCAAGGATTTCAGATTTAAAATAGGTCTCACCGAGCCGTCCGGCTTCGGTACCACAAACAGCGTGGAATAATACCCCTTTCCCTGTTGTAGGAGGGGTACCTTGATTATCACCTGCTGGGAATACAGCTTGTGAATGGCTTCCAATACCGCCTCCCTGTCGGAGGGAGACATTGGTAAAGCAGACTTCAGGAACCGGCGAGGGGGAGACGTCTCGAATTCCAATTTGTACCCCTGAGATACTACCTGCAGGATCCAGGGGTCCACTTGCGAGTGAGCCCACTGCGCGCTGAAATTCTTGAGACGACCCCCCACCGTACCTGAGTCCGCTTGTAAGGCCCCAGCGTCATGCTGAGGACTTGGCAGAAGCGGGGGAGGGCTTCTGTTCCTGGGAAGAGGCTGCCTGCTGCAGTCTTTTTCCCCTTCCTCTGCCCCGGGGCAGATATGAGTGGCCTTTTGCCCGCTTGCCCTTATGGGGACGAAAGGACTGAGCCTGAAAAGACGGTGTCTTTTTCTGCTGAGAGGTGACCTGGGGTAAAAAGGTGGATTTCCCAGCCGTTGCCGTGGCCACCAGGTCCGATAGACCGACCCCAAATAACTCCTCCCCTTTATACGGCAATACTTCCATATGCCGTTTGGAATCCGCATCACCTGACCACTGTCGCGTCCATAACCCTCTTCTGGCAGAAATGGACAGCGCACTTACTCTTGATGCCAGAGTGCAAATATCCCTCTGTGCATCTCGCATATATAGAAATGCATCCTTTAAATGCTCTATAGTCAACTGTCCCTGTCCAGGGTATCAATATTTTCAGTCAGGGAAACCGACCAAGCCACCCCAGCACTGCACATCCAGGCTGAGGCGATTGCTGGTCGCAGTATAACACCAGTATGTGTGTATATACTTTTTAGGATATTTTCCAGCTTCCTATCAGCTGGCTCCTTGAGGGCGGCCGTATCAGGAGACGGTAACGCCACTTGTTTTGATAAGCGTGTGAGCGCCTTATCTACCCTAGGGGGTGTTTCCCAACGCTCCCTAACCTCTGGCGGGAAAGGGTATAATGCCAATAATTTTTTAGAAATTAGCAGTTTTTTATCGGGGGAAACCCACGCTTCATCACACACCTCATTTAATTCATCTGATTCAGGAAAAACTACGGGTAGTTTTTTCACACCCCACATAATACCCTTTTTTGTGGTACTTGTAGTATCAGAAATGTTCAAAACCTCCTTCATTGCCGTGATCATGTAACGTGTGGCCCTACTGGAAAACACGTTTGTTTCCTCACCGTCGACACTGGAGTCAGTGTCCGTGTCTGGGTCTGTGTCGACCATCTGAGGTAACGGGCGCTTTAGAGCCCCTGACGGTGTTTGAGACGCCTGGACAGGTAATAACTGATTTGCCGGCTGTCTCATGTCGTCAACAGTCTTTTGTAAAGTGCTGACGCTATCACGTAATTCCTTCCATAAGACCATCCAGTCAGGTGTCGACTCCCTAGGGGGTGACATCACTATTACAGGCAATTGCTCCGCCTCCATACCATTTTCCTCCTCATACATGTCGACACAACGTACGACACACAGCACACACACAGGGAATGCTCTGATAGAGGACAGGACCCCACTAGCCCTTTGGGGAGACAGAGGGAGAGTTTGCCAGCACACACCAGAGCGCTATATATATACAGGGATAACCTTCTATAAGTGTTTTTCCCTTATATAGCTGCTGTATTGATTAATCTGCCAAATTAGTGCCCCTCCTCTCTTGTTTTACCCTGTTTCTGTAGTGCAGGACTGCAGGGGAGAGTCAGGGAGACGTCCTTTCAGCGGAGCTGTGAGGGAAAATGGTGCTTGTGTGCTGAGGAGATAGGCTTCGCCCCCTTCTCGGCGGCCTTTCTCCCGCTTTTTTAAGGAAAAACTGGCCGGGGTTAAATGCATCCATATAGCCCAGGAGCTATATGTGATGTATTTTTCGCCATCTAAGGTGTTTTTATTGCGTCTCAGGGCGCCCCCCCCCCCCCCAGCGCCCTGCACCCTCAGTGACCGGAGTGTGAAGTGTGCTGAGAGCAATGGCGCACAGCTGCGGTGCTGTGCGCTACCTTATTGAAGACAGGACGTCTTCTGCCGCCGATTTTCCGGACCTCTTCTGTCTTCTGGCTCTGTAAGGGGGCCGGCGGCGCGGCTCTGGGACCCATCCATGGCTGGGCCTGTGATCGTCCCTCTGGAGCTAATGTCCAGTAGCCTAAGAAGCCCAATCCACTCTGCACGCAGGTGAGTTCGCTTCTTCTCCCCTTAGTCCCTCGGTGCAGTGAACCTGTTGCCAGCAGGACTCACTGAAAATAAAAAACCTATACTTAAACTTTTTCACTAAGCAGCTCAGGAGAGCCACCTAGTGTGCACCCTTCTCGTTCGGGCACAAAAATCTAACTGAGGCTTGGAGGAGGGTCATAGGGGGAGGAGCCAGTGCACACCAGGTAGTCCTAAAGCTTTTACTTTTGTGCCCAGTCTCCTGCGGAGCCGCTAATCCCCATGGTCCTTTCGGAGTTCCCAGCATCCACTAGGACGTCAGAGAAAATGTGGATTTCCCAGCCGTTGCCGTGGCCACCAGGTCTGTTAGACCTACCCCAAATAACTCCTCCCTTTTATAAGGCGATACTTCCATATGCCTTTTGGAATCAGCATCACCTGACCACTTTCTTGTCCATAACCCTCTTCTGGCAGAAATGGACAGCGCACTTACTCTTGATGCCAGTCGGCAAATATCCCTCTGTGCATCACGCATATATATAAATGCATCTTTTAAATGCTCTATAGTCAGTAATATACTGTCCCTATCTAGGGTATCAATATTGTCAGTCAGGGAATCCGACCAAGCCACCCCAGCACTGCACATCCAGGCTGAGGCGATTGCTGGTCGCAGTATCACACCCGTGTGAGTGTATATACATTTTTAGGATATTTTCCTGCTTTCTGTCAGCAGGTTCCTTAAGGGCGGCCGTATCCGGGGACGGTAGTGCCACCTGTTTAGACAAGCGTGTGAGCGCTTTATCCACCCTAGGGGGTGTTTCCCAACGTGCCCTATCCTCTGGCGGGAAGGGGTATGATGCTAATAACTTTTTAGGAATTAACAGTTTTTATCGGGGGAAACCCACGAATCATCACCCACTTCATTTAATTCCTCAGATGCAGGAAAAACTACAGGCAGTTTTTTCTCACCCAACATAATACCCTTTTTAGTGGTACTGGTATTATCAGAAATATGTAAAACATTTTCCATAGCCTCAATCATGTAACGTGTGGCCCTACTGGAAGTCACATTCGTCTCTTAATCGTCGACACTGGAGTCAGTATCCGTGTCGGCGTCTGTATCTGCCATCTGAGGTAACGGGCGTTTTAGAGCCCCTGATGGCTTTTGAGACACCTGGACAGGCACAGGCTGAGTAGTCGGCTGTCTCATGTCATCAATCTTTTGTAAAGAGCTGACACTGTCACGTAATTCCTACCATAAGCTCAGTCACTCAGGTGTCGACTCCCTAGGGGGTGACATCTCCATTACAGGCAATTGCTCCGCCTCCACACCATTTTCCTCCTCATACATGTCGACACAATCGTACCGACACACAGCACACACACAGGGAATGCTCTGATAGAGGACAGGACCCCACTAGCCCTTTGGGGAGACAGAGGGAGAGTATGCCAGCACACACCAGAGCGCTATATATATATATATACAGGGATAACCTTATAGAAGTGTTTTTTCCCCTTATAGCTGCTGTTTTATTAATACTGCGCCTAATTAGTGCCCCCCTCTCTTTTTTAACCCCTTTCTGTAGTGTAGTAACTGCAGGGGAGAGCCAGGGAGCTTCCCTCCAACGGAGCTGTGAGAGAAAATGGCGCCAGTGTGCTGAGGATATAGGCTCCGCCCCTTTTTCGCGGACTTTTCCCCCGCATTTTTATGGATTCTGGCAGGGGTTAAAATACATCCATATAGCCCTGGGGGTTATATGTGGTGTATTTATGCCAGCCAAGGTGTTTACATTGCTGCTCAGAGCGCCCCCCCCTAGCGCCCTGCACCCTCAGTGACCGAAGTGTGAAGTGTGCCTGAGTAACAATGGCGCACAGCTGCAGTGCTGTGCGCTACCTTGTTGAAGACTGATGTCTTCTGCCGCCGATTTTTCCGGACCTCTTCTTGCTTCTGGCTCTGTAAGGAGGCCGGCGGCGCGGCTCTGGGACCGAGCTCCGAGGCTGGGCCTGTGTTCGGTCCCTCTGGAGCTAATGGTGTCCAGTAGCCTAAGAAGCCCAATCCACTCTGCACGCAGGTGAGTTCGCTTCTTCTCCCCTTAGTCCCTCGATGCAGAGAGCATGTTGCCAGCAGGTCTCACTGAAAATAAAAAAACTAAAACTAAACTTTTACTAAGAAGCTCAGGAGAGCCCCCTAGATTGCACCCTGCTCGGTCGGGCTCAAAAATCTAACTGAGGCTTGGAGGAGGGTCATAGGGGGAGGAGCCAGTGCACACTAGGTAGTCCTAAAGCTTTACTTTTGTGCCCAGTCTCCTGCGGAGCCGCTATTCCCCATGGTCCTTACGGAGTTCCCAGCATCCACTAGGACCTCAGAGAAAAATAAATAACTGTATGGGGGTGGGGCGGAGCAGTGCTGCAGATTCACCTGGCTGTCAGTGCCTCAATGATTCATGTGCAGTACATTGCTGGGAGCTGAATAAGGGGTCTATGGGGGTAATTCAGACCTGATCGCTGCTGTGCGTTTTCGCATAGCGGGCGATCAGGTCCAAACTGCGCATGTGTATGCACCGCAATGCGCAGGTGCATCGCACGGGTACAAAGTAGATCGCCGTTCAGCGATGGGTTTGTGCGACGGACTCGTTTGCACGGGCAATCGCAAGGAGATTGACAGGAAGAAGGCGTTTGTGGGTGTCAACTGACCGTTTTCTAGGAGTGTCTGGAAAAATGCAGGCGTGTCCATATGTTTGCAGGGAGGGTTCCTGACATCAATTCCAGTCCCGGACAGGCTGATGAGATAGCAGCGGCTGAGTAAGTCCTGGGCTGCACAGAGACTGCACAAAATCTGTTTGTACAGCTCTGCTATACATGCATTCGCACACTTGCACTGCTAAAATACACTCCACCTGTAGGCGGCGCCTATCTGATCGCAACAGTGCAAAAATCGCTTGCTAGCGATCAGGTCTGAATTACCCCCTATGTATTAAACCTTGAAGAGAGATGAAGCAAACCTGTCAACTGTCCCAATTTTCGCAGGACAGTTCCCTTTTTTTGGGACTGTCCCACCGTCGGGGAACAGCAGCGGGGAATAGCATGTGCACAGCGTCTATACATGAGCGACAGAGGGAGAGGGGGCATGTCAGCAGCTCACAGAGCGCTGGGCATGCCCCCTTCAGTGACGGACAAGAGAGGCGTGGCTTACAATCGCAGCATCTATGCAAAGCCATGCCCCCTTTTTGAGGCCACACCCATTTTTGGGGAGCGCGTGTGTCCCGCTTCAAAGAAGAAGAAAGTTTGGAAGTATGGATAAAGTGGATAGAGATAAAGTACAAGCCAACCAGGTCCTGACATTTTTCAAACCCAGCATGGCAATTATGAGCTGATTGGCTGGTACCTTATCTCTCTCCAAGGCTTAATACATAGACCCCTAAGTGCTAAGTCCCATGAGACTTAGCACAACAGGTCAAAGAGGCATGTGCTGACTGCTGAGCTCTGATTGATGGAGCTTATCACATGCTTCTATGACCTGTGGAAAAGACCAGCAGCAGCCTCATGGGAGGGATTCATCAGAGGCAGTGCCTGCCTGCTAACTAAGCTTGTGAGTTCTTCTACAGAGCCTGTAAGTTCTTCTACAGAGCGAGGTATATGGTATATTATATATACTGTTCTTTATTCATTCTCTCCACTGAACACAGTCACTTGTGCCCCTAGCCGTGAACAGGTCAAAGAGGCATGTGCTGACTGCTGAGCTCTGATTGATGGAGCTTATCACATGCTTCTATGACCTGTGGAAAAGACCAGCAGCAGCCTCATGGGAAGGATTCATCAGAGGCAGTGCCTGCCTGCTAACTAAGCTTGTGAGTTATTCTACAGAGCCTGTAAGTTCTTCTACAGAGCGAGGTATATGGTATATTATATATACTGTTCTTTATTCATTCTCTCCACTGAACACAGTCACTTGTGCCCCTAGCCCTGTTTCCACGTGTCAGAGACATTTATTAACCCCCTTTGAAAACTAGCCATATTATGTAGACATGTTGTGCAAAGTGTTTTAAAAGTGCTGATCTGTTTTCCATGGCAACAAAATATTACATATAAATCCCTTGTCTTTGAGGATCAGAAAGAGTACCAAAAACACTGAGAACAGATGTAAAGTTGGACATATTTATTTTGTGACAATGAAGCAGGCGCTAAAACCATGTTGCAAAGCTGGGTGTATCTTACGATGTGTCCAACTCTGTAAGGGCAGAATAGGTACAATTTTTATAGGTAGAAACCAATAGTATGTGTGCCATGTTAAAACCATGAGAAAGCCATGGTATATGTGCATGCTGGGCAGTGGTGCAAGTAAAATAATTTTTTAGTGGTACTGTGTGTGCGCGCCAAAAATGGGTGTAACCACCTGCCACACGGGGTATGGCCAATGAAAATTGGGACACGATACACATATGGGGGGCCTGATACACACATGCCCCCAAAAGTGCCAGACACACATATACACCCAGTAGTGTAGTGCCAGATACACATATGCCCCCAGTAGAGCCAGATACACATATTCCCCAGTACTGCAGTGCCAAATACACATATGCCCCCTAGTAGTGCAGTGCCAGATACACATATTCCCCCCAGTAATGCAGTGCCAGATACACATATGCCCCCAATAGTGCCAGATACACATATGCCCCCCAGTAGTGCAGTGCCAGATACACATATGCCCCCCAGTAGTGCACTGCCAGATATAGTACACATACGCCCCCCCCCCCCCCCACACACACACAGTAGTGCAGTGCCAGATACATATGCCCCCAGGAGTGAAACTCACTGCTGCAGCATGGGGACAGCTCTGCTGCTGCTGTGTCCACGGGGAGGAGAGTGCAGCGTGCGCCTCTCCTGCTCCTCAGTGCTCAGTCTGGTCTCCAGCGGCGTGTATCTCAAATTAGGCGCCGGTTCATGAGCCAATCAAATCCCATGGTCTGGTAGCCAATCAGGAGCTGTCACTGCTGGTCCGTGAGCTCTGATTGGGCTAACAAACCAATGTCTGATTTGAGATACATGCCACCACCTCCGGAGACTGGACTGAGCACTGAGGAGTAGGAGAGGCGCACATTGCGCTCTCTTCCAAGCTGACACACAGTGGCTGCAAGCAAGGTGGTCAGTCTAGCGGTACTGTGTACCGGCTGTCAATTTCTTACCGGTACTCAGTACCGGCCCGTACCGCCATACTTGCAGCACTGCTTCTGGGAGAGCTGCTATTGGTGGCGGAGACTGGAGATTAGCAGAATCGGTCCTCACACAGGAGACTCAGGCGTGCAGGTAGACCTGTGCTGCTGATGCTGCTTGATGGAGCTGCGGGGTGAGGCGGTGCAAACACAGCCAGGGGGCAGTGCTAACAAGAGGGGGGCTTCTTTGTCTTAAAGTGCTTAAGGCTCCCAAAGGCTTAATCCAGCTCTGCCCAGAGACCCTAGTGCTAACTCAATACCAAGTATACCAGAGAAAATGTGATTAACATTAAAATAATAAATATATATGTGCCTTGTTAATGTTGGCATTATCCAATATCCTATTTTATGCAATAAGTGTGCAGTTTGGTAATGTAACTTAAGATAAATTGAGCCATGTAGATTTCCAGATGTAATATTGTCTGGAAATCCACTTACAGTAGTCAATGAATGTGTACTGAAAATAAAACCAAAGGCAGCAGTAATTATTTATGTTTTCTGTTTTAAACAATGCAGAGAAAACATTTTATATGATATTTTATTTACTGGCATATGTGTAATGCTTAGGATCTTTTACTGCAGTGCATTATTAGTAAATGGCATTTTGAAAATACATAAAAGAGATAGAAGGCTCATTAAAACTGATAATATTTGTTATTAATGATTCACTCTATAGTATTCGGACTGGGACTGCATATTACACATATTTACTTTAGCTGGCAGTTACCAGTTTTCATCTCCGTAAGCATTAAACTGTGAAGAGGATGCTGCATCATGTACAGCATTACCTGCTGCATACACAGGCTTTACAGCTCATTTAAAGAAGTGCAAAACTGCAGTGCAAATACTGTACTTCTTTTTTTTTCTACAGGAAAGTGCATGAATTTCCAAGCTAATGTGACACAATCTGCAAAGGTGTAAAATATGTGCCGGAGTGTTGTGGTTTGGGAGCATTTCTTACTGTGTGTAAATAAGCAGCCAGGGCCGGCCCGAGCCAAATTTCTTGGTAAGCGGATATAGATTTTGGTGCCCCTTGGTGGAATGAACCCTAATATATTTACATAACTGTCATGTACTTGGTGTGTGAAATATTGGGAGTACAAGTAATAATATTTCAATGACATAAGGGAATCTGTGGATCAAAGAAAAAAATTAATAAAACACATATGAACATGAAAAAACACAGTGCCTTATTTATGTTACACCACAGTAGAACCCCTTATATACAATACAACACAGTAGAATTACTTATACACATTACAGCATAGTACAGCCGATTATACACATTACACTAAAGAAGAGTCACTTATACACATTATGCCATGGTAAAGCCCCTTAGACACGTTACACCACAGTAGTGCCCCTTATACACGATACACCAAAGTAGAGCCACTATGGAAGAAGCTGTGAGATGAGCACAAGAGAGGACAAGAGAAAGAGAAGTGAGAATGAGAGAGATGAGGACAAGAGAGAGAGAGAGACAGAGAGGTGAGAGAGATGAGGACAAGAGAGAGAGAGAGAGAGAGAGAGAGAGAGAGGTGAGGATGAGAGAGAGGGGTGGGGACAAGAGAGAGAGAGACACACACACACACACACACAGAGGTGCGGGTGAGAGAGAGAGGGGTGAGGGTTTTAGAGAGAGAGGTGAAGACGAGAGAGAGAGAGGTGAGGGTGAGAGAGAGGTGAGGGTGATAGACAAGAGAGAGATGGGGATTAGAGAGAAAGGTAAAGATGACAGAGAGAGAGAGAGGTAAAGGTGAGAGATGAGGACTAGAGAGAGAGAGAGAGAGAGTGGTGAGGACGAGAGAGAGTCAGCCACTCACCCTGGCAGATCTCCTTTCCCCATTGATGGTGAGCTCTTCCAGGTTGCTCCTGTCTCCCTGCAGTGCTGATGCTGCAGCTGGCTCTGCTGCCGGGGTCGAGATCCCTGAGTGCCTGGGTGATGTGTCTCTTCAGGGCTAGGGGCTCAGGCCGGCTGCTGCAGATCGAGTGCTTGTGGGCGGATGGCCATGTGTTGTACCACATGCCGTCGCCCAACGCTGTGCTGCTGCTCCTCCTCCTTCTTTTCTCCACCGTGGCGACTGTCCATTCACTTCTTGCAGTAAGAATGGACGAAGACATCGGCCATGACTCATCAGACAAGGAGCAGATCAGGCCAAACATGCCAATCACGAGCCACGCGCCGCACTGTTCACATGCGATAGCCCTTCATGACTGATTTATTCGGCCTGGAGAGAGGTGGGGGAGGGAGTGGAGAGGTTTGCAGCAGCAGACACAGCGCTGCCGCTACAAGAGGATTTGTTAGTGGTGCCGGCAGTGACCAGAAAGCCCGGATGGCCAGCAGAAGCTGCGGGTGAGACTGACAGTGAAGTCTCACTCTGTGCAGTGGCAGTGGGAGACGGCACCCTTAAGAGCTTGGCACCATATGCGGCTGGGTAGCTTGCGTTATTGGCCAGCTGGCCCTGTAAGCAGCACAAGTGCCCTTATTTTTGGACCAAAATGCAAAAAATGGAATCCGATTTGCAGGAGAATTTTTAAATGAGATTATGCGGTGGATAAGGGACATTTGGGGAAAGTGGGGTATAGGCAGAGGTGCAGCTCAGGCACTATGGTGCCCGGAGCAAGGGTATGTTTTTGTTGAGCTCAGGGCAAAAGTTTCCTTTAAGTGCCCCCATGTTAAATTAAAATAGGGTTAGTGTGTGCCTAAGGCTTGCAACAACAATATAGGGACATTGGATGGTGTAATGGATAACATTACTGCCTCACAGCACTGAGGTCATGGGTTCATTTCCCACTATGGGCCTTATTATGAGGAGTTTCTATATTTTCCCCCGAGCTTGTGTGGATTTCCTCTGGATACTCTGGTTTCCTCCCACAATACAAAAATATACTGGTCAGTTAGTTGGCTCCCAACAATTTACCCTGGTTTGTGTGTGTTAGATAAGGAATATAGGCCCTCATTCCGAGTCGTTCGCTCGTTCTTTTTTTTCGCATCGCAGTGAAAATCAGCTTAGAGCGCATGCGCAATGTTCGCACTGCGACTGCGCTAAGTAATTCTGCTATGAAGAAAGGATTTTTACTCACGGCTTTTTGTTCGCACCGGCGAACGTAGTGTGATTGACAGGAAATGGGTGTTACTGGGCGGAAACACGGCGTTTTATGGGCGTGTGGCTGAAAACGCTACCGTTTCCGGAAAAAACGCAGGAGTGGCCGGAGAAACGGGGGAGTGTCTGGGCGAACGCTGGGAGTGTTTGTGACGTCAAACCAGGAACGACAAGCACTGAACTGATCGCACAGGCAGAGTAAGTCTGGAGCTACTCTAAAACTGCTAAGTTTTTTTTGTTCGCAATATTGCGTAAACTTCGTTCGCACTTTTAAGATGCTAAGATACACTCCCAGTAGGCGTAGACTAAGCGTGTGTAACTCTGCTAAATTCGCCTTGCGACCGATCAACTCGGAATGAGGGCCATAGGTGGTCATTCCGAGTTGATCGCTAGCTGCATTCGTTCGCTGTGCAGCGATGAGGGGAAAAAATGGCACTTCTGCGCATGCGTATGCGGCGCAATGCGCACGCGCGATGTACTATTACAACGAACAATGTAGTTTCACAAAGGGTCTAGCAAAGCTTTTCAATAGCACTGGTGTCCGCAGAGTGATTGACATGAAGTAGGCGTGTTTGTGATGTCAAAACAGGAACTCAACAGTCTGAAGTGATCGCAAGCGCTGAGTAGGTTTTGAGCTACTCTAAAACTGCACCAAAAAAAATTTGTAGCCGCTCTGCGATTCTTTCATTCGTACTTCTGCAGGGACGGAACTGTGGGAGGCAGTGGAGTCGGCTGCCGCCGGGCTCCTGACCGGCAGGGGGCACATTTCCTCCACTGTCTCCCGCTGCCTGATCGCCGCTGCTCAGCGGCGGAACTTGCGGGGCCCACAGACGGCAGCAGTGTAATGAGTCACACTGACTCATTACACGCTGCGCTGCAGGCCTTAACACAGGAGGAAGCCGCCGGACGTGAGCGCACAGCGCCATCAAGTGAGAAGGGTGAGCTCATCACCCTTCATCTCGGCACCGCGCTGCTGCAGCTTCCTCCAGACTCCTGGTCTCTGCCACCGCTGCATGCTGGGAGAAGGGGGAGGGAGGAGGGACTTTCACGGCAGCAGTGTGTGTGGAGAGTGAGGACTGGGAGACATCAGCTCAGCCGCAGTGAGGAGCCTTACAGGAGCCAGGAGGTGCAAAGTATGTTGTACACACATGCAAATGCTGGCTGTGTGTGTATGTATTTAGCTGTGTGTGTTTTGCTATGGGTGTATGTGTTTTGCTAGGGATGTATGTGTGTGGTTTTGCTATGGGGGTGTGTATGTATTTTGCTATTGGTGTATGTATACTGTATTTTTTTTGCTATGGGTGTGTATGTATATGTGTGTTTAGTAGTGTGTGTGTGTGTGTGTGTGTGTGTGTGTTTGTATGTATGTTTTTGCTATGGATGTGTGTGTGTATATGTATTTTGCTGTGTGTGTGTTTACTATGTGTGTGTATATACAGTATACTGTATATCCATATCTACAGATGTAGCCACACTCATGACTAGTGTTCCCATGTCTATGAAATGTGTATACACTATAGAGAGAACGTTGGCTGCAACTTAGCGCAGCACAGCGTTCACTGCAGCTTGTCGCAATACGTACGCCCATACCAACGCATCACGGCAAAAATTAGGCTGGCTACATCTGTTTCTATCTAGCTCACATTCCTCGTAGTTAATCTTGGTGTGCACATCAGTTAGACACTGGCGTAACGTGTATAAGGCTCCCAACTGTGTGACGTAGCATGTATAAGGATCTCTACTGTGTGGCGTAACGTGTATAATGCTCTCTACAGTGTGACGTAACGTGTATAAGAATCTCTACTGTGTGACGTAACGTGTATAAGGATCTCTACTGTGTGACGTAACGTGTATAAGGATCTCTACTGTGTGACGTAACGTGTATAAGGATCTCTACTGTGTGACGTAACGTGTATAAGGCTCTCTCATGTGTGGCGTAACGTGTATAATGCTCTCTACTGTGTGACGTAACGTGTATAAGGATCTCTACTGTGTGACGTAGCGTGTATAAGAATCTCTACTGTGTGACGTAACGTGTATAAGGATCTCTGCTGTGTTATGTACCATGTATAAGGATCTCTACTGTGTGGCACAATGTGACTTTAGAGTACTATTGTATGGTGACACCCTTCTCAGTGAGACAAAACTACATTTTCTGGGTGATGTGCGTCACCTATTTATAATATGGGAGGGGGGCCCAATGCATATTGTTGCACCTGGGCCCACCATTCTCTAGTTCCGCCACTGCCGTTGCTAATTTTTTTTTTAATGATTCTTACAGACGGAGGAGCTGTGTCAGTGGGAAGCTGCCTCCTGTATATACAGAGAGCTGGCTGCAGCTAGGGGAGCTCCAGAGCGCGGCTCCTCCCGGGCCCTTCCAGTTAAGCAAGCCAGCCGAGGGAAGTTCTCTGCTCCTCCGTCAGGCTGATGATAGCCAAAGGTAGGCACTGACAGCACTTGCCTCAAGCTTTAATAAATGTTGGAAGCACTGTGTTTTGTGTTTGCATGTTTTTAAGTGAGGTGTGTGTGTGTGTGTGTGTGTGTGTGTGTGTGTGTGTGTGTGTGTGTGTGTGTTAAAGAAAGTTGTGTGTTCAAGTAAAAGAGGCATGTGTGTGTGTGTGTGTGTGTGTGTGTGTGTGTGTGTGAGTGTGTGTGTGTGTGTGTGTGTGTGTGTGTGTAAGTGAGAGGTGTGTGTGTGTGTGTAAGTGAGAGGCATGTGTGTGTTTAAGTGAAAGTGGTGTGTGTGTGTGTTTTTAAGTGAAGGAGGTATGTATGTGTTAGTGAAAGAGCCATGTGTAAGTGAGAGGCATGTGTGTGTTTTTAAGTGAAAGGCATGTGTGTGTTTAAGTGAAAGCGGCGTGTGTGTGTTTAAGTGAATGAGGTGTTTGTGTGTTTTTTTATATATATATCGGCACACCGCTGCGCCAAAGCATCTCCATGGAGACCTGCTGGCGGGTGAGGGAGCACTGTAGGTGTACTATAAAGGTATGCTGGTGTCTGTTTTATTGTAATGACTGACTTAGAGTGCGTCCACTTTGTATGTGTATGTATATTACTATTGGGAAAGGTACCTGAGCACGCTACTACTGTTCACCCTGAGTGCCGGATAGTTACATATGGTATGTGTGTGTATATATGTAGGGGGGCACCAACATTTATCATGCCTCCGGGCGACTGGGACGAACTTACGCCACTGTACTTCTGCTAAGCTAAAATACGCTCCCAGTGGGAGGCGGCATAGCGTTTGCATGGCTGCTAAAAACTGCTAGCGAGCGATCAACTCCGAATGCCCACCATAGGGCCTAATTCAGAACTGATCACAGCAGCAAATCTGTTCTCTAATGAGCAAAACCATGTGCACTGCAGGGGGGGCATAACATGCAGAGAGAGTTAGATTTGGGTAGGGTGTGTTCAAACTGAAATCTAAATTGCAGTGTAAAAATAAAGCAGCCAGTATTTACCCTGCACAGAAACAATATAACCCACCCAAATCTAACTCTCTCTACACTTGTTATATCTCCTCCCTCTGCATCTGCTATTAACTTTTTTAATTCAAATGAATTAAAAACACTATATATTCCCCGACTAACCTGACCTCAATGAAAATAAAGCTAAAAAGGTGACCCCTCCCTTCCACAGACCTGATAACCAACCAATGCCTCAATGAAAATAATGCCCCAAATGTGACCCACTCACAGACCTGAAACCCCTCCAAACTCTCAATGAAAATAATGCACACCCCCCCCATTTGATAATCCCCCGATGCCTCAATGAAAAAAAAATACCGTAGAACTGCTATCCCAGACCTGGTAATCCCACTATGCTTCAATGAAAATAATGTTCCAGATCTGCCTGAGGGGCAGAGAGGGCTGTGCTGCTGCAGCCTGAGGAGCAGGGAGAGATGCTGCAGCAGCCTGAGGGGCAGAGAGAGCAGTTGCAGCAGCCTGAGAGACAGAGTGAGGTGCTGCAGCAGCTGGGGCAGAGAGAGGTGCTGCAGAATCAATGTAGACAGAAGTGCTGAAGCAGCTGGGTCAGAGAGAGGTGCTGCTGCTGCTGCAGAAAGAGATGCTGCAGCAGCAGTTGGGGCAGAGAGAGATGTTGCAGCATCAATGAAGGGAGAAGTGCACAGCAGTTGGGGCAGAGAGAGGTACTATAGCAGCTGAGACAGAGAGAGGTTCTGCAGAAGCTGGGGCAGAAAGAGGTGCTGCAACAGCTAGGGCAGAGAGCTGCTGTAGCAACACTGAAGTAGAGACATGTGCTGCAGCATCCAGAAAAGAGAGGTGCTGCAGCAGTGTGGCAGAGATTGGTGCTGCAGGACAGAAGTAACCCTGTCGCACAGCTACAAGCATACAGAGAGACATATAAACATCATAAGGCTGATGGATAACTCTGTGCATTTGATAAACCCTTAACTCTTAACTTAACTCTAAATTAAAGACTCGGAGACTTAGATTTGGCAGAAATTGTTAGCTGATTTATTCAATAACTTATAACTAAAAATGTCTGAATGAAGATTAACTAGTGGTGGCCAAGAAAGAACAGCTAACTTCTACTCCCAACCCATACGACTGTACCTAACTCAAAAACTCAGCCTAAAACAACAAACAGTATCCACTCCACCTTATACTTTAACTACCCACCCATCCGGGTGGTGTCGCTGTCCCCAACCGGGTGATCCAGCAGATGCCTATAGTCAACAAAGGTGAGCGCACCAACCAAACCTGCAATAATCATTAGAAACGTCTAGATAATCCTAAAAACAATTAACCTATCGTTCTTTCCAGCTAATCAGCCAACGCAACTATCCACCCCCAACTACCACAAAAAAGGGGAGGGAGGGCGGGAAACACCAGAAAAAGAGGAAACTCCTCCTCTTCCCCAGCAATATGAACCAGCTAGATCCTGTCAGCCTGCATCCCTATTGGATGTCTAATTACATGTCCCCAGAGAGTCATCCCCAGCCCATGGATGTTTAACCATCTCCATTCCTATTTCAGTCATTCTGTTCTTCTAAAGAGGGCAGGCAGAGCTCTGGCATGTGCCGGATGTCAATGACTCCTGCTGTTGCCTCTGGCCTGTCCTGTTCCCTACCTTGTCTCAGAGTGTCAGTCAGTGAGTGCCCCCTTTGCTTCTCCTCCTCCTGCTCTGAGGCTGCCAGTACAATGGCCCACAAGAATGGTGGTGGGGGGTGGTGGGTGACAGCGTGCCCTCTAACTTTTCTGGGGCCAGGAGCCAACCACGCTACATCCCTGGGTATAGGGCAGTTTCTAGACAATATGTTCAGTGCAAATAGTCAAAATGCAATCCTAGATGTGTACCGAAAAGGGGTGTGTGGCCTCACAACAAGGAGTATGGTCTCACAGGAAAAGAATGCCTTACACCCAATTGTGTACCCTGCAACCCCACACATTGGCAACCACAGGAAAAAATAAAACACACTGACCCTGATAGGAAAACAAACACATTATTGTTTCTCACTGGAAAAACAATAAAACACATTGGCCCCCACCCTCCCCTTTAGAATGTAAGCATTTACGAGCAGGACCCTCTTCCCTCATGTGCTTTTATGTCTCTTACTTAACCTATCTTCTTTTCAATACGCCCTTTGATGCACCAAATCCCTTGGTTTTCTGCCACCCTGATACTTATTTCAGTGCTGTTTACTGACGCAGCTGTGTTTATATACCCTGTACTTGTACAATATAGTATTGAATTGTAAGTCACTGTCTTCATGTTTTGATTATTTCTTTACTCTGTAATTAGGCACTGCGGATCCCATGTGGCGCCATATACATAAAGGATAATACTAATAATAATAATTATACTAATAACTAACTAGCTGGAGTACCCAGAGTTGCCCAGGATTTTAAGAATGTCTGTTTACAAAAATAAATGTAAATATTAAACACAGTATAAATAACATTGCAGATAGCTGAATACCCGTGCTTTGCTACGGGATGAGGATGGTAAATTAGAATGATAGTTGTTCATTAATTTACGTTGGTTGGAGATCTAGTATATATATAGGCATATTTTGCTTCCCTGATGCACTTTGTGTAGTGTCCGGACCCCTTTTTGGTCCCCCAAGGGACCCTGCTCTTCCCACTATACAACTCTCAGTCTGTGGCTTCCTGCTGCCTCCATTCCCCTCCTCGCATCATGTAAGTGCCCCTGTGAAATGATCGATTTTTTCACAGTTTTTCATATAGTGCTGCACATTATGTATCTCCTGATATACTCTGTGCTGCTGGGGGACCGTGCTACTTGCACTATATAACTATCAGTGTGTGGGTTGTGCTACCTGCATTCCCCTCTTGACATCATGTCACTAGCCCTGTCACATGCAGCCCTGTCATCACTGACATATCATGCATGTCCTGATATAGTCTGTGCTGCTGGCCCACCCCTAGGGGCGCTAGTGGTGTGTTACCCCCACAGTGTTTGTTCCCAGAGTGTAAGTCATTTGTGTAGCAAGTTTGGTGTAAATTGCTCCAGGCATTCCAGAGTTATGCTGTCTGCTGAAAAACTCTGTGCTGCTGCCTTACCCCTATTGGTGCTAGGGGTATCTTACCCCCACAGTGTTTGTTCCCAGCCTGTAAGTCATATGTGTACCAAGTTTGTTATAAATTGGTCCAGGCATTCGGGAGTTGTGCTTTTTACTAAAATACTCTGTGCTGCTGTCCCAATGCTAGGGATGCTAGGGGTTTCTAACCCCCACAGTTTGTTCCCAGATTGTAAGTCAGATGTGTACCAAGTTTGGTGTAAATTGCTCCAGCCCTTCCATAGTTATGCTGTCTGCTGACATACTCTGTGCTGCTGTTCCACCCCTAGGGGTGCTAGGGGTGTCTGACCCCCACAGTGTTTGTTCCCAGAGTGTAAGTCATATGTGTACCAAGTTTGTTGTAAATTGCTGCAAGCATTCCAAAGTTATGCTGTCTGCTGAAATATTCAGTGCTGCTGCGTCACCCCGAGGGGTGCTAGGGGTGTCTTCCCCCACAACGGCCCTCATTCCGAGTTGTTCGCTCGCTAGCTGCTTTTAGTAGTATTGCACACGCTAAGCCGCCGCCCTCTGGGAGTGTATCTTAACTTAGCAGAATTGCGATCGAAAGATTAGCAGAGTTGCGATTAGAAATTTCTTAGCAGTTTCTGAGTAGCTCCACACTTACTCAGCCATTGCGATCAGTTCAGTCAGTTTCGTTCCTGGTTTGACGTCACAAACACACCCAGCGTTCGCCCAGACACTCCCCCGTTTCTTCAGACACTCCCGCGTTTTTCCCAGAAATGGCAGCGTTTTTTCAGACACACCCATAAAACGGCCAGTTTCCGCCCAGAAACACCCACTTCCTGTCAATCACATTACGATCACCAGAACGAAGAAAAAACCTCGTAATGCCGTGGGTAAAATTCCTAACTGCATAGCAAATTTACTTGGCGCAGTCGCAGTGCGAACATTGCGCATGCACAATTAGCGGAAAATCGCTGCGATGCGAAGAAAATTACAGAGCGAACAACTCGGAATGACCACCAAAATCCGTTGTCGTGCTTTACGCCGAATGCAAGAGCCTTTGTAAGATTTCACTTCCAACCCGCCGGGAAACTTTGCAAATAAATTGCCTGGTTTGCCTGGATTTGAGTGGTAGAGGTAGGATAGACTTATTTGGCATGACTGCGTTTTGCCAATCTGTTACTTGGCTTTAAATGTAAATTATGTTAAACCAGTGAGAAGACTTCATAGAGTCCTACATCCTTAGTATATAGCACTCAGCATTGTAGCATTGTCATGGGCATGTACTCCTTTTTAAGCTGCAGTACAGGGGTTATTCAGAGTTGGTAGCAGATTTTGCTATCGCAGCAAAATCTGCGATCATACTACTTACATGCTGGGAGCCACCTAGCACAGGACATGTTTACTGCTGCCCCGCAATGTGATCGCAATTTAATTGTGATCGTATCAAATAGAGCAGTGTTTCCCAACCGCGGTCCTCAAGGCACACTAACAGTCCTGGTTTTAGTGATATCCAGGCTTGAACACAGGTGACTTAATTAGTACCTCAGTTGTTTTGATTTAACATCTGTGCTGAAGCCTGGATATCACTAAAACCTGCACTGTTGGTGTGCCTTGAGGACCGTGGTTGGAAATGCCTGAAATAGAGGTTGAACCCTTCCTATGCAGCCTGGGGTACCGTTGCCATGTTTCAACTGCCCTCCTCCCCCCAATGCTGTGTCACCTCCCCCGGATGCCCATAACCTTTCAATCAACTTCTGGGATGTGATCGCATGGTGAAGGGTCATGCATGCACACTGTAAGCAATATGCGTGCACAGATCTTCTGGATGCGGCCGCTGCGTACTAACGCAGTGGCTGCATCCAGGTCTGAATAAGGCCCACAATCATCCAATAATTAAAACTGTATATTTCTCAGACTGTACTGGAATTTTCATAAATATAAGCTGATCGCCAATTAATACATTATTTACTTTTATGACATGGTTGTAAACATTTGGTAAATTTTAAATGTAAAAGCTCTGCTAGAAATTCTAGTACACAAGCTAGTGAAATGCCAAGAAAACCAGACCATTATTTAGTCTGTATTTATTTCCAGAACACATTAAAAGTAACATTTCACCTAACTTGCCTTCTCAGACTACAATTATCACTCAATCTGGCCTTTGTTCGCACTTTATTTCGAACACACACACAAACAGGAATAAAATTAAGTAAATGCCACATGCATTTTCATCAAGAAAGTGCAGGAAACTATTTGTTGAATATCAATGCTAGAGAACATAAATAAATACTAAACATAACTGTGGATTGTGACCATGCCAGTATAATAACCATACTTCACACAAATCTAAAACACAAAAAAAGATGAACTATTGAAAATAAAATGTAACGCTTAAATAAACTTTTAAGCAGGCAGAATGGGCAGTAGCCCTAAATCCTGCAAAAATGTATTTGACAAACAGAAGCCATAATTTTAATGCATTGGTTATCATGCAAAAGGTGGCAGCAAATAAAATCTATTTCAGTATCTATTTTTTATTTTAAATATTAACCTCACTCTGCCTATGTGGCAGAAAAACAGTGTCCAATACTAAGTACCTCCAATGGGCATAACTACCTTATCCATACCAACATCACTATCCATCTTTTCTCCAGATCTCTTCATCCTGAATGAATATACCGCTATGCTCAATGTTTTGATAATATTGACTGGGTAGCTAAAATTATATTGACATGATGTTAAATACAGTATGTATATATATATATATATATAAATAGAAATGGATTCTCGTGGGAGCCAATATGCCTTTTGTATGACAATAATTAAAAGTTTTTATTGTACAGAAACAAACGATATTTATCCTAAGCGTTCGTTATTGACACAACCTTCTAAAAATTCATATAAAACAATATTACAATCTTATACATAAATTACAGTTGGATGTGAGGATTTTACAGCCAGGTGATCAGTCAGAACTCGAAATGGATGTATCTCCAACCAGATGTTTGTGATAAGGACTTTGTTAACCAGACGTTGCAAAACCCAACGCGTTTCGTCCGTTAGGACTTCATCAGGGGTTTGGAATCAGTTCTTATAGTAGGAGTGATTACCATTGATTAGAAAGGTTTAGAATATCCAATGATTACATCCAATCACATATTCAATTCGATAAATATAATATCTAGATAGACTTCAAAAAAATATATATAAATTTGGTTGAAATTAGATGATGTTACGTTCCCTATTATCAATCAAGAATGAATTCTGTAGTTGGTATTCAATGAGGTTGCACTTGTTCCTGTAAAAAGGAATAGTTTCGTTCAGGATTTGAAATTTTCCTAAGTTCTCTGTTTGGTGACATGTATAAACAGAGGTAGACTATAAGGTTCCACCATTCTTGATTGATAATAGGGAACGTAACATCATCTAATTTCAACCAAATTTATATATATTTTTTTGAAGTCTATCTAGATATTATATTTATCGAATTGAATATGTGATTGGATGTAATCATTGGATATTCTAAACCTTTCTAATCAATGGTAATCACTCCTACTATAAGAACTGATTCCAAACCCCTGATGAAGTCCTAACGGACGAAACGCGTTGGGTTTTGCAACGTCTGGTTAACAAAGTCCTTATCACAAACATCTGGTTGGAGATACATCCATTTCGAGTTCTGACTGATCACCTGGCTGTAAAATCCTCACATCCAACTGTAATTTATGTATAAGATTGTAATATTGTTTTATATGAATTTTTAGAAGGTTGTGTCAATAACGAACGCTTAGGATAAATATCGTTTGTTTCTGTACAATAAAAACTTTTAATTATTGTCATACAAAAGGCATATTGGCTCCCACGAGAATCCATTTCTATTTGTAATCTACTTTTAATACCTTATCTGACAGAGGGTATTTCTTGTTGGTTTGAGACTAGAGGTATAGCGCAAGATATTAGGGTTGATTTTTTGTTTTTGTTTTGTAATATATATATATATATATATATATATATATACACATATATACAGTACATTGTATTATTAAAAATGGGAGCGCATATACAATTGATAAATATAAAAATTATTTATTAAATGCACATAAAAATATATATAAAAAAACATAAGTGTGGATTTGATCTAAAAAATCCTAGTGCTTAACACATCCTAGGAAAGTTCAACACAGTTTTTATGAGCCGGTAATTGACTGTAAACCAGTCACAGTCCCATTGAATAATTTCCATTTCCACTATAGTTAGATAAAGTTCCACAGACTGCTAACCATGTATTTGTTGTAGAGTCATTTTCTTATGCTCACCGCTGCTGGAGTTCCATAGCAATAAACTTCCAGGTATGCAATGCACTGGGGGGAGAAGAAGCATGTACCTCTCTGGATCTGAATGCCATGGGGAGAGAGGACAGCTAGCAGTAGTACTACCCACGGTTTCCTTATTAGCCCGTGCTCGGGATTCCGTGAGCGGCAGTGGGCTGTTGAACAGTTCACAGAAGCAGGTAAGGAAAGGTACAGCTGCAGACACGGTGGAACGAACAGTGGAAGAAGCCGGATCAGTTGTGTGAGCTCCACAGGAGTAACCTTTACGCGTTTCTCCGCTGTCACAGTGTAGCGGTTTCCTCAGAAGGTATAATCAAGTGTCAAGCTAGTCTGATATTTAAATGCTCAATTGACCAATCCACAGAGGTCATTCATTAACAGCTACAGGTGTGTACATCAATTAAAAACAAGTGTTCAGTATAAAATCTATAATCCGGGTGCTTGGTTGTGTTTTAATTTAAACATTTTATAACATCAATATCACTTATTAAAACAAACCACCAATTCTTTATAATTTATTACACATAATAAATAGTTTGATACAAAAAGGCATCACCGTAATTGGCGTTCATAATAACAATTAACTTAAACTTCCTGAAAAAACTCCAGTGTTAGTGGTGAGGGAACAGTGGCACAACAGACTAATGCTAGAGTTTAGTATGCAGTAAGACCTGAGTTCTAGTCCCACTCAGGATCAGATAATATTATTAGGTGTTATCCGATTAATTGGAGAAATTCTCTCCTTGGAGAAAGAACAATGGCCCTCAATCCGAGTTGATCGCTCGCTAGCTGCTTTTAGCAGCAGTGCAAACGCTAAGCCGCCGCCCTCTGGGAGTGTATCTTAGCTTAGAAGAAGTGCGACCGAAAGGATCGCAGAACAGGGTTAAAAATTTTTCAAGCAGTTTCAGAGTAGCTCCAGACCTACTCCTTCCTTGCGATCACTTCAGTCTGTTTAGTTCCTGTTTTGACGTCACAAACACGCCTTGCGTTCGGCCAGCCACTCCCCCGTTTCCCCAGGCACACCTGCGTTTTTACCTGACACGCCTACGTTTTTTAGCACACTCCCGGAAAATGGTCAGTTACCACCCACAAACACCCACTTCCTGTCAATCACTCAACGATCAGCAGTGCAACTGAAAAGCGTCGCTAGACCTTGTGTGAAATTGCATAGTTTCTTGTGAAAGTACGTCGCGTGTGCGCACTGTGGCCCATATGCATGCGCAGAAATGCAGATTTTAAGCCTGATCGCTGCGCTGCAAACAACGGCAGCTAGCGATCAACTCGGAATGACCCCCAATGTCATCTAAATATACAGTCGCATATTCCCTGTGGGGCCGCAGCAACTTATTCATAGCTCTCTGGAAGGTTGCTGGGGCACCATGTAAACCAAATGGGAGCATTTTATATTGGAATAAGCCTTCTGGGGTAGAGAAGGCTGTTTTTGCCTTAGCAGCTTCTGTTAACGGAATCTGCCAATAACCTTTTGTCAAATCAAGTGTAGTGAGATATTGACTATTGGCTAAATTTTCTACCAACTCATCAACCCGGGGCATAGGGTAAGAATCAAACCGGGACACTTGATTTAATATACTGAAGTCATTGCAGATTCTAGAAAAATGAAAAAGTAACCCTTCAACTGACCTCAATAAAATATGATGCGTACATCAAAAGGTTTCTTTGGTCTTCCTATACCTCTCTCATTCATACGGATGTAGCACAGGGAATTATTTCCCATAGGGAAAGACATTCACCTATAGGTTAGGCCCTATGTTCACAAAAAGGTATCTTTATACAGTCATGCAAGGTATCTTTAATCTTCATATACCTCTCTCATTCATATGGGTGTACCACAAGGAATTATCTCCAATAGGGAGAAACACTCACCTATAAGTTAGGCCCTATGTTCATAAAAAGGTATCTTTATATAGTCATCCAAGGCGACGTCCTCCCCAGCAATTCACAACTCCCACCAGGGAATCTCCACAGCGAGTTTGAAGAATGTTCATAAAAAAATTTATTTTCACATATACATTGGAATCCAGATATAAACACATTAAAAAATGTAAAAAAATATATATAATATAAAAACAATTAAACCATTGGCAGTGACCCCACAGTTAGTTATGGCTTGTTCCACCATACACCCAGGGATGTTTCTGCATATCCATCAACCCCTTTTCCTGTACTATAAAGTATATCGGGGGGAGGTTAGCTTTAAACAAACCACTTAGGGTGATTGGATGTCAAACCTGGGGACTTCACTCCTGCATCAACGCGTTTCGGAACACTTTCCTTCCTCAGGGTGTACCTTTAGCTTGACTTCTTTGCTGCACCTAGGCACACCATGATTCATTAATATAAACACTTCATCTAGTGTTCTCAGCTGCAATACAATACAGAGAACAATACATCAGGGGATTAAACCATTACAGCAGGGGGTTAAGTCTGACTGACCTGACTCAATTAATCCTATTAAAGGCCAAGAAAAAAGTGGACCCATCTGTACCTCTGTTTCTGCCGTTGTTGGGCCCTTTCCATGTGTACATTCAGTAGTAGCGCAATCTGCCTCAGTCGGCCGTATAACTGGGCCACAAACTGAGTGATGTTAGGGTCCTGGCTGTTAGGCGCCGGGGTCCGCTTGTCTGTGCGGCCCGGCGCCTAGCAACTAGAGACGCCGTGCGCGTACAGCCGCCGGCTCCCTAGCAACACTAGACGCCGGGCGCGCTGAGCCGCACGGACCCTAGCAACGGGGACGCCACTGGCGGACCACGTTCCCCGTTGCTAGGCTTTAGGAAATTAAGATATTCACCTGCTCTCTGGCCGTGCAGCAAGGCAGCTGCACGGCATTTATTCTAATCAGCCTTTAGCAGCTGATTGGAGGACTCCTTGTTAAATACACTCCCAGGGCTTCTCACAGACGCCGGTAATAGCTTCCTGCATGCTGCCTTTGTTTGCTGAGAGTCTGTTTCCAGTCCTGCTGTATCCGGTCATTCCAGTCCTCAGAAGTACGGTATTCGGGAGTTGTCATCTCATCCCAAGAGGTCGTTTGGTTCCCTGGAGTCCTGACTGATCACCGTTTTATATCCAGTGGTGTTCGTGAGTTGCGGCTCTGCCGTGTGTTGCGGCTCAACCGCTTTACCTTTTATATTTTGTGTTTGGAGCATTTGCGGAGGGTTCCGCTTCCACAAGTCCTCTCTGGTACTCGGCGCTGCCGGGTAGGAGAATTGGACAAGTGGATATTTTGGTTGTCCTTTTCCCTGGCGGTTTCTCCGCACATATTATAGTTTTGAGTTTGCTTAGCCCCTGGCCAGGTTGTTTAGTTAGAGGGCCTCTTGTTATCACCCTGTCTCGGGTTTTCCTTTGTCTCTCATTAAGACCGGGGGGCATCGAAGTTGGGCAGACATAATCCGCCCTTCAAACGCGGCTGCCAAGGGCTCAAGAAACCATAGTCTCGCAGGGGATTTCTGACAACACGGGTGAGACAACAGAGTTAGGGCGCCAGGGGCTATTTTCCTGTCCTGCTCCCTTCCCCAGCATTCCATTCCAGTGCTCCGGTCCTTGCCATAAGATCTCCTCTGACCAGAGTGCTGGAATCATAACACTGGCATGGTTGTCCTTCCCACCCTTCTTTTAAGAGAACTAGAATTCCTCTGGGCTGTCTCCCATAGAGGAGCTCAAAGGGACTAAACCCTGTAAAGGATTGGGGTACCTCTCTGACCGCAAACATTAAGTAAGGTAGGAGCAGATCCCAATCTTGTTTTTCTTGTGACACAGCCCTCTTTATCATTTGCTTAAGGGTTTATTAAATCTTTCTACCAGGCCACCTGTCTGCGGGTGGTACACCGAGGTGGCAATCCTGTTTACGTTTAGCAACCGACATAAATCTTTCATGAGTTTAGACACGAAAGGTGCACTTTGGTCCGTTAAGCCGTCATTTAGTATTCCTAAGCGGATATACATGGTTAGTAGTTCTCTGGCAATAGTGCCAGATTTCATATTGCACAGGGGTATAGCCTCTGGGTACCTGGTGGCATAATCAATTACCACCAATATGTATTTGTGCCCTCAAGCAGATTTTTCCACTGGCCCTATCAGATCCATACCAATCTGCTCAAAAGGTATGGAATTGATAGGGAGGGGTACAAGTGGAGCTCTAAACTCTGGCCGAGGGGCTGTACTCTGAGAAACTGGGCATTCCTGACAATACCTTTTAACGGAAGCATAGATGCCGGGCCTAAAGAACCTTAACTAGATGCGTAGGAGTGTTTTCTCCTCCCCTAGATGGCCACCCCACAAATGCGTATGGGTAGCTTCTAACACCAACCGCTCCAGTTTCCGGGGAACCAAGAGCTGATCTACCTTTTTCCCTTGTAAAGTAGCGACACAATATAGCAAATCATTTTTCAAAACAAAATATGGTACACTCTCGGATGGTAAAGCATCAACTACCCTGCCGTTAACTACTTTAACAGTCTCAAAGGAGTGTACCAAATTGCTGTCATCGCGTTGATCTCTCCCAAAGTCCTGCAGTGATATCTTCTCACCAAATGGGTTCCAATGGTCCTTGGACTCAGTCTCTTGTTTTGGTTTGGGACAGGCAACCTCTCTCCCGGATGCTAAACTTTGGTAGTCTCTGGTCTCTGGCTTTTGAGTTGTTTCGATGGTTGACGGTTTGTTGGTAGCATGCCTGGTAACCAGCTCCTGCAGCAATGGAAAGTCCCGGCCCAGGATCAGCGGATACGGGGGTCTGGAGGTCACCGCCGCTACCAGCTTTAATGACCGACCTTGAACGGTCAGGGGTAAGTAGACACGTGGGCACTCCTCCACATCGCCATGGATGCACAACACCCTGACAGGAGGCTGGAACTTGCCAGCTCCCGGAGGAACCACATTTGCCGTGACAATGGTGAGCTCACTGCCAGTATCCACCAGTGCCCAAAACTCCCGGTTTTCAACCTGTACCTGCACCCGGAACAGGGAAGACTCTGTTTGAGATATTCCCGCCGCCATGCTGACCAATGGCCGCGCCATTTTCCCCACACTGCAATCCATCAGCTCGCCCTGTTTCGGGCAGTCCCGCTGCACATGACCAGGCTCGCCGCACTCAAAGCACACCAAGGAAGGTGGAGCCTTTGGTTTAACTACTGGGTCCTGAGTTCTGGGTTTAGCTGGTGGCCCGTATCCTGACCTGGCTTTATTCAGCTTTACAAGCATCAGGTGCCACTCAATCACCACTGCCAACTCCTCAAATGTCTGGGGGTCAGCCTGAAGGGCCCACTGCTGCACCGAGCGGTCTAACACCCGCATAGTCTGTTCCAGTGCGACTACTTCCACAATCTGTACTGCAGAGTTTTTATCTGGGTGCAACTGGGCCCTTGCCAGTTGGGCGAGTTTGGCCAGATGAACCCTGGGAGGCTCAGAGCCCTCGAGCCGCCAGTCATGGAATTCCTGGGCTTTGCTGGTCCCCGACACTCAAATTCTATCCAGTATAGCCGTTTTCAGGCCAGGATAGGAGCGTGCCTCAGCCACAGTCTGTCAGGCTCCGGAGCCTTACCTCTGGTGAGTGCTCCCACGGGTTACCGCCCCGCTGGATGGCGCGGCTGCGGTGGAAGGGAGCTGCTGGCGGCGGGTCCTCCTGGACATATATGTGGGCTGCCAAGGGCCGGGGGCCGAGGGTCTGGAGAGCCGGGCACTGAGGCGGGGATCGCTGCGGTAAGGTCCTCTAGTGGTGACACAGTATAGTGTGTCAGAGACAGAAGCTGGCTAAAGCTGTGTGCTAACAGCTAAGTATGTCTCCTGTGCTGGGGGCAGCTATGTTGGAGACAAGAGTATTACCAATGAAGTTCCCAATCTGTGTCCAGCCAATCCTGTGTGTTCTCCCCTTACAAAAGGAGGCTGGCTCAGAGGGAGAGTGCCAGTGCTTCAAGTTACCTCCTTGCGAAAGGTTCTCCAGCTCTGCGCTCCCAGGTTACTTCTGGATCCCTGGTCCTGGTTGCTCTCATCCATCGGTTACCTAAACGCTGCTGCAGTCCTGCTGTCTAAGTCCTTTGCCACTCGTGGAAGCGCTCACGGTGTCCCAGGTTGTAGAGGAGCTCCAGGTGCTAATGGCGGTTCCCGCAGACGTCTTCATTTTTTCAAAGTCCAAGTTCTTCAGTCTCGTCTTTCAGACACAAACCACAATCTTCATTTCTTCAAAGCCCAAGTTCTTCAGCCTCGTCTTTCAATCACAAACCATGTCTTCATTTCTTCAAAGTGCAAGTACTTCAGCCATGTCTTTTAATCATAAAACACAGTCTTCAGTTCTTCTTTACCGGAGTTCTTCAGCTTCACTCTTCAAGTCATTTAACCATAGACTCTCAGTTTCACTCGTCAAGTCATTTAACCATAGACTCTAATTCTTCCAGTTTCTTCTATTTCTTCAATATTCGTGTACATCCTCATTATTCATAAAAACTACAGTTATCTTCCTACAAAGTCCTCATTTTCTTTACGCCCTCCGGCCAACGTTAACACTTAGTTTGGCTTCCACCCCATGAGGAGGAATTACATTCAGCCACCTCGTTTACTCCCCTCACAGGTAGCTGTCCCTTCAGCCAAAACTCGGTTGTCGGAACCCCAACTTACACCGAGCGTGACTGTAAGCACTGGCCCAATGGATTTGGCAAGTGAGCAGGCTACCGGGGACGATGCCTCTGTGGATTTTCTGTCTCTTCTAAATAAACAGGAGGCCATGCAGGCTCAGATTGTACAGTTCATGCAGAATATGTCCAATCGTTTGGATTCTCTTCACGCAGCCATTTCCACATCTCGGACTCTGGTTCCAGCTTCCAATCCGCCAGCACCTAATCCTCTAGTGTCGATTCCAGTTCCTCATTTTCAACTACCACCACCCAATAAATTTGACGGTAGTCCAAAGCAATGCCAAGGGTTCCTCAATCAATGCGAGATCCAGTTTGAGCTTCAGTCAGCTAACTTTCCGTCTGAACGGACCAAAATCACACACATCATTTCACTTCTGACCGGACCAGCTCTGGATTGGGCTTCACCCTTATGGGAGAGAGCTGTTCCCATACTCTCGAATTACCCGGAATTCGTGGCAACTTTTCGTAAAATCTTTGATGAGCCATGCCGGACCACCTCTGCCTCTTTGGAGATTCTGCATCAGGGAACCCGTTGCGTCTCCCAGTACGTGATCTAATTCCGTACTCTGTCTTCTGAAGTGGGCTGGAATGAAGAGGCTGTCATTGCCGCCTTTTGGAATGGTCTCTCCGACAAAATTAAAGATGACCTGGTCACTCAGGATGTGCCAGTTAAGCTCGATCAACTTATTTCTTTATGTAACAAGATTGATCTAGGCTACAAGGAGCGCTGTCTTGAGAGAACAAGATTCGAGCGACCCAAACCTCGGGCCTGTCCCACTCCTAGACCATCCTCACCGTCTACTGAAGAACCCATGCAGGCCAACCGCTCTCGTCTCACCAATGAGGAACGTCAAAGATGCAGACAGGGCAACCTCTGCATGTATTGTGGGGCAGCCGACCACTTCGTTAAGTCTTGTATTCAACGACCGGGAAACTCCCGCTCCTAGCTTACGCAGGAGAGGTTAGGCTAGGAGCATTCCCCAACCAATTTACCAGGAAGGAATCACTGTTGGCTGTATGCCTGGAACTTCCCTCTACCTCCCTTCATGTTACAGCACTTTTGGATTCTGGAACTGCAGAAAGTTTCATTACTTCTGCCTTAGTCCTACAGTCTGAAATACCAACCATTCGTTTGGAGCGAGCTATCTCTATCACCATGGTTGACAGAAGTTATATCCCTGAAGGGATCATCACCCACCGTACAGTTCCTCTGAAGATGAAAGTTTGTATTCTCCATTCTGAAGTTATCTCTTTCCTGGTAATTCCGAAAGCCTCTCAAAAAATAATCCTAGGATTTCCATGGTTACAGGAGCACAACCCCCGCTTGGATTGGCAAACTATGGATGTACTCACTTGAGGGGAGTTGTGTTCTCAAAGCTGTTTATCCACCGTCAAGCCACTCCTTACCCTACACTCCACTGATCTCCCAGATGCCTATCAGCCCTTTCTGGACATCTTCCGTAAGCAAGGGGCGGATACCTTGCCTCCCCACCGAAGTTGAGACTGCCCTATCGATTTACTGCCTGGTAAAACACCTCCCAGAGGCCGAATGTACCCTTCATCTCTAATGGAAACCCAAGCGATGTCTGAGTATATACAGGAGAATTTGGCCAAAGGGTTCCTTAGCCCTTCCTCTTCTCCAGCAGGGACAAGGTTTTTTTTTGTTAAGAAGAAGTACGGGGGCTTACGGCCTTGCATCAACTACCGGGGCCTCAACGAAGTTACAGTTAAGAACAGATACCCCTTTCCCTTGATTCCCGAACTATTTGACCGAGTAAAGGGGGCTGCCATTTTCACCAAATTGGACCTGCGTGGAGCTTATAACCTTATACGCATTTGCACAGGAGACGAGTGGAAGACTGCGTTCAATACTCACGATGGGCATTACGAATATCTGGTGATGCCCTTTGGCTTATGCAATGCTCAAGCAGTCTTCCAGAATTATGTCAACAAATTATTCCGAGATCTCCTCTATAAGTGCCTGGTTGTGTATCTGGACGATATTCTAATATTTTCCAAAGATCTGAAAGTCCATCGGGAACAGGTCAGAGAAGTTTTGAGACGTCTAAGGGAAAATTGACTCTTTTGTAAACTGGAGAAGTGCACGTTTGAGGTTCCCTCCATCCCTTTCTTAGGTTACATCATTTCCGGGAGGGAATTACAGATGGATTCTGCCAAAGTCCAAGCAATCAGAGATTGGACCCATCCTACCACTCTGAAGGGAATACAGCGTTTTTTTAGGCTTCGCCAATTTCTGTAGGAAGTTTATTAAAGATTATTCCTCCATCATTGCCCCAATTACAGCACTAACAAGAAAGGGCCTAATTCTGCAGCTTGGCCACCTGAGGCACTAAAAGCATTTTTGTTTCTAAATGAGGCCTTCATGTCGGCTCCTAACCTTCGGCAACCTGATCTCAGTCGTGCTTTTCAGGTGGAGGTGGATGCTTCTTCAGTAACAGTGGAAGCCGTCTTATCCCAGTACTTCAAGGAAAAGAAAGCTCATCCTTGTGCTTATTTTTCCTGAAGATTCTCTCCGGCAGAACAAAACTACGCCATTGGAGAACAAGAATTGCTTGCCATAAAACTTGCTTTTGAAGAGTGGAGGTACTTGCTGGAAGGAGCTCAGCACCCAATCTCCGTAACCACGGATCACAAAAATCTTTTATATCTTCAGACCGCCCAATGTTTAAACCCACGGCAAACCAGGTGGACACTGTTCTTCTCCCATTTTTCTTTCAAGCTTAGTTATCGTCCAGGGTCTCTTAATCAGGAAGCAGATGCGCTTTCTCATTCATTGAGTTAAGATGAGTCCACAGATCTTCCGGACAGACAATTCATCCTAGATCCTGGCTCCTTTGCTACAACTCGCACTTCTTCATTTCCTCCACCGGGAAAAACCTTCATTGCACCAGAACTCTGAAAAAGACTGCTCACGTGGGCTCATACCTCACTGTGTATGGGACACGCAGGTAGCCTCAAGACTCTTTAAGTTCATCCAATGCTCCTATTGTTGGCCTCATCTGAAGACGGATGTTTTGGAATTCATAGCTGCCTGCCCAAAGTGCGCCCAACATAAAAGTCCAAGAGGATCACCATCGGGTCTTCTTCATCCGCTATCGGTTCCACAAAAACCCTGGACACACATCTCCATGGATTTTATAACTGACCTACCTGTCTCCATAGGACGAAACACCATTTGGGTCATTGTGGACTGATTTTCCAATATGGCACACTTTGTCCCACTCACAGGTCTTCCAACTGCTCCGCAACTATCAAAATTGTTCATATCAGACATCTTCCGGTTACATGGACTTCCACAAGAGATAGTTTCCGATCGAGGTCCTCAATTTGTGGCTAAATTATGGAGAGCACTGAGTTCAGCTCTTGGAATGGAATTAAGTTTCTCCTCTGCATACCATCCCCAAACAGATGGCCAGACTGAGAGAGTAAACCAAGACTTAGAGACTTTCCTACGACTCTTCATGTCTTCTTCTCAGGACAATTGGCTGGACTATCTTCCATTTGCTGAATTTGCTCACAATAATCTCTACCATTCCGCTACCCATTCCACACCCTTTTATGTGAATTATGGACTTCATCCACGTGTTCCTGCTTTCCAATTTTTTCCAGCTCTCGAAGTACCTGACGCAGAGTTAGCCCTTCAGCAATTCACTAAGATGTGGAAACAAGTTCATGAGGCTCTGCCTAAAACATCAAATAAATACAAATTTTTTGCAGATCTGAAACGGAAGGCTGTCCCTAGTCTCAAAGTGTGTGATCAAGTCTGAATTTCTACTCGAATTTAAGACTCAAGGTCCCTTCCAAGAAATTTGCCCCCAGATTCATTGGACCATATCCTATTGAAAAAGTATTGAATCCAGTAGCATACAAAGTGACATTGCCTCCGTACTTGACGATCCCAAATGCATTTCACATCTCCTTACTGAAGTCTCTCATACTTAACTGTTTTCGGGCTGCGCTCCCTAGGCCTCCCAAGGTGCAAGCTGCTCAAGGAGAAGAATTTGAAGTTCATAGGATCCTTGACTGTCGTAAAAGATATGGTCGTCTCCAATATCTTATTGATTGGAAGGGATATGGACCGGAGGAAAGGTCCTGGGTTTCTGAAGAGGACGTCCACGCTCCAAGATTAGTCCGGGCCTTTCATACCAAGAATCCGGTGATAGCACAAGGGTATTCAGAGCCCACCCTTAAAAGGGGAGGTACTGTCAGGCCCCGGAGCCTTACCTCCGGCGGGTGCTCCCGTGGGTTACCGTCCCGCTGGTTGGTGTGGCTGCGGCGGCAGTGAGCTGTTGGCGGTGGGTCCTCCTGGTTGGATGTGTGGCTGCCAAGGGCCGGGGGCCGAGGGCCTGGAGAGCCGGGCACTGCGGCGAGAATCACTGTGGTAAGGTCCTCTAGTGGTGACACAGTATAGTGTGTCAGAGACAGAAGCTAGCTAAAGCTGTGTGCTAACAGCTAAGTATGTCTACTGTGCTGGGGGCAGCCATGTTGGAGACCAGAGTATTAGCAATGAAGTTCCCAATCTATGTTCAGCCAATCCTGCGTGTTCTCCTCTTACAAAAGGGGGCTGGCTCAGAGGGAGAGTGCCAGTGCTTTAAGTTACCTCCTTGTGAAAGGTTCTCTAGCTCTGTGCTCCCAGGTTACTTTTGGTTCCCTGGTCCTGGTTGCTCTCATCCATCGGTCACCTAAACGCTGCTGCAGTCCTGCTGTCTAAGTCCGTTGCCACTCGTGTAAGCGCTCACGGTTTCCCAGGTCGTAGAGGACCTCCAGGTGCTAACGGCGGTTCCCGCAGACGTCTTCATTTCTTCAAAGTCCAAGTTCTTCAGCCTCGTCTTTCAATCACAAACCACAGTCTTCATTTCTTCAAAGTCCAAGTTCATTAGCCTCATCTTTCAATCACAAACCACGTATTCATTTCTTCAAAGTCCAAGTACTTCAGCCTCATCTTTTAATCATAAAACACAGTCTTCAGTTCTTCTTTTCAGGAGTTCTTCAGCTTCACGCTTCAAGTTATTTAACCATAGACTCTAATTCTTCCAGTTTCTTCTTTTTCTCTAATATCCGTGTACAGCCTGATTATTCATAAAAACTACAGTTATCTTCCTACGAAGTCCTCCTTTTCTTTACGCCCTCCGGCCAACGTTAATACTTAGTTTGGCTTCCACCCCATGAGGAGGAATTACATTCAGCCACCGTGTTTACTCCCCTCACAGGTAGCTGTCCCTTCTGCCAAAACTCGGTTGTCGGAACCTCAACTTACGCCGAGCGTGACACAGTCATGTCCCCAACTGCCCACTGTGCCTCCCCTGTTAAACAGGGAGCCAGCCTGTCAGACCATTCCTCTGCAAGCCATCCCAACCGCGTGGCCGTGTGCTCAAAGGTGCAAAGGAATGCCTCTGTATCATCCGCTAGGGTAGGGGTGGGCAACAAGCGGCCCGTGGGCCGGATGCGGCCCGCGAACCAATCCTGCCTGGCCCCGCTGTCCCACACAGTGTGCAATGACAAGCGGCCCGACTGGCTTAGCCGCTCGTCATTGCGCTACGTACATCCCAGACGCGGCGCCGCAGAGGAAATCCCGGTCACGTCACTGCTGACCGGGATTCCCACTGTGACGTCAGGCGCTGGGCGGCACGGGGGGCGGGGCCATGGCAGGAGCGGGCAGCAGCAGCGACTCTGTGCGGCACCGCGGGCAGCAGGCAGCGGGGATCTGGCATCAGGCAGCGGGGATCTGGCAGCAGGCAGCGGATCTGCCACTGTGAAAAAGGTAAATGGATCTGTGCTTAACTTTAAAAGCTGCTATATAGGTTCAGGGAAGGGGGGTTAGGAGGGGGGGGGACTGCTATATGGGTTTAGGGGAGAGGGGGAAGAGGGGTAGGGACTGCTATATGGGTTTAGGGGAGGGGGGGAAGAGGGGTAGGGACTGCTATATGGGTCCAGCAGGGAAGGGGGGTAGAGACTGCTATATGGGTCTAAGGGAGGGGAGGGGGGGGGGTGTTTTCAGCACTGTACAAAAAAAAATTATTACTGGATTACTGTGGTTTTTTAGCCATCTTGGATTTTGCCTGTAAAAAAAACTATGTATGTAATGTATATTGTGGTGTATGTTTGTGTAGTTTTATATCTATATATATATATATATATCCATAGGAATGTCCGCACTCACGTCCAATAAATCATCACCATGGGGTGCTGCTCATGATAACCCCGACAGGGTATCACATATACCAGGTGTGTTGGAAAAACCAACAGAGGGCACTCACCAGTCCATAAGAAGTATTCTATGAGGAAGCCCCCATAAGAGGAGCGAAACGCGTCAGAGAAGCAGCCTATTTGGACCTTTTTGCACCAGCTATATTGCACTTTTACAGCATATCATTTCCAGCGACATTATCTGGAGAATCAATGGTGAACGTGTGAGTACCACTAAAACGCAGGTGTCTGCATACGGCACCCGGAGACGCGGACTCACAGAGCCTGGAAGTCGGGCTTCAGCGGCATTATCTGGAGAATCAACGGTGAATGTGTGCTCACCAACGGGACGTAGGTGTCTGCATACGGCACCCGGAGACGCGGACTCACAGAGCCTGGAAGTCGGGGTAATTAATAATAACAACACATCAGGCGCCAGCGAAGCGCCTTCCCGCAGCCCGAGACCGTCTCATATATTATTTTCCTGTTCCGCATGTCAGCTTCAGGTGCGAACCATATGTAAAGCTCCGTTGTGGAGCGTTTGTTGCACTTACCTATTGCATTTTGGCTGAGTGGCAATTTGATGAAGAGTGTCTAACACTACAAAACACAACGAGACGCTGTTGCAATTTATAGCTGGTTTAATTATCTGCACGATCCTATATATGGACTGATTTTTAGCAATTTTATTGATTTTTCTGTGCACAGTAGTTTATCTATGATCCACCTCCTTTAGCTTATTATTAGCTTATTATTATGTTCTGTTTTTTGCTTTTTTTGATTAATGTTTTATTTAAACCGGTCTAATCAATTTATTCTTAATTAATTCTTAACATACATGTATGTATGTGTGATAAAAATAAAAAAGAATCATATAAAATATATTTAATTATCCTTTTGTTTTGTTTTTATTGAGTCAAGCAAACTCTGAGCCATATCATTTTGTAGAATTAATTAGCGCAGGAATTAATGTGTTTACCAGTCCATAAGAGTATAAAGGTTTATTGATACATCATAATCACCAATCGTGACCAGCCTGGTGGAGCTGGTATTGAAGCAGAATTATTTTTTGTACGGTTCTACATTTTTTGCCCAAATAAATGGTACGGCCATGGGGTCTAACTTGGCGCCGGCATATGCCAATTTATATATGGCCATATATGAGCGTAATTATATTTTTCGACAATTTGGACATAAATGTTTGATATACGTTAGATTTATTGATGATGTTTTTTTGCTGTGGTCTGGCACTGGGGACGAAGTAACCAAGATGGTTGAAACGCTTAATGCGTTAGACGAACCAATTAGGTTTACTGTCAACATGGATCTACACTCTGTTGACTTTTTAGACGTAACGGTGTGGAGGGAGGGTCCTCGACTGTGTACTACTTTGTTCCGTAAGCAGACTGATAGGAACACATTGCTACAGGCTACGAGCCAACACCCTCCCACTTTGAAGGAAAGTCTACCGATTTCCCAGTTCCTGAGGGTACTCAGGATTAATTCCTCTAATGAACTTGCTCAGCTACAGATTAATGAGATGAAGTCCAGGTTTATGCAACAAGGGTACTCACCAAATACACTTGAGAGATGTATCAAGAAAGCATATCATCGCTATAATCACCCAAAAGATAAAGTACCTAAGAAAGTCACTGATAATCGGATGATACATGTGAGCACATATGACCATACTTCTCAGATTACCAAGAAGATATATGAAAAGAATTGGCCACTATTAACAACTGATCCAAGTTTGAAATTACGTGGTATTAAACCCCCGATGTGTGCCTATAAATGAGGTCCCAATTTGCGACAACTCTTGATGCGTCCCACTTTGCAACCAAATGTTGGACCCTCGAGTTGGTTACGCTCGGGAAGGACCGGATGCTTCAAGTGCAAGGGGTGCACCACTTGTAATTCTATGATCAGTGGTAAGGACTTTCGCCATCCACATAATGGCACCAGAATTTCCATCAAACACAACTTGACGTGTACCAGTGCCTTTGTGGTTTATATAATCATCTGCCCCTGTGGACTCTACTATACAGGGATGACCAAGAGATCCTTCAGGGATAGGATGGCAAACCATAGATATTCCATCAGACAGGCCATTGAATCGGGTGGTACTGATAAACCAGTTGCCAAACATTTTCTCCTTGCTAATCATCAAGTAGCTTCATTACGTTGTATGGTCATTGACCATGTTCCTGAACCTTTACGGGGTGGAGACCGTATTCTAACCTTAAAGAAGTGTGAAGCAAGGTGGATTCACAGACTGGACACTATAACTCCACGCGGTCTTAATGAGAACAACCCACTCAGCATATTTATTCATTAACTAGTGTAGAACAGAGGTCAATAATTGACCCCTTTACCTAGAGGCACAGGGTTACTGTTTATATTATTATTGTTTGTTTTATTGGTATAGGGCTTTGTGTTGGTGACATGGATCACCATACATCGAGATTTTTTAACCTGGGGGTACTATTGGGTGTATTGCTTCTGCCGGGTCCTCTTCTATAGCATCATCTTTGATTATGTGCTATGTTATTAGGTTTACAGGTCTCACGTTCAATCCCCATGTCTGATCGGTGATATTCTGCCGAGGGATTTTGGGATTGATAATACTATTGTTATGACATAGATGTTGATAAGCTGACTAACTTTAATGTACTGTCTATATATATATTTGCAGCCCATGAGCAGTGTCATAACCCTGTTCCTGCATTTTAGTTCTTTATTGATATAGTTTGATATCATTTCGAACTGCTCATGTGGAGTCTATGTGATATTGAGTTAATCCCTTCAATGTGAATTAATAACTATACTTGTAATCAGCCATATATAGTAGAGATGAGCGGGTTCGGTTTCTCTGAATCCGAACCCGCCAGAACTTCATGTTTTTTTTCACGGGTCCGAGCGACTCGGATCTTCCCGCCTTGCTCGGTTAACCCGAGCGCGCCCGAACGTCATCATGACGCTGTCGGATTCTCGCGAGGCTCGGATTCTATCGCGAGACTCGGATTCTATATAAGGAGCCGCGCGTCGCCGCCATTTTCACACGTGCATTGAGATTGATAGGGAGAGGACGTGGCTGGCGTCCTCTCCGTTTAGAATAGATTAGAGAGACACTTGATTTACTAATTTTGGGGAGCATTAGGAGTACTCAGTACAGTGCAGAGTTTTGCTGATAGTGACCAGTGACCACCAGTTTTATTTATAATCCGTTCTCTGCCTGAAAAAAGCGATACACAGCACACAGTGACTCAGTCACATACCATATCTGTGTGCACTGCTCAGGCTCAGGCCAGTGTGCTGCATCATCTATTATCTATATATAATATTATATATATCTGTCTGACTGCTCAGCTCACACAGCTTATAATTGTGGGGGAGACTGGGGAGCACTACTGCAGTGCCAGTTATAGGTTATAGCAGGAGCCAGGAGTACATAATATATTATATAGTGAGTGACCACCAGACACACAGTGCAGTTTATTTAATATATCCGTTCTCTGCCTGAAAAAAGCGATACACACAGTGACTCAGTCAGTCACATACCATATCTGTGTGCACTGCTCAGGCTCAGGCCAGTGTGCTGCATCATCTATATATATTATATATCTGTCTGACTGCTCAGCTCACACAGCTTATAATTGTGGGGGAGACTGGGGAGCACTACTGCAGTGCCAGTTATAGGTTATAGCAGGAGCCAGGAGTACATAATATTATATTAAAATTAAACAGTGCACACTTTTGCTGCAGGAGTGCCACTGCCAGTGTGACTAGTGACCAGTGACCTGACCACCAGTATATATAATATTAGTAGTATACTATCTCTTTATCAACCAGTCTATATTAGCAGCAGACACAGTACAGTGCGGTAGTTCACGGCTGTGGCTACCTCTGTGTCGGCACTCGGCAGCCCGTCCATAATTGTATATACCACCTAACCGTGGTTTTTTTTTCTTTCTTTATACATACATACTAGTTACGAGTAGTGATGAGAGTTACGAGTATACTATCTCTTTATCAACCAGTCTATATATTAGCAGCAGACACAGTACAGTGCGGTAGTTCACGGCTGTGGCTACCTCTGTGTCGGCACTCGGCAGCCCGTCCATAATTGTATATACCACCTAACCGTGGTTTTTTTTTCTTTCTTTATACATACATACTAGTTACGAGTATACTATCTCTTTATCAACCAGTCTATATATTAGCAGCAGACACAGTACAGTGCGGTAGTTCACGGCTGTGGCTACCTCTGTGTCGGCACTCGGCAGCCCGTCCATAATTGTATATACCACCTAACCGTGGTTTTTTTTTCTTTCTTTATACATACATACTAGTTACGAGTATACTATCTCTTTATCAACCAGTCTATATATTAGCAGCAGACACAGTACAGTGCGGTAGTTCACGGCTGTGGCTACCTCTGTGTCGGCACTCGACAGCCCGTCCATAATTGTATATACCACCTAACCGTGGTTTTTTTTTCTTTCTTTATACATACATACTAGTTACGAGTATACTATCTCTTTATCAACCAGTCTATATATTAGCAGCAGACACAGTACAGTGCGGTAGTTCACGGCTGTGGCTACCTCTGTGTCGGCACTCGGCAGCCCGTCCATAATTGTATATACCACCTAACCGTGGTTTTTTTTTCTTTCTTTATACATACATACTAGTTACGAGTATACTATCTCTTTATCAACCAGTCTATATTAGCAGCAGACACAGTACAGTGCGGTAGTTCACGGCTGTGGCTACCTCTGTGTCGGCACTCGGCAGCCCGTCCATAATTGTATATACCACCTAACCGTGGTTTTTTTTTCTTTCTTTATACATACATACTAGTTACGAGTATACTATCTCTTTATCAACCAGTCTATATATTAGCAGCAGACACAGTACAGTGCGGTAGTTCACGGCTGTGGCTACCTCTGTGTCGGCACTCGGCAGCCCGTCCATAATTGTATATACCACCTAACCGTGGTTTTTTTTTCTTTCTTTATACATACATACTAGTTACGAGTATACTATCTCTTTATCAACCAGTCTATATATTAGCAGCAGACACAGTACAGTGCGGTAGTTCACGGCTGTGGCTACCTCTGTGTCGGCACTCGGCAGCCCGTCCATAATTGTATATACCACCTAACCGTGGTTTTTTTTTCTTTCTTTATACATACATACTAGTTACGAGTATACTATCTCTTTATCAACCAGTCTATATATTAGCAGCAGACACAGTACAGTGCGGTAGTTCACGGCTGTGGCTACCTCTGTGTCGGCACTCGGCAGCCCGTCCATAATTGTATATACCACCTAACCGTGGTTTTTTTTTCTTTCTTTATACATACATACTAGTTACGAGTATACTATCTCTTTATCAACCAGTCTATATTAGCAGCAGACACAGTACAGTGCGGTAGTTCACGGCTGTGGCTACCTCTGTGTCGGCACTCGGCAGCCCGTCCATAATTGTATATACCACCTAACCGTGGTTTTTTTTTCTTTCTTTATACATACATACTAGTTACGAGTATACTATCTCTTTATCAACCAGTCTATATATTAGCAGCAGACACAGTACAGTGCGGTAGTTCACGGCTGTGGCTACCTCTGTGTCGGCACTCGGCAGCCCGTCCATAATTGTATATACCACCTAACCGTGGTTTTTTTTTCTTTCTTTATACATACATACTAGTTACGAGTATACTATCTCTTTATCAACCAGTCTATATATTAGCAGCAGACACAGTACAGTGCGGTAGTTCACGGCTGTGGCTACCTCTGTGTCGGCACTCGGCAGCCCGTCCATAATTGTATACTAGTATCCAATCCATCCATCTCCATTGTTTACCTGAGGTGCCTTTTAGTTGTGCCTATTAAAATATGGAGAACAAAAATGTTGAGGTTCCAAAATTAGGGAAAGATCAAGATCCACTTCCACCTCGTGCTGAAGCTGCTGCCACTAGTCATGGCCGAGACGATGAAATGCCAGCAACGTCGTCTGCCAAGGCCGATGCCCAATGTCATAGTACAGAGCATGTCAAATCCAAAACACCAAATATCAGTAAAAAAAGGACTCCAAAACCTAAAATAAAATTGTCGGAGGAGAAGCGTAAACTTGCCAATATGCCATTTACCACACGGAGTGGCAAGGAACGGCTGAGGCCCTGGCCTATGTTCATGGCTAGTGGTTCAGCTTCACATGAGGATGGAAGCACTCAGCCTCTCGCTAGAAAAATGAAAAGACTCAAGCTGGCAAAAGCAGCACAGCAAAGAACTGTGCATTCTTCGAAATCCCAAATCCACAAGGAGAGTCCAATTGTGTCGGTTGCGATGCCTGACCTTCCCAACACTGGACGTGAAGAGCATGCGCCTTCCACCATTTGCACGCCCCCTGCAAGTGCTGGAAGGAGCACCCGCAGTCCAGTTCCTGATAGTCAGATTGAAGATGTCAGTGTTGAAGTACACCAGGATGAGGAGGATATGGGTGTTGCTGGCGCTGGGGAGGAAATTGACCAGGAGGATTCTGATGGTGAGGTGGTTTGTTTAAGTCAGGCACCCGGGGAGACACCTGTTGTCCGTGGGAGGAATATGGCCGTTGACATGCCAGGTGAAAATACCAAAAAAATCAGCTCTTCGGTGTGGAGGTATTTCACCAGAAATGCGGACAACAGGTGTCAAGCCGTGTGTTCCCTTTGTCAAGCTGTAATAAGTAGGGGTAAGGACGTTAACCACCTCGGAACATCCTCCCTTATACGTCACCTGCAGCGCATTCATAATAAGTCAGTGACAAGTTCAAAAACTTTGGGTGACAGCGGAAGCAGTCCACTGACCACTAAATCCCTTCCTCTTGTAACCAAGCTCACGCAAACCACCCCACCAACTCCCTCAGTGTCAATTTCCTCCTTCCCCAGGAATGCCAATAGTCCTGCAGGCCATGTCACTGGCAATTCTGACGAATCCTCTCCTGCCTGGGATTCCTCCGATGCATCCTTGCGTGTAACGCCTACTGCTGCTGGCGCTGCTGTTGTTGCCGCTGGGAGTCGATGGTCATCCCAGAGGGGAAGTCGTAAGCCCACTTGTACTACTTCCAGTAAGCAATTGACTGTTCAACAGTCCTTTGCGAGGAAGATGAAATATCACAGCAGTCATCCTACTGCAAAGCGGATAACTGAGTCCTTGACAACTATGTTGGTGTTAGACGTGCGTCCGGTATCCGCCGTTAGTTCACAGGGAACTAGACAATTTATTGAGGCAGTGTGCCCCCGTTACCAAATACCATCTAGGTTCCACTTCTCTAGGCAGGCGATACCGAGAATGTACACGGACGTCAGAAAAAGACTCACCAGTGTCCTAAAAAATGCAGTTGTACCCAATGTCCACTTAACCACGGACATGTGGACAAGTGGAGCAGGGCAGGGTCAGGACTATATGACTGTGACAGCCCACTGGGTAGATGTATGGACTCCCGCCGCAAGAACAGCAGCGGCGGCACCAGTAGCAGCATCTCGCAAACGCCAACTCTTTCCTAGGCAGGCTACGCTTTGTATCACCGCTTTCCAGAATACGCACACAGCTGAAAACCTCTTACGGCAACTGAGGAAGATCATCGCGGAATGGCTTACCCCAATTGGACTCTCCTGTGGATTTGTGGCATCGGACAACGCCAGCAATATTGTGTGTGCATTAAATATGGGCAAATTCCAGCACGTCCCATGTTTTGCACATACCTTGAATTTGGTGGTGCAGAATTTTTTAAAAAACGACAGGGGCGTGCAAGAGATGCTGTCGGTGGCTCGAAAAATTGCGGGACACTTTCGGCGTACAGGCACCACGTACAGAAGACTGGAGCACCACCAAAAACTACTGAACCTGCCCTGCCATCATCTGAAGCAAGAAGTGGTAACGAGGTGGAATTCAACCCTCTATATGCTTCAGAGGTTGGAGGAGCAGCAAAAGGCCATTCAAGCCTATACAGTTGAGCACGATATAGTAGGTGGAATGCACCTGTCTCAAGTGCAGTGGAGAATGATTTCAACGTTGTGCAAGGTTCTGATGCCCTTTGAACTTGCCACACGTGAAGTCAGTTCAGACACTGCCAGCCTGAGTCAGGTCATTCCCCTCATCAGGCTTTTGCAGAAGAAGCTGGAGGCATTGAAGAAGGAGCTAAAAGGGAGCGATTCCGCTAGGCATGTGGGACTTGTGGATGCAGCCCTTAATTCGCTTAACAAGGATTCACGGGTGGTCAATCTGTTGAAATCAGAGCACTACATTTTGGCCACCGTGCTCGATCCTAGATTTAAAGCCTACCTTGGATCTCTCTTTCCGGCAGACACAGGTCTGCTGGGGTTGAAAGACCTGCTGGTGACAAAATTGTCAAGTCAAGCGGAACGCGACCTGTCAACATCTCCTCCTTCACATTCTCCCGCAACTGGGGGTGCGAGGAAAAGGCTCAGAATTCCGAGCCCACCCGCTGGCGGTGATGCAGGGCAGTCTGGAGCGACTGCTGATGCTGACATCTGGTCCGGACTGAAGGACCTGACAACGATTACGGACATGTCGTCTACTGTCACTGCATATGATTCTCTCAACATTGATAGAATGGTGGAGGATTATATGAGTGACCGCATCCAAGTAGGCACGTCACACAGTCCGTACTTATACTGGCAGGAAAAAGAGGCAATTTGGAGGCCCTTGCACAAACTGGCTTTATTCTACCTAAGTTGCCCTCCCACAAGTGTGTACTCCGAAAGAGTGTTTAGTGCCGCCGCTCACCTTGTCAGCAATCGGCGTACGAGGTTACATCCAGAAAATGTGGAGAAGATGATGTTCATTAAAATGAATTATAATCAATTCCTCCGCGGAGACATTGACCAGCAGCAATTGCCTCCACAAAGTACACAGGGAGCTGAGATGGTGGATTCCAGTGGGGACGAATTGATAATCTGTGAGGAGGGGGATGTACACGGTGATATATCGGAGGGTGAAGATGAGGTGGACATCTTGCCTCTGTAGAGCCAGTTTGTGCAAGGAGAGATTAATTGCTTATTTTTTGGGGGGGTCCAAACCAACCCGTCATATCAGTCACAGTCGTGTGGCAGACCCTGTCACTGAAATGATGGGTTGGTTAAAGTGTGCATGTCCTGTTTTGTTTATACAACATAAGGGTGGGTGGGAGGGCCCAAGGACAATTCCATCTTGCACCTCTTTTTTCTTTTCTTTTTCTTTGCATCATGTGCTGATTGGGGAGGGTTTTTTGGAAGGGACATCCTGCGTGACACTGCAGTGCCACTCCTAGATGGGCCCGGTGTTTGTGTCGGCCACTAGGGTCGCTAATCTTACTCACACAGTCAGCTACCTCATTGCGCCTCTTTTTTTCTTTGCGTCATGTGCTGTTTGGGGAGGGTTTTTTGGAAGGGACATCCTGCGTGACACTGCAGTGCCACTCCTAGATGGGCCCGGTGTTTGTGTCGGCCACTAGGGTCGCTAATCTTACTCACACAGCTACCTCATTGCGCCTCTTTTTTTCTTTGCGTCATGTGCTGTTTGGGGAGGGTTTTTTGGAAGGGACATCCTGCGTGACACTGCAGTGCCACTCCTAGATGGGCCCGGTGTTTGTGTCGGCCACTAGGGTCGCTAATCTTACTCACACAGCTACCTCATTGCGCCTCTTTTTTTCTTTGCGTCATGTGCTGTTTGGGGAGGGTTTTTTGGAAGGGCCATCCTGCGTGACACTGCAGTGCCACTCCTAGATGGGCCCGGTGTTTGTGTCGGCCACTAGGGTCGCTAATCTTACTCACACAGCTACCTCATTGCGCCTCTTTTTTTCTTTGCGTCATGTGCTGTTTGGGGAGGGTTTTTTGGAAGGGACATCCTGCGTGACACTGCAGTGCCACTCCTAGATGGGCCCGGTGTTTGTGTCGGCCACTAGGGTCGCTTATCTTACTCACACAGCGACCTCGGTGCAAATTTTAGGACTAAAAATAATATTGTGAGGTGTGAGGTATTCAGAATAGACTGAAAATGAGTGTAAATTATGGTTTTTGAGGTTAATAATACTTTGGGATCAAAATGACCCCCAAATTCTATGATTTAAGCTGTTTTTTAGTGTTTTTTGAAAAAAACACCCGAATCCAAAACACACCCGAATCCGACAAAAAAAATTCGGTGAGGTTTTGCCAAAACGCGTTCGAACCCAAAACACGGCCGCGGAACCGAAGCCAAAACCAAAACACAAAACCCGAAAAATTTCAGGCGCTCATCTCTAATATATAGTATGTATACTGTTGGTCTGCTGTATATTTTGGTATACTGCACCAGATGTTTATGTTAGTACGGTAATCTAACTTCTGGGTCACATTGTGATATAGGTGCGAGCTCTAGGCTAATTCGAGTTTAACTATTGTGGGGAGCAGCGTGGAGCGCAATCGTAACTCATACTGTTTTTCTAGCATTTCCGGGCTCTGCAATCTTTAGTTGTATGAGGTTACTTTGGTTACGAGTGACAGGTATGACACGCTCTATTGCGCGGTTGGCACATCATTAAAATGTGCGCCGCGCTACTATGGTTACTGGTGACGCGTATGTTTTCAACTCCGTAGCCATGGTAACGCGCGATATGGTTGACGTATTTCCGGTAACACCGGACGCGCGGCGCAGCGTCCACAGCTGTCTCTGATGTTTGAATAATGATGCCGATTCCGGCGATATGTATTGTGATCCCTGTGTGCTTTGTGAGTTCATGATGTTATACTATATGCATAATAGGGGTTTGAATTACACTGCATGCATTCTATTTGGGCTGATTGTATTATTGATTAATATTGATGTGCTATATAAGGGGACCCGGTAGGCAGTGTCAGTATGTGTGTAACTTGCATGCTGTTTGGATGTCTTCACTGACTGTCTTGAGAAAGGCCCTAGGGGCCGAAACGTCGACACACGATTGGTGATTATGATGTATCAATAAACCTTTATACTCTTATGGACTGGTGAGTGCCCTCTGTTGGTTTTTCCAACACACCTGGTATATATATATATATATATATATATATATCCACCTATCCACACTATGTTTTTATAGTTATATACGTAACTATGGGCCTAATTCAGACCTGATCGCTAGCAGGCGATTTTTGCACTGCTGCGATCAGGTAGTCGCTGCCTACAGGGGGAGGGGGAAATCGCTGTGCAGGGGTGAGATCGCATCTGCAGAGAGCTGCACAAACAGAAGTTTGTGCAGTCTCTGCGCAGCCCAGGACTTACTCTTCTAGTGCGATGATCGGGGCCAGAGCTGAGTGCTGACATCAGAAACTCTCCCTCCAAACGCCTGGTCCCTCCTGCGTTTTTCCGGACACTTCTCTAAAACGCTCAATTGCCACTCACAAACGTCCTCTTCCTCTCAATCACCTTGCGATCGCCGTGCGATCACTTTGTTCGTACCATCCCATCGCTGCCCGACGCTGCGGACCGGCGCACCTACACATTGCGGTGCATGCGCAGTTCAGACCCGATTTACAAGATATTTTGTGTGTGGCCCTCGACTATTCACTGGAAGTGTTAAGCGGCCCCCCAGCTGAAATAATTGCCCACCCCTGCGCTAGGGTGAGCTTTAGTAGCCTTTCCCGCTCTGGCTCAGATTTTTTAAGCACTTTTAACTAATCGCACAACATTTGAATTTGCTGTCTTTCAGCCTGGGTTTGTTGTCCCTCTAACATCTGAATCTGGGTTTGTTGCCCCTCATGTAACATTTGAATCTGGGTTTGTTGCCCAGCTGCAAGTTCAGTAAATTGTTTTAGTAACCCCTCCATATTGCCCTGTGTGGCCCCTTTAAGGACAAATCTAGGAGGTTTAATATAATATGCCAGGCTTATCAAACAGTCCAAGCCGACACCCACCTGTTTTTCTGGCTATTTAACACATAACAGCAAACAGTCTGCCTATAATGCTATGGTCCTTTAAGGCTGCCACCTGCACTACATAACCAGAGAGGAAGAAACACTGGTATGCTTACAAACAGTTTCTGCTGTACACCGTGTCCTTGCTCGCATTCTTCACCACTTGTGACAAGGATCACAAACACGGGGTCTCAGAAGAACACTTTTGGTGTTTATTTTGAACAGCAGGTCACCACATAGCAAGTTATATCCATATACAGTCGGTATTACAGGCAGTAACATGCAGGCACTCTCAGCGTGGCAGGCTCCTGATAGGCTCCAGTGGTCCCTAGGTTAACCCACACAAGCCGGCCTATCACTTGGGTAGCTATTCCACCGTCAAGAGCAAGGTGACTCTGCCCTGGAAACCCTTATATCAGGAAATCCCGGGTGCTGCTGATCACATACCTGGGATTCTGCTACTGCTTCCAAAACCTGGGCTGGATCCTCCACATTACTTTCACATGGAAAAATACTGTCTCTGCCACAATATATATACAGTGTATATATATATATATATATATACACACACACACAGGTTGAGTATCCAATATCCAAATATTCCGAAATACGGAATATTCCGAAATACTGACTTTTTTGAGTGAGAGTGAGATAGTGAAACCTTTGTTTTTTGATGGCTCAATGTACACAAACTTTGTTTAATACACAAAGTTATTAATAATATTGTATTAAATGACCGTCAGGCTGTGTATATAAGGTGTATATGAAACATAAATGAATTGTGTGAATGTACACACACTTTGTTTAATGCACAAAGTTATAAAAAATATTGGCTAAAATTACCTTCAGGCTGTGTGTATAAGGTGTATATGTAACAAATGCATTCTGTGCTTAGATTTAGGTCCCAGCACCATGATATCTCATTATGGTATCTAATTATTCCAAAATATGGAAAAATCCGATATCCAGAATACCTCTGGTCCCAAGCATTTTGGATCAACCTGTATATACATATTTTTTTATATGTGTGTGTGTGTGTGTGTGTGTGTGTGTGTGTGTGTGTGTGTGTGTGTGTGTGTGTGTTTATATTTGTATGTGTATTTGTGTGTATATATATATATATATGTATATATCTATAAAATGTAGCAGCAGTGGTATGCTGAACATTAAAACCTATTAAATATATTTTTACATTATATCAACATTGAATAATAACTAAATTATCTAAATTGCATGAATATAGTCATTATTATTTAAATGTCAGCCCTGAAAGTGAAACCATTTGTAGAGCCAGTTTACTGGGAATTATAAAGTAGAATATGTTGGTATGATTTGGTGCATAATTAAATAATCTCCAACAGATTCATTTGTGTTGATGAATAAGGAGACACCACAGGAAACTAAAGTGCCAGTAAATTGCTTAAAAAAAAAAAAACCCACAGATTAAGTATTGCATTTTTACTTAAAGGAGAGCAACAGAATACAGTTATAAGAAAAACCTACTGAGTTAAAAGTTGAATAGAGCTTTGATAGAAGAGATCAAAAGATTACATGAAGGAAAGAAACTATTTTAAGTAATTGATACAGTGAATGTATGTGGCTAAAATAAATTTAACCTCGTATTCAATCATACAGGACTGGCAAAGGGATTCCAGGGGGTGGCTACTTCTCATGGCCTGCCTCCACAGCTGGGAGTATCGATATATACATTAAATGTGCATTGGCAAAACATGTGGGTGTTGCTTACTCCAAGAAGGGTGTTGCTTTCTCCAAAGGAGAGAACCACTTGTCTGGACTAGCTATTATAACAGTTGCTTACAAGTTAGTAGGTGCATAGTAGATGTGAGCAAGGAGGTTAGTTCACACATTGCCTTCAAACCAGGGTAGGTTTTATTGAAGATAACATCATACAGGTGATAGAAGATAAACAGCAGTCAGTATTATAAGGTATCAATCTCCTATACGCTAAGTACTATAATGCTGTATAGCACTGTGATGCTCCATTAACACAGTGACAGGCTTCTGCATACAGTATGCAGAACCTTTTATAGAGCCAAGTAAACAACATTCACTTGCAGTCTAATAAGCCTAACCTTTAAGTCTGGTGACTCAGACATGGAATTTTTCATTGTGATGTTATTTTGACTGATGAGTAATGCACAATAACATCCAGTTCAGAGACAGGATGTGGCATTTAACCATTTAACTGCCTGTCAACAGCTATTACAGACACACCACAATCGGTGAAATCCTGAGAAGATCGATCATAGCAAATGCTGAACATTGGAAAAGGTAGAATCATGATGAATGAAAATGCAACTGGTGGAATGTAGAACCGTGGGGAAGTTAAAGTCAATAAACACGCAAGCAAAACAAAATTCTTGAGCGTCACCTAAGAAACAAAATTCCAACTTTGCTCCTGCAAAGATTGATAGAACTGATTGACCTTATGGAGGATGAATGTGATGTGCTGCCAAATGTCTCCACCATGCTCCCTGTGCACATACTGTTTCAGCCATATATGGTGGGCTGTACATGTTGATAGTCATAAGGGTCCTGATTTAGGTTCTGTCACAGTGTTAAGATTATTGGAAAACTGTCCATGCGCAGGACCAGTAACTGTGTATGTGCAATATGGGTTCTGCGTTCTCACTCGCAGTGAATCAGACATCGGGTGGTTGACAGTCTGCAGTCAATTGGGGGTGGAGAGGGGCAGCGATCGTCTCTGTTTCACAAAATGGGGGCATGTCATCTCTGCTTTGTGGGAGTGCCAAGGCGAGTCTCCATCTTCCGACAGAGATTTCCTGGTCTCAGCAACAGAGCTGCAGCGGGTGGCCTGCATAACCCGAGAGATACTCAGTTGGCTGATGGTATCGCAGATTGATCAGATGCTGCATCCTCGAACACAGCAATGGACCACATATACATGCAAGAGGCAAATGCCATAAGGGCTTATCGCCTGGTGGGCCGGTCTGGCCAGGCAGGGAGATCGGTACACTGATCGGCTGCCCATCTCACATAGACAGGGGCTTGCCGAGTAGCTCCGCTTCCTGGCACTCTGCTCAGCCGCATGCAGAGAGATGGGGACATTCCGTGAGGCCAGGTCTCTGTGACTTGTGGAACACCCCGTGAGCCATGACCATGCCCCCTTTTCGTGTGTGCATGCACAGTAAAATGCCAGGGCTGTTACATAGCCCCAGTCTGTACCATCTCCGTCTGCACCTCTATTATGCCCAGTGTACTGTTCCGTGACAGCCCATTGCAGTCATTATGCTGAATTGAATCCCCCCTTACAATGTAATTCCTGGGGACAATCAAGTAACAGCTAACCTATAGGGTTTCATGAGAATGGGGATTGCTATAGGTGAAGGCCACATCAAGATACTATAGGTCCTGCTTATTTATCTTTTACATATTTCAAAACAAATTTAGGGAATGAGCAGTTGTCATTTGTGATGCCACCTGTAGTCTGTAGCTGGTTTTGCTGCAGATACTTAGTTGCATCAGTTGTCAATGATGATTTTCACTTTAGCCCTTTGTCTGTAGCTGCTATTGCAGTGGATCCTGATACAGTTTTATTATCTGTATATTGACAAGGCATATGGGTTCTTTTAAGGTTGATGTGGGTTAGAGCAGACCGCCCTGCACCAAAATCTACATGCTTACATAGTATGATAAAAAGATCTCATGTCATTAAAGTCTGAACCCCCTTATACCTATCAATTACATTTTAGCAATGGAGATTTTATTTTGAAAGATGACATTGACAAATTGTAATTTAATTCTACAGGGACTCATTTGGTAAATAGAGGATGAATGTATATATTTTCTTTAAATTGTGAACCTTATTGCAGTTTTATAATTTTACTTAGTTTTCCTCCTAAATATTATTCTCATAAATATTATCAGAATAACTCTGTAGGTAACACACACTCACATACTTTCAACTGGAATACTGGAATTGCTCTCTATGACTTCCATCCCTGCTGTTTCCATACTACTTAATGTTAAGTACTGTGTAGGAATCCTCTGTTATCATGTAGTGATAAAACCTATCAATACAACACACTACAACATGTGTCATGTGACTGTGGTTGCCGTGGTAGTTCCATGACATGACACTGTGAAAACTAAGAAGTTAATAGCAGCCTGAAGAAACAAACCAACACAGCCTTCAATCACTCTGCCTACATTTTTCAGACTCATTTTTTAATCTGCCATTGAGCACCTTCTCTCATCATCCCTGATATACCTTTTCCCATTCTGGACTAATCCCATGCCACTCCCATATTTTGGAATACCCTCCAACACCTAATCAGACATGCCCTCAAAACACATTGCCTACTACACATTCCCCTATTCCCCACTATGCACTTCACAACTCTGTTTCCCAGACCCTCTTTTGGGTCCACCATAGCTCCTGTAGATTGTAAACTCATAAGCTGGACCCTCTTCCTTTTGTATTCTCTATGAAGTTTTGTATTCTGAGCTCTGCAATTTTGAAATTATGGTATATATGTAAAGTTATGTTATTTTCTGTACCATTTTGAACATGTGCTCTTGGTTATACAGTATGTGCTATCACTATGAGCCTTATTCAGTATGCATCACTTATTCAATACGATCGCATTTTCCCAACTACTGGGCCAATGTGCATACGCAGCCCAGGAAATGTGATCGCATCGCAGCTTTGTGAAAATAGGCAGAGGCGTTCGAAGGGCTGACGGGGGCAGCGATGCCACATTGCAGAGGCATGGCAATGAAAACGCAGGCGAGTCTGGGCTATTTTCAGGGGGCTGCGTGATGTCACACGTGGCCACCGTGAAACAACACAGGCGGAGGTGCGCCTGCCTTTGAAGCCAGGCTGCGTAGCCAGAGGTTGACCCTAGTTGATGCAGTCACAATTAGACTGGGTTCGCAGTGTGGGGTGCCGCTTAACATGCTGGGCGACCCCCAGCATGCAATTTTATGCAGATGCAGTTGCAACTGAAGCTGAATAAGGTTCTATGGGGCTAATTCAGACCTGATCGGTGCTGTGCGTTTTTGCACAGCAGCTATCAGGCCTGAACTGTGCATGCCGACGGCTGTCTTAGCCCTGCGATCGCTTCTGCCTGATGACAGACAGAGGCGGTCGCTGGGTGGGAGGGGGTGGGCTGGCGGCATTTATCCGCCGTTTAGGGGCATGGTCCGGGAAACGCAGGCGTGCCTGGACGGTTGGGGGGGTGGGCAGCAGCTGCGTGACATCACACGCTGCAACCCGGGCTGCGACGAGGGGAGCTACTCTTCCAGTACAAAAGCATCGCCGCTGTGCAATGCTTTTGTACTTGTGCTGGGGGGTCAGGCCTGACATGCGGGGCGGACTAGCCCTGTGCTGGGCATCCCCCCGCATGTCTATGTGACTGATTGTAGATGTGCTAAATTTAGTACATCTACGATCAGGTCTGAATCACCCCCTATGTACAGTGCCACAGAGCTAAAAGGAAAATTGTTTATTACAAGTTCCTTCTGAAGCCTGCTGCAGTGATTTACAAAAATAAAAAATAAAAATTGTCATGTGATTGCTTATTTAAATTGGAGCAATGTCTGATTGATGCTTTTTATATTGCGCATGTTGAAGGGACAAATTCCTTCTCTCAAAAGCTAGTTAATTCACAGCTAGTTGTAAACCACACATTAATTCTAGCTGTTAAAAAAAATATCAGAGAATTTTCATTGGTGACAGCGGACCGAGAAGCTTTTTATTTGTTAGCTACATAGGTGCAAGGAAGACTGCCGACCCGACTATATTTATTACTTACAGGAGAGAAATGGGCAAAAATGAGCTTTACTTGGTTCTGTGAATCAACTAACAAAGTGAGGAATTCAAATACATTTTAACTTAATGTTAAAATTAAGCACAAGCTGGACCTCTCCTAAGATGTATTCTATTTAATCTCTTGGGTTAATTTATAACCTTAAAAACATTTAATTTGTTATCATATTAAACCAAAATTGACAGTTATATGAAGAAAATATCATTCTGAAAAAAACTTAAGGGACACTTTATAATAATAATAATGTAAAATATCATTTACATTGATAAAGAAACATATTGGAGATAAGTGCTGAGTGACATACAGTAATAATTCCTTAACAACCAACATCCCATTTCTACTTGCCTCCATCAGCAAAAAGTACAGAACAGGTGAGTTATAAAAGGCTTGCATAGTTCTGGGGTTTCTCTCTGTGAAAAAAAGTTAAAAGGTTGTTACACAAAGGCAAACTGCTTCCACTGTTCAGAGAACTTACAATAGACCAGGATCATACATTGTTCCAACACTGAGGCAGTATTATCCTCCCACTAGAGTTGTGTGTCTAAATGACTTAGAGCAGCCATAACATTTCTCAGATGGGAAAAAACTTCGGTCCTCAACTACAGTACGTTCAGTAAAAATTGCAATGTATGCGGCAAAGAAAGTACATTTATCCCCTGAAATTCTCTCTCTCTCTAATAAGTGTTTTCCTTGTGTACCAGACAAGCAGGGAGTACCCAAAGTACCCAAAACCCCTACAGAGGCCTGGGCAAACCATACGATACCATAAACTCCGTTGGAATTTACAAGACTACTAGGAACAACCATGCCCTCCTTGATTGGAACTCCCTCCATTAGAAGAACAAGAAGTGAAACCACCCATTCTAACTGGGCACAGATTGAGCAAGAGGGCCAGAGGAGTTACGGAGAAGTAGTCAGTGATGTGAGAGATTCTCCTCATGCACACCAATGTGGGAATGGGACATGTATTTTTCAGCAGCTCTAATCTAATTCAGATTACTTGACATTATAGAATGAAATGCGCTCCTGTACCTATCTATTATTTTTGTTTCTGCATAATTCAATTAATACTTCATTTTTATATTTATGATATTTATCATAACATCAACAGAATGTCTGCAAGAGGGGAGTTACAGTGAAAAGGACAAATCTGTATATTATTATGTATAAAAGGTGGTGCCAATTAAGAGTTGCTGTGAAATATTCTAAGCTTCAAAGGTTATTGAATGCAGGGCTAGAGGTGATACGGTTGCTATTGCAGTATTGGCCTTTCAGTTAATTCATTTGTTTGAAGTGCAATGCTAATATAAGAAAGGATGTCATTATTATTGTTATGAAAACAGTATTATTATTGTTATTATCCTTTATTTATATGGCGCCACATGGGATCTGCAGCGCCCAATTACAGTGTACATAAACAAATAAGCAAAATAAGAAAACAGTGACTCACAGTTAAAGACAATATAGTACAAGTAAAGGGGATATAAACATAGCTACATCAGCAGATGACACTGGAATAAATATGAGGGCGGCAGAAAACTAGGGGATTTGGTGCAGTTGAAGGGAGTATTGAAAAGAAGATAGGTTAAGTCAGAGATGGAAAAGCACATGAGGGAAGAGGGCCCTGCTCGCGAAAGCTTACTTTCTAAATGGGTTACCGTCTATTCATGGTAACACCTATAGATCCAGAACCCAGTTATTCACCTATAACAGCTGCCTTTCTCTTATGCTTGATATGCTTAAGAGGTTAATTTGGTAAAGATAAATAGGAAACTGTGACATGTCTATTAATAACTCACTGTACTAGGCAATAGGACACTAAAGGGCCCCATACACTACAGCGACATGCTGGACCCTCATGTCCCATAAGATTTCCCTTGAACCTTGGCAGCCTCCTGTGTGGCAGGATCGCATACGATACATCGTATGCGGTCCTTTTGCATACCTGTGGGATCCGCGAACTCATGAGTGCAGCACAAATGACCTAGGGGCTCCGATCCGATGCTCATGGGACTGCACATCGGATCTGATATAAAACACATCCGATTTGCCACTTTTCATCCGCTTTATCGTCCCGAAAGGTCAGAATCGGATGAAATCAGGCATTATCGCTCTAGTGTATGGGGCCCTTTAGACACAGAATCGATATACTGTATGAAATATACAAGATAACAGGAAGACAGTTGTAGCAGGAACTATCACTGGCAGAGAGGCTTGAATCTCCTTGCTTATATAAACCCACATTAACCAATAAGAACTTTTCAATGGGATCAGTACTAAATCCCGCTGGACAGAATCCCGGCAGTCGAAATACCGATGCCGGAATCTCGACCACACAATCCCGACAGGGGTGGTGAGCGGAACGCAGCCCCTTGCAGGCTCGCTGCGCTCGCCACGCTGCGGACACGGTGCCTCGCTGCGCTCGGCACACTATTATATTCTCCCTCCATGGGTGTCGTGGACAGCCATGGAGGGAGAATATGTCGGGATTGTGCTGGTCGGGATTCCGGCGTCGGGATCTTGACTGCCTCCCCTTTCAATCAATCAACCCCACAAATCTGAAAACACACAGCATTGCAGTAATGTGACTGCTTCAGGGATCAGCATGTTCTATCAGTTACATGGTAAAATATATGAGGAAAATGGCTCGTGTCATCACCTGACCTGACAAGATGAATTTGACACAAACCTAGACATTGTGAAAAGCTCATCACAGGTGGGCTAATCAAACAAAAGAGTTTGTAACAAACAGGGGCTGGCTGGGCAGGGGGGCAGGGGGCCATCTGCCTAAGTGTTCCAGGGCCACCTGACTGCAGATTCCCTGTGAAAAGCTGGTCCGCTTGATTGAGTCTGCCCTCCAGGCTGAAAGTTGCCAGCCAGCCCCTGGTAAACAAACAGCTGTACTTGTAAAGACATGTTTTAAACACTTAACTGGTTAACATTTTTTTCCAAAAATGTCCTGAAAATTATCGATTCTTAAATCAAATACAGGTATGTAAATAAGAGCTATTTAAACCTGATGTAGTATAATTGTATGAACACATATGCATATTTGTTAATAAAATGATACTGAACAAGGGTTAAATAGCTCTTATTTACATATTTTTTTATTTAAAAATCCACAACTTTTGTGGATTTTTTGGAAAAGTCATTTTATACTGTTAAAATAAATAAATAATTACATACAGTATATAATCTTTTTTCTTTAACTGTATACAACTATTTTAATTCCACTTTGTGCAGGACTGAACAGTCCTGCAAGAAAAGCATCCACCAGCATGAGGATCAAACCCTCAACCTCAGCTGCTGGCTGCGAGGAAGACAGAGCAGGACGTGGTGGGCCTGGTGCAGTGAAGTCAGTCTAGACTAGAGATTTGCGCTGGCCCAAATCTCTGGTTTTGGGGTTTTATTTGTTTTGCCTCTAACTCCCTTGTGAGTTTTGGATCTGTATTTGTTTTGGATCTGTTTTTTTTTTTTTACATCATAAAAACAGCTAAAATCACAGAATGTGGGCCTGTTTTTGTTTCTATAGTATTATTAACCTCAATAACATTAATTTCCACTCATTTCCAGTCAATTTTGACTACCTCACAATATTGTTTGCATCCAGTTTAGGCCATAAGGTTGCACCGAGGTAGCTGGATGACTAAGCTAAGTGACAGCACTGGGCAGCGAAAACGTGGCAGTCAACAATATATTTTTAAATGCTGTAATCATCTATTAAAATTGCCGTGTTTGACTTGTTTGTACCATTGCACAGAGATGTTTTGGACGTATATCGGGGCAGGCTCACTGAAACCAATTTGTGTCCAATCCTATGTGAAACAAGTTCAACCTACCATCTAAAACATGATCTGAGTTACATCTACAGAGCACCTGTTGCTAACACACAGTATGTGCAGCCATTTTGTTCTACATCCTCATGAATATTGATAACCATAGGGAGCAGACCATAAATAGCTGCTCCCACTGTGAATGAGTGACAGCTATGCTATATATTTTTTGTACGTCTAATAGAAAGGTGGTGGCCTTGTTTGTGGAGGTGCTAATAGTACTCACTGTAAACAGATGTTTATTTTGTGCTCTGGGTGGGTGTTGGGAATAATGGGACCAAGATTTAATTTTCTACATCAGAGAAAAGCAGCCTGTGGCTCTCCAGCTGAACTATAACTCCCAGGATCCATGCTGTTTGCCGGCTCGTGTGCAGAGTCTACTGGGCACCCTCCACCCTCTTGGTTATCACCCTGCATAGCCTTGTCTCCAGTGTGCTTCCACTTACAGTTTCCTAATGTTAATAGCTCTCACTCACTTAGGGGCCTCTCTTAAACTGCCCCTGCTTACAGTGAGGAATGACTTAATTATAGTAATGTCATCTTTATGCATCAAAAATATAAATATCAGTTGGCTGCTATATTGGAAACAAATTTCAGCAGAGGCTACAAACAGTAGAGATTCACACAGGAATATTGTTATGATGAATAGGTAATTGAAGACCTTTTCTAGGTCTATCTTATAACACAGAGCTGGGTTTACAGCTACCTGCCAAAATGTCAAATGATCTAATAGGCATTGGCAGACCTGATTTTGATAGGTGTCGGCGTTGTATGATTGAGGTCAGTCTACACATCGAATAGTTTGACCAGTGATTGTATTGTTTACTTGTTAGAACAGCAGAATGTGAGACAACACACGGTAATGCAGGTGGAGTGTGGCAGAAACATAACTAGACTTTTTGGTGCCCTGTGCCAGAGAAAGAAATGAGAGAAACTCATGCACTTAACTTGAGAGTTCATTGTTTTTCAGTTACAATACCCTTTATTAAATAACACATACAATATACTGCCATACCCATGATTCAAACCTATAACCTGTTGAATTCTAATCAAACACCCTACTCATTGAGCTGTTTGATCCTGCATAAAAACTATGAACACTATATGAAGCTTCTGGTACTTTGTAAAAAAAATAATCAGCATTGCAATTGAGCAGATCTATGCAGCTACACATCCAATCTCTTGCAGCCACACACTACATAGATCTGCTCAGCTGCGATGCTGATCATTTTTTCACAAAGTACAAGGTAAGCTTTAAATAGTTAGAATTCTCTAGCTTAGAATTATCTACCTTTCTATGCAAGGGCAGATCGCTTAATGAATAGAGTGTCTGACTGCAATGACACAGGCAATGGGTTCGAATCCTGGGTATGTCAGCATCATGAAATGTAATAAAGGACATTGTAACTGAATAACAAAGAGCTCTCAAGTTAAGTTCATGAATGTTTTATAGGTATTAGCAATAGAAGGGGTGAGGGAAGGAAACAGGGTAAAGCAATTGAATTTCATGCTGAATGAGGGGGAGAATTATCAAATCTTGGAGAGAGATAAAGTGGTGAGCGATAAACCAATCACCCCCTGTCATTTTCAAACACACAGACGCGCGCGCACACACACACACACACACGCGCGCGCGATGTACGCTAATTTCCAGCATAACCACTGCTCAGCTCTTGAGGATCATCTTGCTTCATAACAAATATTTGGCTATTATCTCTTATAAACAGTTTTCTGTAACTGAACATTCCATGCAACCATACAGTAGCACTCATTTGAATAAACCCAGTTAGGTGTTTAGTAGCTTATTTAATGCTGATGTAGGATACAGTATTTCATCTTTTGAACTCTTGGGAGTCTATGTACTAAACCTTGGCGAGAGATAAGGTAGATGGAGATAAAGTACCAGCTAACCAGCTCCTATCCTACCTTTCCAAGGCAGAGTACGTAGACCCCTTGAACACCTACTGTACAGAGGGTTTTGTATCTACAGTATATAGATGCACAGGCTCGGCAGTTCAGCTCTAGAAAAGATATATATTTTTTACATGTCAGGGTGTCCAACAAGTGGTTTAAGCAGAAATCAAATCATACAATATCCTTCTAGAGAACAGACAATGACTTGGGTATGAAGTGGGGAAACCTACAGAATGTATACCAAATAGCACCACAATGGCGAGAAGTGTGGAAACTGCCTAAGCTTTGTTTGTATTAATTAATTGCAAGGATCAGGGTACTGTAGATCCACTGCACAATGGGGGTCATTCGATCACTGACACAGACATGCGGGGGGATGCCCAGCACAGGGCTAGTCCGCCCCGCATGTCAGGCCGACACCCCAGCACAAGTACAAAAGCATTGCACAGCGGCGATGCTTTTGTACTGGAAGAGTGGCTCCCCTCGTCGCAGCCCGGGTTGCAGCGTGTGATGTCACGCAGCTGCCGCTGCCCACCCCCCCAACCGTCCAGGCACGCCTGCGTTTCCCGGACCATGCCCCTAAACGGCGGATAAATGCCGCCAGCCCGCCCCCTCCCACCCAGCGACCGCCTCTGTCTGTCATCAGGCAGAAGCGATCGCAGGGCTAAGACAGCCGTCGGCTGTCTGCCATGCGCCGGTGCCACAGTGCACCGGTGCATGCACAGTTCAGGCCTGATCGCTGCTGTGCAAAAATGCACAGCACCGATCAGGTCTGAATTAGCCCCATAGAACCTTATTCAGCTTCAGTTGTCCGCCCCCCATGTCAGGCCCGGCCCCACCGCACAAGTACAAAAGCATCGCCGCTGCTTTTGTACTTGTAGAGTAACTCCCAGCCAGCGCAGCTCCTGCGGCTGGCCGGGAGTTACTTGTCGCTGCCAGGGTCGCAGTGGCTGAGTTGTGACACCCCCCCCCCCACCCAAGGTCTGGCCACACCTGCGTTGGCCGGACTGCGCCCCGAAACCGTCTGCCAAGCCCCTACCGCCCAGCGACCGCCTCTGCCTGTCAATCAGCCCGTCTGTAGGCAACGACGCCTGTCTGCGTAAAACGACAGCGTGCGATCGGGTCAGAATGACCCCCAATGTTATTTAGGTGAGGGACCACAAAATAATACTTTATGTAGAGGATACCCTCACTCCAATATTTAGGCATAGAGGCTACTGAAATGTTTTGATGGCGACTTTACAAAACATTGCTAAGATGCTGTAAAACCTGTAAAACCACTCTATGCAACAGGGGGTAAATTTACTAAAGCTTCTAAGACAAACAAGTGGTGGTGTTGCCAATAACAACCAATCAGATTCTAGCTATCTGTTCTAGAAAATGACAGAATCTGATTGGATGGTTTGGATAACACCACCACTTCTATTCCAGAAGCTTTAGTAAATCTACCCACAGAACTGATAGAGCGGTATTCAAATGATTTATCACGCCCAATCTCCTTTCTAAAGTGATCCCTGTTAAAACACATATCGCGCCCATAGTAATCAGGTTTAGCTGCGTAACATGTTGGGTGTCCTGGCTACCGCAGGGGTAGCGAGCTCAAATTATTATACCACACCCATCAGCAGAAACAGAACGGGTGTGGAAGGGGGTGAAAAGAATTGAATATCGCCCATAGTGTGGTACTGTAAGTAATATCATCAATTTGGCGAGAGAGTCACCTTAAAGGCCTGCGCACTAGGGGATTGATATCATAAGAGGGTAGTACAAAACGTAAACTTGATTCATTTAAAAAGAGCAAATCATTCATGAGACTTACATTACTGTTACATACAAAATATTATAGAGGAAAAGGTGAAAAATTCATATAAAACAAGGCTCTATGGTTCTCTGTGCTATCTGCAATGTGTGTTTAATATGGATCAGGTAAAGGATGATAATTAATCCCCCTTTTTACCACCTATTAATATTCCACTTAACAGGTATCTATAGATCAGCAGATCCTTAGGTAATTTCAATACTGCTATTTGTATGTTCATTAATCCTGCTTAAAATGTGTATTCAATTAAACTAAGTATCAGCTGATCTACTACTCGTAGATATCAGGTAAAGTAGAATATTAACAGGCAGATAGCACAGGGAAGAGAACAACAGAGCCTTGTATAGTATCAATTTTTTTTTACCTTTTCAAATTGTAATATATTGTGTGCGATAGTAATGTTAGTGTCGGGGTGATTTGCTGTTGTTAGAGAAATAAATATAGTTTGTGTTTAAAACTATACCTCATATGATATCAGTCCCGTACAGGGACACCACAACCTTTTTGGTTGGTCGGGGCAAGATATAATTTAATTTTGGCACCCCTAAATCGCTGAAGATCACCTCCTCACGGGCAGCTGGACTTACCCACCATACCACCTACCTGATGACAGAGATTTCTATCTATCTATCTACAACGTACCCGTGTGTGACCCATTCATGAGAGCATATGCAACCATGCAAATCCTATGGATCGCGGGTTCATACGTACAGTGGCATTTCAACAGCGCTGTAGACTCTGGCATTGCACCAGAGTCTACTGCGCATGCGCAGGTCTTCTGAAACATGCCGCCCACCATGATCTGGAGACCAATTTGGCTGCCGTGCATGCACGGTGGCCATTTTGGTGGCGATTTCCACCGCGATCGCAGCGCCCGACACTGGACTCCGGAAAGGTGAGTATTATAATGGGTGCAGTGTGTGCGGTGTGGGCTTCCCCTGGACCCAGGGGCCCGTGTGCACCACACACATTGCACCCATTATAGAAACGCCAATGCATACGTACGTAGTGCACACTAGTCATGGTAATGATTGCCGCTGCTAGCAGCAAAGCTGAGGGAGGACAAATCTCTATCTATCTATCTATCTATCTATCTATCTATCTATCTATCTATCTATCTATCTATCTATCTATCTGTCATACACATACATACACACACATTTATATAATGGGGGAATTCAATTATTGCTGAATATTGCGACAGTCAGAAAATCGTCACTAATTTGACCCATGTGTATTCAATAGCGGGCGTTTTTGCCCATTTTTTAATCCATTTTCGCCCATGCCTTTTCATTTTTTGTTCTTTTTGTCGAATCGGCATGAATGAAAACAGACCCAAAAACAGGCAAAAATGCCCGCAAATTCGACAAAACATGTGTATCGACGACGAATTCCCTGATCTGCGTGGTTTTCGACATGTGCTGGATTTTTCGACCAGTTGAAAAATCTGCACGGTATTGAATAGGGTGAATGTAATTCGCCTTAAAAATGGGCGAAAAGTGCAGATTTTCCGACTGTCGGAAAATTCCGCACTCATTGAATACCACCCTATGGGGAATGCAGATAATTGTGATTAGAAGAAAAAAGCAACATTAAGGGGCCCATTTACTGTTTATTGATATTTACGCTCGATAAATAGAATTTCTTATTTCCACTATTCGGGCAATAAGAAATAATTTCTGCCCAGATGTATTAAAAATCTCATCCAGGACCAGGCACTCTGATAGGAGCCCATCCCAGCAATGTGTAACCTAAAGTGATTGCATTAGGGATCACTTCAGTGGCGTGCGGTGAGTTCAGTGGCTGGTGAGGCACTGCATCCATAATGTATACCGAGTCCCGCCATTGACCCCTACCACTACCGAGCTGATGCCCTCTACCACCCCAGAAACCGATGCCCACTACCGCCACAGATGCCAATGTCCTACAAAATCGCCACCATCAACCACCTCGGCCCCCCTTGGCACTAATTTACATCTCGGTCCAATGCAGCCACCGCCAGTGCCCACAGCCTGCCTGATTAAACTTGTGAAGAGCAGGCAGCTAATATATTGTCAATTTTATCAAATAAAAATAAATATTATGGAGAGGGTGATGCCAGAGAGAGGAGGACAGCAGTGGTTGACAGGGAGAGGTTGACGCCCAGAAGAGGGTAACAGCAGTGGGTGACAAGGAGAAGGTGACACTGACAGCATTGGGTGACAGGGAGAGGGTGACGCCAAGAAGAGGGTGACACTGACAGCATTGGGTGACAGGGAGAGGGTGACGCCAGGGAGAGGATGACACTGACAGCATTGGGTGACGCCAGGGAGAGGGTGACAGAGAGAGGGTGACACTGACAGCATTGGGTGACAGGGAGAGGGTGATGCCAGGGAGAGGGTAACAGCAGTGGGTGACAGAGAGAGGGTGACACTGACATCATTGGGAGACGGAGAGGGTGACGCCAGGGAGAGGGTGACAGAGAGAGGGTGACACTGACAGCATTGGGTGAAAAACAAAGGATGACACTGACAGAATTGGGTGACAGGGAGAGGGTGACACTGACAGCATTGGGTGATGCCGGGTAGAGGGTGACAGAGAGAGGATGACACTGACAGCATTGGGTGACAGGGAGAGGGTGACAGCAGTGGGTGACAGAGAGAGTGATGCTGGGGAGAGGGTGATAGCAGTGGGTGACAGAGAGAGGATGACACTGACAGCATTGGTTGACAGAGAGAGGTTGACGCCAGGGAGGGGGTGACAGCAGGGGGTGACACTGACAGGATAACAGGGAGAGTGTGATTCCAGAAAGTGGGTTACACGGAGATGGTACTATGGAGAGCACATTAAAATACAACATAAACATTACAGCCTGGGACCGCAGAACAGCATGGGTGAGCTAACATACATGCATGCACAGATATATGCACAGACACAAACACACATATAGTATACATACACACACACACACACACACACACACACTTACATATGTACACAGTACACAACTCACATACCTGGGGCTGAGGGCAGACTGGTAGCAGCAGCACTGTGAGCCTGGGGATGGAGGGAGCTGCATGCACAGCCAGCAGCTCCCCCCAGACATCTGTATGCAGAGAGCTGCAGAGCTCTCTGTTGCTGCTGCCACTCCGCAAACGTGATCGCGGTCGCGGCTTTTTCTGAGATGGAGACACAACTACCTGTCTCCATCTCTAACAAGAAATATTCGGGCAATGGGGTGGTGCATGCGCCACTGCCCCCTGTATGCTAGTCAATATAATGAATGTGCTCCTCACCCCCTACTATCCACACACACACCTTCAGCACCGGGCACTGGTAGACGATCCCCAGGATTTTAGTTGGACACAGAAACTGTGGACACATGCTGAAACTCTGGACACGTGCTGAATGCAAGCTCTGTATTGGCGTCATGCAGCACCCTGCAGTGGTCGGCCCTGACTGAGGCACTTATACTAGTGCCTCTTCTAATGTTTTTTCCCTGCCCGCCCCCCCCCCTTGCTTCAGCTCCTTCAGTATTGTAAGTGAGAGGGAGCGCTCTCACTGCCTCACAAACAAATTTGTCTGCATTTGCCCAGCACAATTGATTAGAACAATACAAAACAGATATTAATGACACAGTATATGTGTTAAAAATATCTTCTTTGTTTTATTTTAATCATTAGTGACAGGAGAGGCACTACCTCCCCTGACTGCACGTCCCTGGATCACTTTAATTTGTGCTGTGGGCAGGGCTGCCACCAGAAACTGTGGGGCCCGGGACTGATAAAATGGGCAGCCCCCCCCCCCCCCCCCCTTTTTACAAAAAATGTTTTAGGCAGATATTTTGGCCAAAAATTATCAAGCCTGCCACCAGGTCAAGCTAGACTCTTTAGGCAGGTACCAGTAGCGGATCTTGCCATGGGCAAGCAGGACTTTTGCCTGGGGCGCCGCCTTCTGGAGGGCGCCAGCGCCATCCGAAGGGTGCCGCACCATGGCAAGATCCGCCACTGTGCTCCTCGCAGTGCCCGGGTGCCCCCCGCTGTGCCCCCCCCCTGTTGGTCCCCCGCTGTGAAGGGAACCAGACGCTACGCGTCTAGTTTCCCTTCGTGGAGAGGACCTTTGCTGTGCGGTGCGCGATGACATCATCATGCACCGCACAGTATTATGGCACAGACGCTAGGGGTCATAATTGACCTCTAGTGTCTATGCATCCGAGGAGAGGAGCGGCGCCGGCGAAGGTCTGGAATCAGGAGCGGGGATGTAAGTATACTTTTTCTTTCTTTCAGCGGCGCTACAAATGGGGGCGTAACTGACCACGCCCCGTATTAAGCCACGCCCCTAACGTTTTTGCCCGGGGCACCACAAGGGCAAGAACCGGCCCTGGCAGGTACCTAACCACCCTCATTAAATAAACCCTAGTGCCAGATATGCCCCTAGTGCCAGAAATGCCCCCAGTTCCAGATATGCCCCCAGTGCCACATACAGAAATGCCCCCACAGTGCCTGCCAGATATGCCCCCACTGCCAGATATGTCCCTAGTGCCAGATACATATATGGCCCCAGTGCCAGACATGCCCCCAGTGCCAGATACAGAAATGCCCCCACAGTGCCTGCCAGATATGCCCCCATTGCCAGATACAGAAATGCCCCCACGGTGCATGCCAGATATGCCCCCAGACTCCAGTGCTAGATATGCCCCCAGTGCCAGATAAAGAAATGCCTGCACAGTGACTGCCAGATATGCCCCCAGTGCCAGATACATATATGCCCCCAGTGCCAGATACAGAAATGCCCCCACAGTGCCTTTCAGATATGCCCCCAGTGCCAGATACATATATGTCCCCAGTGCCAGATATGCCCCCACAGTGCCTGTCAGATATGACCCCAGTGCCAGATATGACCCCATTGCCAGATACAGAAATGCTCCCTCAGTGCCTGCCAGATATGCCCCCAGTGCCAGGTACACATGTCCTCACAGCCCCGGGCCCCCTTCTCACAAAACACACAGTCACAGACAGAGACATACAACATACTTACCTTTACAAATCCGACTGCTGCTGCCGGCCTCCTCCTGTCCCTAGCTCCACGGCTCCTCTTCACCCGATGCGGCGTGACGTCATGACACCATGCTGCGTCGCATCCGAATAAAATAAACTTTATTAAAAATGAACAGCAAGCAGAAGCTTGCTGTGATCGGTGGCGGGCGGTGGGCCGGCGGGATATGAAGGGGCAGCCGGCCAGCCGCGGTCAGTGTCACCGGCGGCCGCAGGGAATAGCCACGGCTGGCTGTGTTTGCTGCCCGGGGCCTCCACTCTGTCAGAGTGGCCGGGACCGGGACAACTGTACACAGGGCACCCCCTTGATGGCAGCCCTGGCTGTGGGCCTACTGTGTATGCACGGTAATTAGATAGCACATGCACTAATGGCTGTTACCAGGGAGGGATCTGGACAATCCATCTACCAGTAAATTGTGCGATATGTAAGCCAATAGACTACAATGGCTAATGCTATCGTTACTGCTATCGCTACTGCTATCTTTGATATCTGCTGTGGAACCCCTTTAATACTTTTAGTGGATACTTATATTTTAAAAGCATTCTGATTTATCAGGTGATTTTACACAAAATGTGTATAATAAATATGCCCCAAAACATAACTATAACCTGTGAGTGACATTATGTAGAAGACGAAGAGACAGGATCCACTCATAGCTCACACCCTGGCTGCGCGTGGAAGGTAATGACACTTTACAGAGTACATTTTCAGCTGATCCCGAATGGAAATGGGGGGAGGTAAGGGCAGGCCCGGCGCTACCCGCTCAGCGAAGGGATGCAGTGCAGAGAGGCGCTGGGACAGAGAGGTGCTCCCCCTGCTTTGCATCCCTTCCCTGCTGCTGCACCGTACTGTCCCCCCTGCTGCTGCTGCCAGCTGCTGTGCCTGTCACTGTATGACAGGCTGTGGCGCCGGCAGCATGAAACGCTTACTGCCCTTTCCTCCACTCACCTGTGTGACAGCGCTGTGTATGGTTCAGAGGAGGGGGCGGAGCTAAATGGTACGGGAGGGGGCCGAGCTAAATGGACCGGAAGGGGGCGGGGCTAAATGGACCAGGCTGCTGTAGAGAGAGGGATAGTAATTACAGTGGCGGCCAGCCAGACTTAGGCAAGTGGAGGGTGAGAGAGAAATGTATGTGTGTGTGTAAGGTGTGGGTATGTGTGTATGGCGGGTGTGTGTGTGTGTGTGTGTGTGTGTGTGTGTGTGTGTGTGTATATATGTGAGAATTGTATGTCTGAGCTATGTCTGTGTGCGCACGCATTATGGACGCTACCACTGAGGGGGCCATTACATGTAAGGACGCTACTACTACTGGGGGGGGGGCATTACGTATAACGACGCTACTACTGGGGAGGCCATTACATGTAAGGACGCTACTACTACTGGGGGGGTGTATTACGTATAACAACGCTACTACTGGGGGGGGGCATTAACTATAACAACGCTACTACTGGGGGGGGGCATTACATGTAAAGACGCTACTACTACAGGGGAGGCATTACGTATAACAACGCTACTACTGGGGGGGCATTACGTATAAGGACGCTACTACTACTGGGGGGGCATTACGTATAAGGATGCTACTACTACTAGGGGGGAATTACGTATAAGGACGTTTCTGCTACTGGGGGTGCACTACATATAAGGACGCTACTACTACTGTGGGTGCATTGTGTATAAGGATGCTACTACTACTGTGGGTGCATTATGTATAAGGATGCTACTACTACTGGGGGGGCATTATATATAAGGATGCTACTACCACTGGGGTGCATTACATATAAGGACGCTACTACTACGGATGGGACATTACGTATAAGGGCGGTCATTCCGAGTTGTTCGCTCGTTGCCGTTTTTCGCAATGCAGCGATTAGGTGGAAAATGCGCATGCGCATGGTACGCAATGCGCATGCATTAAGTTACTTAACACAAAACTTTGTAGATTTGCTGGTGTTCGTGCGACGCTTTTCAGTCGCACTGCTGATCGGTGAGTGATTGACAGGAAAGGGGCGTTGCTGGGAGGTAACTGAGCGTTTTCCCGGAGTGTGCTAAAAAACGCAGGCTTGCTAGGGAAAAACGCAGGAGTGGCTGGAGAAACGGGGGAGTGGCAGGGCGTGTTTGTGACGTCAAACCAGGAACTAAACGGACTGAGGTGATCACAATCTAGGAGTAGGTCTGGAGCTAGTCAGAAACTGCATGAAAATTTTTTGTAGCAATTCTTTCATTCGCTATTCTGCTAAGCTAAGATACACTCCCAGAGGGCGGCGGCCTAGCGTTTGCAATGCTGCTAAAAGCAGCTAGCGAGCGAACAACTCGGAATGAGGGCCAAGATGAATAAGATTGTGCTACTGTTTGACGTAATTTTAAATGGGGGTACTATTGTATGGCCATGCCCCTTACTTGGGAGACCACACCCCTTTTCCAGGTGCGCGCTGACCCTTTGTTGAATATGGGAGGGAGCAAATTTATAGTTTGCAGGGGAGCGCCGAACACCCTAGCACTGGCCCTGGGTCAGGGGGTGCCTTGAGGGAAGAGTGTAGGAGGACAAATGGGAGCAGAGGGGAACAGGTAAGGAATATATGAAGTAGGAAGTGAGAAGAGCACAGGGCTGGTCCCAGAGGAGGGGCCAGCCCACAGTAACTAACCACACACTCTAGTGAATGGAGTTTGGTGCAGGAAGGAGTAGGGCACTGGAGGCAGACGGAGAAGGGCTATGCGGAGATAGGAGGTGGAAGAGCTGGAAAGGGTATTATCTCTGTCCTGACATTGCCGGAATTAGCTGAAGGTGGTGGTTTCACTGTGCCATGCAACCCAGTACTTTGGCTATCACCTCTCAATTATTATTTTTTTTGAGGTGGGGGGGTCTGCTCCTTGCCCTCCTGTTCCAGCACCTATGGTGCCATTGTGTGCAGCCATCTATACTTTAATGTTTTGTGTCCATTTGGATTTAGGGCCTAATTCAGAGATGTATGTTAACCCTATGTTATCGTACATCTCCAAGATCGCTGATGTTTTTAGATCTGCACATGCGCAAAAGCAGCACTGCACATATGCAGATATGGGGCTGCAATGTTGCTTGCAGTGCCCAAAACACTGCAGTAAGATTGACATGCTGCTGGTGTCTGGGGGTGGTGACGGGGTGGCAACAGGCAGCTTTCCAAAAAAAACTGATGGGGAGGAAGTAAATTGGACTCAGCCTGGCTGTTGCTTACCTGGTTTTGGGGATGGCTGGACTCAAAATAACAGGAGTTTTAATATAAACATAAAAACATAGAATTTGACGGCAGATAAGAACCACTTGGCCTTTCTAGTCTGCCCCTTTTACTTTTTATCCTTTAGGTAATCTCAACCCTTTTTGAACCTTAATTCTTTGTAAGGATATTCATATGCCTATCCCAAGCATGTTTAAATTGCTCTACAGTCTTAGCCTCTACCACCTCTGATGGGAGGCTATTCCACTTATCCACTACCCTTTCTGTGAAGTAATTTTTCCTTAAATTTCCCCTGAACCTGCCCCCCTCCAGTCTCAGTGTATGTCCTCGAGTTCTAATACTTCTCTTCCTTTGAAGAATGTTTCCCTCCTGAACTTTGTGAAAACCTTTGGTATATTTGAAAGTTTCTATCATGTCTCCCCTTTCCCTTCTCTCCTCCATACTATACATGTTAAGATCTTTTAGCCTTTCCGGGTAAGTTTTGTGATGTAGGCCATGCACCATTTTAGTTGCCCTTCTTTGTACACTCTCTAATGTATTTATATCCTTCTGGAGATATGGTCTCCAGAACTGGACACAGTATTCCAGATGGGGCCGTACCAATGACCTATACAGTGGCATTATTACTTCTCTTTTCCTACTACTGATTCCTCTTCCTATGCAACCAAGCATCTGACTTGCCTTTCTCATTGCTTTGCTGCATTGCTTTCCTGCCTTTAAGTCACTTGAAATAGTGACTCCTAAATCCCTTTCCTCCTCAGTAGTTTCCATTATAGTACCCTTGATACTATATTTAGCCTTTGGGTTTTTGAGACCCAAGTGCATGATTTTGCATTTTTTAGCATTAAACTGTAGTTGCCATGTTCTTGACCATTTTTCAAGCTTAGGTAGGTCATCAATCATTTGTTTTACCCCTCCTGGTGTGTCTACTCTGTTCCATATCTTTGTATCATCTGCAAAAAGGCATACTTTCCCTTCAATACCATTTGCAATGTCACCAACAAAGATATTAAAGAGAACTGGTCCAAGTACAGATCCCTGGGGTACTCCACTGGTAACATTTCCCTTCATAGATTGTACTCCATTTACTACAACTGTCTGTTTCCTATCCTGCAACCAGTTTCTTATCCATTTAACTATTTTATAATCCACCCCCACACTTTCAAGTTTGTTTAGCAGTCTGCGATGTGGGACAGTGTCAAATGCCTTACTAAAGTCTAGATATGCTACATCTACAGCTCCCCCTTGATCTATTATTTTCATCACAGAGTCAAAAAAGTCAATAAGATTTGTTTGGCATGATCTCCAACCAGTAAATCCATGTTGTTTTGGATCCTGTAAGTTGTTTGATTTAAGATATTCCACAACTCTTTCTTTTAGTAGTTTTTCCATTACTTTCCCTACTACTGATGTAAGGCTTACTGGTCTGTAGTTACTTGCTTCTTCCTTGCTTCCACTTTTGTACAGTGGAACTACATTTGCTCTTTTCCAGTCCTCTAGAATGGCACCTGTATTTAGTGACTGGTTAAATAATTCTGTTAATGGTGCCACCAGCACATCTTTTAGCTCTTTTAGAATCCTTGGGTGTATCCCATCTGGCCCCATTGATTTATCCACTTTGAGTTTTGAAAGTTCAGTTAGGACCTTCTCCTCTGTAAATGTACTTTCATCTACCTTATTTTTATGACTGTCCTTGCAACTTAACTCTGGCCCCTTCCCTTTTCCTTCTGTAGTAAATACTGAGCAAAAATAATTATTTAGGTGATCTGCTATTGCCTTGTCTCCCTCCACCAAATTCTCACTCTCTGTCTTAAGTCTTATTATTCCTCCATTTGATTTTCTCATTTCATTTATATACTTAAAAAAAGTTTTGCCCCTTTATCTACTGACTGGGCCATTTTCTCCTCAGCTCCTGCCTTTGCACGTCTGATCACTTTCTTAGCATCCTTCCGTCTGTCAAGATACACCTCTTTGTCATTATTTTGAGTCTGTTTGTATTTCCTAAAAGCCATCTTTTTTGCTTTCACACTAGTTGATACTTCTTTTGTAAACCACACTGGCTTCCTTTTCCTGGTGCTTTTCCTAACCCTTTTGATACAAAGGTCTGTTGCCCTTAGTATTACATTAGAGCATAAAGTTCATCACCTAAAGATTACAGCTGACCCTGACTGACTCACACTGAAATCACGTCAGCGTGAGCCTACCGTCAACATATCAATTAAGTTCTTTGAAATCACAAACAAAACCCCCCAAAAAAGAAGAGCAGCTGCTCAGACAGCCACAGCGCCGGGTCCGGACGGTGAACAGGCAGATGGACGGATACACTAACGTTCAGACACAACGAACGTTCATAACTCAGGTTTGACAACAGTGCTCTAGCTAAAAAACACAGGCGCTGAAAGGGCTGTGTCAGGATACAGCCGCAGCTAGAAATAGCGCATCGCTAGGTACATACATCAGGGGAAGCGCTATCTGCGGCACATAACGTGTGCAGATAGCGCATTACCCCTTAAAGAACATTAATAAATCTACCCCTAAGTCTTTATGTCTACACATTTATGTAGACTAAACATCTGATGAGTGCGGGAAGGTGATTTCTGTACTGACAGGCATTCTATGTCCACATACGCATATGTCTATCAGTTAGTAAAGACTTGCTTTGGGTAGTCCAGTATTGTGGAAACCCCAGTAACTTTAACAGGACATCATTTTTCTCTTTCAATGAATGTTCAGTTATCTTTATTTATTATAGTGCCTCTACACCTATGAGTGTGTGTATCTGTTTCACTAGTGCTGTAGGCAGTGGCTGGATCTTCGGACGCAGCTTCACTGGTTCCAGCAGCATGATTTAACTGGACACTGAGCGACCTGAAGATTACTCAGAGGTCCTTTTTCATGCACTTGATCCAAGTTGGGCAACTGCACAGCCAAATGAGCAAAAAAAATATATACAGGTTGAGTATCCCATTTCCAAATATTCCGAAATACGGAATATTCCGAAATACGGACTTTTTTGAGTGAGACTGAGATAGTGAAACATTTGTTTTTTGATGGCTCAATGTACACAAACCTTGTTTAATACTCAAAGTTATTACAAATATTGTATTAAATGACCTTCAGGCTGTGTGTATAAGGTGTATATGAAACATAACTGAATTGTGTGTATGTACACACACTTTGTTTAATGCACAAAGTTATAAAAAATATTGGCTAAAATGACCGTCAGGCTGTGTGTATAAGGTGTATATGGAACATAAATGCATTCTGTGCTTATATTTAGGTCCCATCACCATGATATCTCATTATGGTATGCAATTATTCCAAAATACGGAAAAATCCCATATCCAAAATTCCTCTGGTCCCAAGCATTTTGGATAAGGGATACTCAACCTGTATATCGAAATGATGGTTACTGTGGATTTTTTGGGACTGAGAATAAAAATCCAGTGTGGGAATACGCTTTGCCATAACCAATCCTAATAAACTTATCATAATAGAGTACAGTATTTTTTTCCAAACGGGATATTACATATTTCCCTCATACATCGTACGCTTTTTTTTTTTTTTTTTTTTTTAGATAGGAATGGTTTGTCATCAGGGCCGGCTCCAGGCACGTTCCACTGGAGCGGCCGAACAGGGCGCCAGCTATTTAAGGGCGGCTGCCCATTTCAAACATGGTGCCGGCCATCAGCCAATCAGGGCTCACGGCCCGGCAGCAGCGGCTCCTGATTGGCTGCCGGGCCGCGAGCTCTGATTGGCTCGAGGACCGGCGCCATATTTCAGATGACCGGCGCCGGAGAGCAGCCGCAGCTCCGCAGACATCGCGGTGGGTCACGCACGGGTGAGTCTGATCCGGGGGTTGAGGGCGGTATGGGTGTCCTTTGTCCCTGCTGCCGTAGCTCGATCCCCTGCTGCCATAGCTCGATCCCCTGCTGCCTGCATGTAGCTGAGGTCCCGGGAGCAAAGCTCCCATACCTCAGCATTCTGAACACTGCGCACCGCCCGTTCCTCTCCGCACTTGGATACAGTTATCTGGCACTGGGGGCATTTTTGTATCTGGCAGCACTGTGCGGGCAATTTTGTATCTGGCAGCACTGTGGGGGCATTTTTGTATCTGGCAGCACTGTGGGGGCATTAGTGTATCTGGCAGCACTGTGGGGGCATTAGTGTATCTGGCATTCACTGTGGGGGCATTTGTGTATCTGGCATTCACTGTGGGGGCATTTGTGTATCTGGCAGCACTTTGGGGGCATAGCTGCACTGTGGGGGCATATCTGCACTGTGGGGGCATGTATGTATCTGGCACTGTGGGCCTGGGGGCATATCTGCACTGTGGGGACATGTATGTATCTGGCACTGTGGGGGCATGTATGTATCTGGCACTGTGGGGGCATATCAGCACTGTGGGGGCATTTATGTATCTGGCACTGTGGGGGCATTTATGTATCTGGCACTGTGGGGACATGTATGTATCTGCCACTGTGGGGACATGTATGTATCTGGCACTGTGGGGACATGTATGTATCTGCCACTGTGGGGACATGTATGTATCTGGCACTGTGGGGACATGTATGTATCTGCCACTGTGGGGACATGTATGTATCTGGCACTGTGGGGGCATGTATGTATCTGGCACTGTGGGGGCATATCAGCACTGTGGGGGCATTTATGTATCTGGCACTGTGGGGGCATTTATGTATCTGGCACTGTGGGGGCATATCTGCACTGTGGGGATATGTATGTATCTGGCACTGTGGGGGCATGTATGTATCTGGCACTGTGGGGGCATATCTGCACTGTGGGGGCATGTATGTATCTGGCACTGTGGGGGCATGTATGTATCTGGCACTGTGGGGGCATATCAGCACTGTGGGGGCATGTATCTGGCATTGTGGGGGCATTTATGTATCTGACACTGTAGGGGCATATCTGCACTGTGGGGGCATTTATGTATTTGGCACTGTGGGGGCATATCTGCACTGTGGGGGCATTTATGTATCTGGCACTGTGGGGGTATTTATGTATCTGGCACTGTGGGGGCATATCTGCACTGTGGGGTCATTTATGTATCTGGAACTGTGGGGACATATCTGGCACTGTGTGGCCATTTAAGTATCTGGCACTGCTGGGGGGCATGTCATGTGTAGCTGGCACTGCTGGGGGTCATGTCATGTGTAGCTGGCACTGCATATCATGTCTATCTGGCACTGCACATTATGTGTATCTGTCACTATACTGGGGACATTATGTGTAAGGAACACTACTGTGGCTGTTATGTGTAAGGCTGCTAATTGTGTGCGTAGAGGGGGTGTGAAAATATATTTATTTATAGTTTGGTGATATGAAGTTATGAGGCCACGCCCACTTTTCCAGAGACCACACCCACTTTTCCAGGAGCGCGCGCAAGGAGAGGGGAGGGGGGGGGCGCTTTCACATTTTCTCGCTCAGGGTGCTAGTAGGCCTGGAGCCGGCCCTGTTTGTCATATTTGAATTTGTGAGATGAATCCCAAAACCTTTATCTGGAAAGACTTTGATGGAAAATCATAATTACACTATGCAATCTACAATGAAAACATAAATTCCTTAGACCATGCAATAAACAACACAGGCAGGGGTATTACGGTCCTTGTTAGTAAAAATCAAATTGTTAATTATATCACATAAGTGAATGTATAGTCATTACTATGCAAAATTAATGAAGAATTGATTTTTGTCCAGTGGACAATAAAATAGTGGAGGTCATAGTAAATATGGACAAAACTTTTAAGGTCCTTAGTTACTGCAATGATCTGATCCATGTGTTTTGTCCTGACAGACCTTGGTTTCTTAGTTATAAAATATAATTCTCTGTCCTCCAGAGTAACAACAGTTTCCTGTAGGGTTGTTGTGTCTTTCCATCTAATAAAGTACATCCTGCATTCTATGTGGCGCTTTGCCAGTGTCACAGGCAGCTACCGTTGGAATGTTGCAGCTATGTACTTTCAGGACAGGATCCTAATAGCTAATAATGGGCAAAAACAGAGCAAAAATCCATGTCATAGGTTCAATACACAGGCACACAAGCAGTGTTGAAACGGATAACCAAAGGGTGAAACAGAACTGTAGTTAAATACATAGCCAGGTGTATCAATGGTGGCGACCCCGCAGCGGCCACCAGCTCCCCCCGGAGAAGAAGTCAGTGGTCCCTGGCGAGGAAGTGCTCCAGCGGAGGGTGAGGTAGTTAGCCGCCCTAGGAGAGGAAGAGTACCAGCGGGGAACGCGCGGCCGTCCCCCCAGAGACCCTGCACCCGGAGAGACTCCCGTGACCGCTGCTCCCTGGCCGAGCGCGATGGGTCTCCTGGCCACCTCAGCTGATCTTGCTGCCCTCACTGCCCTGTGTGAGACTAATGAATGTGATTCAATGGCGGTGGCCCCGCGGCATCCACCAGTTCACCCCCGGAGAAGAAGTCAGCGGTCCCCGGTGAGGAAGTGCTCCAGCGGAGAGCGTGGTAGTTATCCGCCCCAGGAGAGGAAGAGTACCAGCGGGGAACGCACGGTCATCCCTTCAGAGACCCTGGCCCTTAGAGGTTCCCACGACCGCAACACCGCCGCTGCCCCTGGCGACGGATGAGCTCTCCCCCGTCCTGGCAGCGTGCAGGCAGCAAAGATCTGCAACCCTCCCCATAGACCACCAGGGCCCCCGCTACGACCCACAGTGAGGTTCCTATGCGGCAGAGGAGATGAGGACTCCCAGCTTAGCAACCCCCTGGCCGATTTCCCCGGAGGCAGTGGAACTCCCTGCAGCTACGGACACCCAGCAAGGAAGAACAGAAAGGAAGAAGGTGAGGTGATATCAGCTCCGGGGGGTCACGGCGCCGGGCTCCAGACCTATGACAGCCTAGCCCCTGGCCCTCCTGGCTCACCCCCCATGCAAGCTCTTCCCTCAGCTGCAGCTCCCTGCATGACCCACGGACACGCTGGCTCTCCCCACGGCTACTACTCCCTCTGGCGTGATGCGGTAGGGGCCCCCAGCTGTGACAGAGACCAGCCTGCTCCCCGCAGCATGACCAAAGGCATGGACGAGGCCCCCAGTGGTGGCAGTGTAGGGCCACCCGCCACAGAGTGGAGATGAGGTGCCCCAGCCTAGTCGTGGCGTGGCTGAGGTACCAGGAAAGGGCGATGTCCACACTCCACAGAAATGGCAGAGGCGATAGGAAACCTTCCCCCTGAGCGACAACAGGGCCCAATCGTACTGCGGTGCAGCATCAACCACTGGGGAACGGGGAGGCATTCTGTGAGTGCACTGCAACACATTCGCAAATAGTGGGGCTGAAGGTACACCCAGGAAGGCATGGCATCCCCCCACTGCTGCGGCCAACTTAGCTTTCTGGAAGCCTGGGTCGGCCCCCCACGAGAGTATAGGTGGACAGGAACCTGCAGGGGATACAGGAGGGGCTGACATGCTGGTACCCTTGTAAGGTGGAGACAGAGAGGCCACCGGTCAGCCCTCCCAGTGATCCTACTCACAAACACACGATCCCTTGTGAACAAGATGGACGGGCTGTCCTTGCTCATTAATGATGCAAGGTCATGCATTGCTAGATCGTCTATCCTTTGCTTCACTGAGACATGGCTGGATGATCAAATTGCCGACCCCTCAGTGTCCCTACCGGGCTTTAGCCTTTTCAGGGCTGATCGCGTCAAGGAGCTCTCCGGTAAAACCAGAGGTGGTGGAATCTGCTTCCACATAAATGAAAGGTGGTAAACCAACGTCACGATACTAAGCAAATCATGCAGCCCACTTCTGGAGATGCTTATCATCAACTGTAAACCGTTCTACTCCCCCCGGGAATTCGCCTCAATAGTCCTGGTGGGAATGTATATTCCCTCCAATGCAAGTGCAAACAAAGTCCTACGCCAACTGCCCGTCAGGATATCGGACGCAGAACTCAAATATCCAGTCTCACCGCTTAAAGTACTAGGCGATTTCAACAGCACGAACCTGAGCCAGGAGCTACCGAAGTTCAGGCAGCAAGTCAAATGCACCACCAGGGAAGGGAGCACCCTGGACCACTGTTACACCACCATTAAGGATGCCAACCGGTCTATTCCCCGTGCAGTCCTGGGCCTTTCTGACCACTACCTAGTCCAGCTCCTCCCAACCTACACCCAGCTGCTAAGAAAGGCAAAACCTGTAGTTACAGTAGGTCCACAAAAAGCTGGACAAGTGAAGCTAAGCAGAAGCTCCAGGACTGCTTTGACTGCACAGACTGGAGGATCTTTGAATCCTCATCTACTGACATGGACGAACTGACCGACATAGTGACATCCTACATCAGTTTCTGTGAGGACATGTGTGTGCCAATCAACACATTCTGCTCCTTCAACAACAAGCCGTGGTTCAGCGCTCAACTCAGGAAGCTCCGTCAGGCCAAGGTGGAGGCACATTGCAGCGGAGACAGGGTTCTGTACAAACTGACTAGAAACTCCCTGACCCGCGAGATTAGGCTGGCAAAAAAGCAATTCTCCAATAAGCTGACAAACAACTTCTCAGCCAACGACCCCGCGTCAGTCTGGAGAGGCATGCAAGTTATGACTAGCTACAAGAAACCCCCAACCCCCATCGTCATGCTGAACAACTTTTACTGCAGGTACGAGGAAGCAGCCCCCGGCCTCAATCCCACCCCTGACCAAAGCATAGCTGCCCCCTTCCAGGCTCTGCGGGTGGATATAGAAGAGGTGGAAGAAATGTTCAACAAGGTCAAACCCAGGAAAGCAACAGGTCTGGATGGCATATCGCCATGTGCCCTGAAGTCCTGCGCTGCTCAGCTTGCACCCATCTTTACCAGGATCTTTAACACCTCGCTGGAGACGTGCACGATTCCCTCCTGCTTCAAACGCTTGACAATTGTCCTGTTTCCCAAGATTGCAACCGCTAAAGATCTGAACGACTACAGGCCAATTGCGCTAACATCAGTGGCCATGGAAGTGTTCGAGCAACTAGTGCTGAACCACCTGAGAGAAGTGACAAATGCCCACCTAGACCCCCTGCAGTTTGCCTACAACGCAAACAGGAGTGTCGAGGGCGCAGTCAACTTGGGGCTACACTACATCCTACAGCACCTGGACCATCCAGGCACCTAAGCCAGGGTCCTTTTTGTCGACTTCAGCTAAACTTTCAACACAATTGTCCCGTGTATCCTGCAACCAAAACTTCTCTCCCTAGGGGTTCCAGCACCAACATGCTCCTGGATCATGGAGTTCCTGACAGAGAAAGCAGACAAGTTCTCGTCAGACGTGCGCTTGATCAGCACGGGAGGCCCCCAGGGATGTGTCCTCTCTACCCTGCCCTATACACCAATGACTGTACCTTGGTCGAGCAACCAGTAAAAATCATAATATTCGCAGATGACACCACCATCATTGGTCTATTCAGGGAAGGAGGAGAGTCGGCATACAGACGCGAGGTGGACCGGCTAACTCTGTGGTGTGGTAAGAACAACCTTAACCTAAACCCCATCAAAACGGTCGAGATGGTAGTGGACTTCAGAAAGAAACCTACTGCCATGTGTCACGCTCGGCGTAAGATGGGGTTCCGACAACCGAGTTTTGGCTGAAGGGACAGCTACCTGTGAGAAGAGTAAATGAGGTAGCTGAATGTAATTCCTCCTCATGGGGTGGAAGCCTAACTAAGTGTTAACGTTGGCCAGAGGACGTAAAGAAAAGGAGGGCTTCGTAGGAAGATAACTGTAGTTTTAATGAATAATCAGGCTCTACACAAATATTGGAGCAATTGAAGAAACTGGAAGAATTAGAGTCTATGGTTAAATGACTTGACGAGTGAAGCTGAAGAACTCCGGTAAAGAAGAACTGAAGACTGTGTTTTCTGATTAAAAGACGAGGCTGAAGAACTTGGACTTTGAAGAAATGAAGACTGTGGTTTGTAATTGAAAGACGAGGCTGAAGAACTTGGACTTTGAAAAAATGAGGACTGGTTTGTGATTGAAAGATGAGGCTGAAGAACTTGAACTTTGAAGAAATGAAGACTGTGGTTTGTGATTGAAAGACAAGGCTGAAGAACTTGGACTTTGAAGAAATGTAGATGTCTGCGGGATCCGCCGTTAGCACCTGGAGCTCCTCTACGACCTGGGACCCCGTGAGCGATTCCACGAGTGGCAACGGACAGCAGGACTGCAGCAGCGTTTAGTTAACCAATGAATGAGAGCAACCAGGACCAGGGAACCAGAAGTAACCTGGGAGCACAGAGCTGGAGAACCTTTCACAAGGAGGTAACATGAAGCACTGGCACTCTCCCTCTGAGCCAGACCCCTTTTGTAAGGGAAGAACATGCAGGATTGGCTGGATTCAGATTGGGAACTTCATTGGTAATACTCTGGTCTCCAACATGGCTGCCCCCAGCACAGGAGACATACTTAGCTGTTAGCACACAGCTTTAGCCAGCTTCTGTCTCTGACACACTATACTGTGTCACCACTAGAGGACCTTACCGCAGCGATCCCCACCGCAGCGCCCGGCTCTCCAGACCCTCGGCCCCCGGCCCTTGGCAGCCGCACATCCGTCCAGAAGGACCCGCCGCCAGCAGCTCCCTGCTGCCGCGCCAATCAGTGGGATGGTAACCTGCGGGAGCGCCCGCCGGAGGTAAGGCTCTGGAGCCTGACACCATGCCCCCACTAGTGATTGCTGACAGCGTGGTGTCGCGGGTCGACTCCTTCAAATTCCTTGGGTCTAAAATCTCCCGTGACCTCAAATGGGGGCCAAACATAGGCTCCATTGTCAAGAAGGCACAACAGAGAATGTTCTTTCTGAGGCAACTCAGGAAATTCAACATCCCGTCAGAAGCTGCTGCTCACTTTCTACACAGCCATTGTGGAGTCTGTCCTATGCTCATTAATCACAGTATGGTATGGAGCTGCCAAAGACTGTGACAGACGGCGGCTACAGAGGGTGGTGAGGTCGGCAGAAAAGGTCATTGGGGCTGATCTCCCCTTTGTCCAAGACATATACATGTCCAGAGTCAAGAAGCGGGCTGGGAAAATTGTGGCGGACAAGCTATACCTTGGCTACGTCCTGTTTGAAACTCTCCCATCAGGTAGGCATTATAGGTCCATTCCTGCCAAGTCTGCCAGAACCTCTAAAAGCTTCTTCCAACTAGCTGTTCATCTACTAAACAATGTCTAAAACGCTTGAAGCTATGAACTGAGATGCTATCTTGCACAGTGTTCCCGTAGTAATGTACAATATGCTATGTATGTATGTCTACACATTATGTACCATCCCATGTTAAATAACCCCTCCATGTTGTTATCTGGCGATGCACTGTACTCGCAAACAATTCCTAGTATACGCAAGTAAACCTGGCCAATAAAGATGATTCTGATATGCAGAGCAATGTAAGCACTGACCGTTTTGACACCTGCACCTATCGATTTTGACAGCTGCAGGTGTCATTGCCCATTAACCAGAGGAGGGCCAGCACTGTTCCTGATTGCGGCAGCTGCTGGCTCCGGGCTGCACGTGAGATCTCAAGAGAGTAGCGAGAGCAATGCCCAGAGAGACAGCGTAGATCGCCGAGTGAGGAGTTTTCACTCCCAAGCTTTGGAAAACAAGATGTTCTTACATCTTTTCAATGTACCATCCTGCTCTGCCTCAGTAAAAAGGGTAAAGCAAGAAAAGCTATAGCGGCGCGATATGTGTAGCTGTAGTCAGGGCCGTAACTAGGGTAGTGCAGAAGGTGCTCAGGACACAGCACATTTGCCCTGTGGCTTAACCAACCATATCCACCCACGATCCCCTTTGTGTGTCGGTCTGTTTGCTTTCCTCTCCCTGTGTCCCACCTGCAGCGTTTAGCCATACCTGCTATCATGACCCATCCCAGGAGGGATGTAATGCTCTGCTTCTTTACTTCTTAGTATATGATTGCCATCACCTGTTGGAACAGACTATTATAACCCTCTTGGGATGGGTCATGTTGGGAGGTATGTTCTAGCTGGTCTCAGGTCTCCAAGCCCAATACCTGATTTACACCCAGGCTGGGGTGGTGTCCTGGAGTGCTTATGGGGTGCAGCGTCGGGCAGTCCGTGGCCTGTCCAAATGCCCAGTCCAGCAGGCTATGGACTCAGGTGCTGGAGGTCTCTATTTAGTTGGCTCCCCCTGCCTGTTTCACAGCAGCATGGTCGGGGAGAGCTGCGAGGTGGCGGTGGAATCCCTGTGTTGATAGCATGTGTCTGGCTGTGTTAGACAAAGAGACTTCTGTCCACCACAGGCAGGGAGGGGGGGTGTCGCGGTTGCCTCCCATGGCACGTAATATGCTGTTGTGTCTGCCGGCTCCATCCTCCAACTCCATCCTCTAGCTTTAGTATGGCAGGCCGCGGGCTCCGGTGCTTGGGGGCTTTATGTGGTTGGCTCACCCTGCCTTTCGCAAAGTGTATGATGGGCTCTGCTGTCTGGCATAACTTGTATAAGGGGACTACTGTGTGGTGTAATGTGAATAATGTACACTACTATGCGTGTAATATGAATTGGTACTATTCTGTGGCCTGCACATGTGGCGTGCTATCTTTGGTTTTGGCATGTGCCTGTGGTGCGCTGTCTCTGTTTCGAATATGGGTAGGGGGCAGCAATTCTCTTTATGGCACTGAGCACTAATATGTCTAGTTATGGAACAGGCCATAGTACATCTACCCCTGTATCAGGTAAACGATGTGTTAAACTCTATAATGATTATTTTATGAAGCATACTTACATTTGGTGTAGGGTGTCTGCTGCCTTAATGCTAAATACCTTCTAGTCAAAGCATGTTAGTATGATGACTATTTTTTTTTTATTAAACTATCAGACAATTGAACTAGCTGCTATGCTCCAGATTTGGTAATGTGTGACCTATGACTGATGATAATGCCTTCAGCAGCCTTAGGGGCAATCACATATCAGGGATATTGTTTCTCTACAACAAATCTTTCAGGTTATTGTTATATTGTATCTACAAATTGAGTTTCATTTGATGTGGATTAATTTAATCTACACTGTGTGAAATGAGTAACACTTGCCAGTCAGATTATGTAATAGAATTAATGTCAAACTTCTATGTGTAGTAGCGATTGACTCACCAGGACATCGGGGGTCATTCCGACCCGTTTGCACGCAGCAGTTCTTCGCTGCGTTGCGAACGGGTTGGGACTGTGGCTGCGCAGTGCCCGTAATGCACACGCACGTCGTTGCCTGGTGGCGGTCGGCGCCGGGCAGCGACGACGCCAGCGCTGAAAGTGACTGCAGCGGCGATCGCTAGAAGATTGATGGCGGGTAGGCATTCCGGGGCGTCTACTCACTGTTTTCCAGGCGTGATGTGGCGAATGCAGGCGTGTCCAGGCGTTTGGAGGGCAGATGTCTGACGTCAATCCAGGGACCTTCATCGCTGGATCCGTCGCACAGGGTAAGTAGGTCTGACCCTGGTCTTGATTTGCAGGAAACTTTTTTAGCATATCAGGGCTGCACAAGCGATCGCAGCCCTGCTATGCTAAAATATACTCCCCCATAGGCGGCGTCAAGTTGATCGCACGAGCAGCAAAAAGTTGCTATGTGCGATCAACTCGAAATGACCACTATAATCAGTTCTGGAGAAGATGGAGTGGATGGTGAGAATAAGAATCGCTAAATATACAGTATTCTTAACTGTCTTGCTAAATCCCCCAAATATCTTAAGGCCTGGTTTTGTTCTGCAATGTGGAAGGTGTACCAATCTTGGGGCGCATTACAGTCCCAAAATCTCCTGACTGTCAGGGCAGGCTGTTTTTGTGAATCCGTTGGACTCAGACCAACCAAAGGAGCAGATGCTCCGAAGTGCAGGAATACAAGGAGGACAAAGTTAATTCCTTTTCATATATTTATTAAAGGCACAAACAGAGAAAAGTGGTAGGAAGTCAAACTGGCTCGGGGCTGATAAACTGTAGAGAATGAAGTCTCTGAACTTCTGAAGGAAGAGGCTGGGCCATCCCATTAACGGTGAGGTGGCAAGGAATCTGCCCCTTGCTTACTGAAGACGTCTGTGTAGGACTGGTAAACTGTGGGTAACTCGGAGACAGAAGCTGAACGAAGAGGTCTAACTGGAGCCAAACAACCATTGATACAGGATTCTCCCCAGGATTGAATCTCCATGGTTCGCCAACAGAGCTTCGGGTTATGTTTTTGCAACCAAGGTAAACTGAGAATCACATCATGAGAGGCTTTGGGAATCAGGAGAAAGGAGATATATTCGGAATGTAATACGCCCACATTCATTCTAAGATAAGTAGTTTGAAAGGTGATTATGCCTTCTGGGATTCGACTTCCATCCACCGCCGTAATAGAAACTGCTTGTTCCAAAGGCACGATCCGAATCTTAAATTGCTGAACGATGGCGGAATATATGAAGTTCCCAGCTGCTCCAGAATATAACAGGGCTGAGATAAAGATGACAGAAGATGGAACTTCCAAACTAATGGGCAAAGTTAGCTTCTTTCCAGTACGTGATTCTAAAGTAACTCCTAGCTTAACCTCTCTGGAGTAAGCTAGGAGCGGGAGTTTTCCAGCTGGAGGTTACAAGATTTCACAAAGTGTTCTAAGGAGCCGCAATATATACAAAGGTTTCCCCGGCGGTGACGAGAGCGCTCCTCTTCAGAAAGTCTCGAGCGACCAGTTTGCATCGGCTCTTCAGTTGCGGGAGCAGTTTGAGATGAAGAAAGATCTTGCCGAGGTCATGGCCGGAAACGAGGACTTGAACGTTCAGACTTAAATTTCTCCAAACAACATTCTCTATACCGCAAGTCCAGTTTGTTGCTAATGGAAATCAGTTCATCCAATTTCGTGGGCACATCCCGGACCGTCAAATCATCCTTAATCTTGTCAGAAAGGCCGTTCATAAAGGCTGCGACTAAGTCCTCCTCATTCCAATTCAATTCTGATGATAAGGTACGAAACTGGATTACATATTGACTGACCGGACGTGAGCCCTGCCTAAGACAAAGGATCTCTAGGGACGCTAAGGTGGTTCAACCCGGCTCGTCAAAGATCTTCCTGAAAGAAGAAACAAACCCAGCATAATCGGAGAGGATTGAATGCCCTCTCTCTCAGAGCGGATATGCCCACTCCAATGCTTGACCAGTGAGAAGAGAAATAATGTAAGCGATCTTTGTACGGGCCAATAAGAAGCTGGCCGACTGAAGCTCAAACTGTATTTCACACTGGTTGAGGAATCCCCTACAGAGTTTCGGGGTTCCATCGAACTTGCCAGGTGGAGGTAGTTGCAGTAGAGAAATTGGGACAGTCACTGGATTAACTGCAGCAGAGGAGGAGACTACCTGAGCCGGGGACTGTGGGGGCCTAATGACCACGTGAAGAGCATCCAAATGGTCAGACATGGTTTGCATAAATTTAACTATTTGTGACTGGGTGGACTCCTGATTATCCAGGCGTGAGAAAATGTTGGTTGTAGCATCACCTCCAGAGGCCTGGTCACCTGACGGATCCATCGGGCCAGTGCTTACTGTCAGGTCAGGCTGTTTTTGTGAATCCGTTGTACTCAGACCAACCGAAGGAGCAGATGCTCCGGAGTGCAGGAAACAAGGAGGGTGAAGATAATTCCTTTTCATATATTTATTAAAGGCACAAACAGAGAAAAGCGGTAGGAAGTCAAACTGGCTCGGGACTGATAAACTGTAGAGAATGAAGTCTCTGAACTCCTGAAGGAAGAGGCTGGTGCTTGCAGAAAGAAATGGTTTGAAGAAGTGGCGTGACTGTGGAACTATGACGAGGTTTGCAGGGTGACGTGGGGCGTGAGATGAACTGCGGAGAGTAGGTTTCCGGATGGGATGATAACGTGAGTGAAAACTGTAAGAATGTCCAGTGAATGATACGAAGTCGAGACTGAAGAACTGAGAAGAGTTTGCTTTAGATGATACGAAGACATGGCTGACGAACTGTGAAGTTAAGTTGCTGTACGATGCGAAGACGTGGCTGAAGAATTATGAAGTTAAGTTAACCTGGAGAACTCGAAGACACCGGCAGGAGAGTGGTCGACCGTGACCGCGCACGGGGCAGGTGGTGGACGTAGTGCAGCGAGAGCCGGCTGACAACTCAGAGAGCAAGATGGGACCAAATTACCTAGAGAAGCACAGAGTAATCTGCGGGAGCACAGAGCTAGGGTACAGAGTATCCACAACAAAGCACTGGCACAGAATGCAAAAATCCCAGCCTATTTATAAGCAGCAGAAAACCAGGATTGGCTTACACTCACCCATACGCTCATTGGTGCTGCACTTGGTCTCCAACATGGCCACCCCCTGTACTGCAGACACACAGGGAGGCTGCGGCCACTAGGTCCTCCCTTCAGTCTCCAGGAAGCCGTCACTCCCACCGCTGACCACGCCGTGCCCCCATGCGGCCACCGAGCACCACCGATAGCCGCGCCGGCAGGGGATAAATCCCAGGATCCACGGCGGTGAGTACCCGCCGTGTGACACTGACAAATTTAAATCAGCTTGGGAAAAAGCTTTTTTTTTGGCCTCTACTAAAGCCATCAGTGAAACGTGCATCAGGCTAGCTGCACACATGAAGAGACCTTTATTAAATATTTAATATGTTGTAAAGATGAATATGTGTCCTCAAATTCTGAGGGGGCATTAACTGTCTGACTGTGCTCATGTATGAATACTGTTAGCCCGATAGGAACCGACTTTACATGCTGACAGACAGATCAGCAGTGATACACTTGGGATTCATATTAGATCGTGAATGAAGTAGAGACACAGAGGAGATCTATATTACCACTGCTCATAATGCCATGCTTTATATTAATTGAGTAAACATAATTAGAACATGCAGGATATTCTTATCACTGATTTTAGTGGTGTCATACCTGGTACCAACTAAATTAATTTAATAAAGACATGCAGGAGACTTTCATTATCAATGCCAACTATACCACTGTGTGAACCGTTTGAATGCATATGAATAATTATCAGCAGACAGGTTGCAGACCATAATAGTATCTGCGGTCTGAATTTCAAAAAATTAAAGTGGTCTGAAGAACCTACATATTCCATTTATTCACGTTTTATACACCACCACTGAACGGGGTGCAACTTAATATACCACCATTCCAAATCAAACCCATTAAATATGTGTGTTGGAAAACCGTAATGATTCACATCACCTTAGTGCACAGATATAAATGATCAAGCACATCTATAGGTACAAATGTGGATAAGAAACCCATTATTTTATAACTGACAACCGAAATAACGATACTGATTTTACTAATTGTGATCACTACCAACATGTAAACGACTGCTATATTATTTAGTGGAGCATACATACATACATACATACATACATACATACATACATACATACATACATAAGAATGATAATTATACTGTTATAGTGACAGCAATTTTCTTGAAGTCCCGGGTTCAGACTATTAGCGGTATTGTCTATAAAAACACACAATAAACCCAAATAGGTATGCACCCCTGCTGATCTATGTAATTTTTCGTATTTTTCTGTGACTGTACATATTAATGGTGTGTAGAATACTATAACGTGAGGTGGAAGAAGCGTTCGGAAAGTAAATTACTGACAGTGAAGATACTGCTGCATAAACTAAAACTTGCCCTTTGTAATGAGAATATCTGTATCATGTGGTGTGTTAATATACACGGCATTGACACCTGTTTATATTTATATGAGAATTTACAATTGTAAATAACAATTGATTAATATACTAACTACTTTATACAACAGGGATACAATTTGACACAGATGAAAAATTAGAACTGGTTGTAACTATTGTGTGTTCACATTGTATCTATTTCCTTGGCATAACATACTGAAGGAGAATTACTCTGAGCATGACAGTCGGTGCAACAATACAACTTGATACATAAGAACTGGTCTCCATAACTGCATGTGCTTATTGTATCGATTTTTTGGGCATTAGACACTGAAGAAAAATCATTTTGAGCATGACCATCAGTGTTACAATATAACCAGGCACATATGAGATTTTGAACTGGTTACAATCACTATGTATGATTTCCTCTAGTATGATATTTAGAGCAGAACAGTCAGTGTAACAACAACATTTTGAGAAGCACTACAGAATCAGGCACGGACACACATGTGTGAAAAATAATTTAATAACTGAATAACACAAAGGCCTCCAGTGCGCAGCACTTCATTTTAATCACTTACTCTTGTCTTTTCACTCACTTTTCTGATTTTAATTATTTCGCCAGCTTTTATCCTATGTATGAATATTAAAATTTATATTTTATTATTTTTCAATATTGTGCACCATTGTAGGGCAATCCATTTCTTTTCCTTTCTTCTTTTTTTCTGAGTCTATCTGAAAAGGCATTTATGTCTGTTAGTAGAGTGTGGGGAAAGTCAGGGATTTTACTGTTTGGTGCATTGATTGATAAAATGGTGTTGTCTTGTTAGTAATGATCCTTGAAGCCTAAACACCTACCGCCTGGCCGAGCACATGTATCAGCCAGATGAAACTGAACTTATCTAGCCACAGTATTTCTTTGAATTTCTCCTCAGGACTACAGGAATAAGAACAGGTGTCTCCTGACTGGCCTGATTATGTGGCCTGTATGATTTCCGCACCATGTCGCACAATGGAGGTGGCCAATAAGAATTCAGAGTTGCAGTAAATTTGTATACAGCAAGCATTTTATTACCTTATGGCATGCTGCATATGCATCAGAACTAAGGTTGACCCCAGGCAGCGCAGCCTGGCTGCATTATCAGGCGGTCTGCCGTCATTTTTTTCCCAGAGCGAATGCATGTGACGTCATACAGTTGCCCTGAAAATGGTCCCGGACTGCCAACGTTTGGGATGCCCTGCCCCCAATGCCGCTACAACACCCCCCAATGGCCGCCACTGTCAATCACACCGCGTGTAAGGTTGCGCGCACGCACAATAGCAGGTGCGTATGCGCAGACCATCTGGATGCAGTCACTGCATGCGAATGCACGGCTGTGTCCAAGTCTGAATCAACCCTTATAGCTAGCTTCTCAGATCCTTATTCAGGTTTGATGACTTATGCGATCCAACCAGCAGTTTTCTGAATGTGCAGAATGGGTCCTGCGATCACATCTCAGATATGCGATTGCCTTTGCCTGTGATCGCAAGATTGGACGGGACAGAGGTGGCCAGCGTTGATGGAGACGGGGACGTGTCGCCTCCATTTTCAGGGAATGATGAGGCCAAGGTCTGTGATGCTGTCACAGTGTCCTTGGCGTCGCTAACCTCCCTGCCACTAAGGTTAGACTTACTCAGACTGTAGTCGCAGATGAACATCGCAACCAATGGTCACAATGTTCATCCCGAACTGCAATAGCATCACAGTTTTGAGCAAATGCAGGAAGGAGGTGGTATGCACCTCCTCCTGTATTTGCATTGCTCAGGATCGGAATGCAGAACTGCTAAGAGCAGCTTTGCAATAACGATCCAACCTCAGCTATTTTGAGCTGATGATGTCACTTAACCAAATCCTTCGATTTCCATGCCTTCACGCTGTACTTTATATACCACTGTACTATGTTAGCCCAGTGGGTAATTTTCCTAATACCAACAGCAATTGAAACACCTGACCTAAGTAAATGGGCAATATTATTTACATTCTGACTATAAATTGCAATTTAGCAAATAAAAGTTGAATAGTGCAATTGTTAAAGATTATGTATATATGTAGATTATACATGTATACATACAGAGAAGTCATGCAGTTGCCAAAAAATGCACAATGTAGATAGGTATGGGCAACAGACAATCCCCCGGGCCCTTGCATTCGGCACATAGATCCTCACTGCTGTGTTTTCTTAAGTCTTGTTTTCTGATATGTTATTATAGATACTCCCCTTTTTTCTATTACATGCAATTATATAAAGGATTACTGAGATTAAAGATACAGTAATGTGTTGTCCTTTTGAAGACTAGGGGACATCCATGTGGCCCCCGACACCTGTCTGGCTTCCTATAATTGATCTAGATGAAACAGCACTCCGTAATGTTCTCCTACAGTACTTAAGCATTTTTAATTGCAATTCCAAGAAAGCTACACAGGAAATACAAGCTTGTCGACAAGAGTTTACATACAGTATATAACAGTGTAGTGATGAGTCAGATGTTATTGGGGTAAGCTGTTGTCTGGAACATTGTAAAAGTACTTTAGGCACAATCCTGTCGTTTCCAGCTACGCAACATTGCTCGTATCAGGCCATATCTCTCCCAGAGTGCAACTAAACTCATCATCCACTCACTGGTCATCTCACGACTTGATTACTGCAATGTCCTCCTCACTGGCCTCGCATGCTCCCATCTTGCTCCCCTCCAATCTGTCCTGAACTCCGCAGCTAGGCTTATCTTCCTCTCCCGCCGCACCACATCTGCCACTCCCCTTCAACAAAATCTACACTGGCTTCCATTCCCCTACAGAATCCTCTTCAAACTCCTCACCCTCACATACAAGGCCATCTCTAATTCCACTGCTCCCTACATCTCCAACCTCCTTTCCCTTCATACTCCCTCCCGCCCCCTACGGTCGACTAATGACCGTCGCCTCTCCACCGCCCTGGTCACTGCTTCCCATGCACGAGTTCAGGATTTTGCACGTGCTGCACCCCTTCAGTGGAACGCACTCCCCCGCTCCATTAGACTCTCCCCAACCTTGCAAAGCTTCAAACGGGCTCTAAAAACCCACCTATTCATCAAAGCGTACCCTTCTAATGCATAACCCAGAGCTGAAGCCGCGCCTCCACCCCCTGCCTCATGCCGTGAACATCTCAGCTTTGCTTGCATACTGCCATCAGGCTACCTCCCGCTTGCCTGCACCTCTTGTCATCTGTCTGTCGCCCCTCCCCAATAGATTGTTAGCTCTTCAGAGCAGGGCCCTCTTTCCTCTTGTTATCTAAGCCCTCGTCTCAACACATTTCACTCACAGCTCTCCCCTACTCAACGACCATTTTTATCCTGCTAGTAAAGGTTCATCTTCATCTATGAACACCAGCCTCTAGTAGTACGATGATCACTCCCTCAATACTTACATCTTAGCTCTACTATGTCTTGAGAATGTGTGGTGCTCTGTTACCTGTACTCTATTTCTGTTATTTATTTACTGTAATGCAATGTTTTGTCCCCTGTACTGTCCTTTGTACGGCGCTGCGAAACACATGTGGCGCCTTATAAATAAAATGTAATAATAAAATAATAGTAAAGTCATGTCAAGACAAATATAATCCAAAAAGTCTGTGCTCCACACTCAACATGCTTCCCATATGTAACTCATTTCCACCTGTGTATTTCCTTTCACATTTGATACAAAGTATACTGTACATGAAAGGGATACGTCAGTCTTCTAATACGCTACATAGCTTTTTATGGCGAGAAATACATCTGTTGTTCTATTGTTTTACATTTGTTTTTAATATAATCCAGCCACCCTGAAGGTCAGTATAATATATTTATGGTGCACTCAGTGAAATTATTGCACAGCAATGAAACTGTAATTTTCTAGAGATTTTCAACAGGGTTTGTTGTCCTCATTCCTTTCCACATCTTATAAATCTCTGAGATTTCATTTTGTCATGATTCATGTAACTCGCAGATTTACAGTGAGCAATATCTGAACAATATATTACATTAATTTCTGAAAGCAGTATAATTTAATGCCATCTATTCTAACCTTTAATTATCTCCTCTGAACCGTCTTTAAGTGTCAGTGGCACGGTATTTGAACAGAGAACATTGGTGATGCCATCTAAGTCTTAGAGTCACAGTTCACAGAATATGCCATTCATCTTTGGAGAGTGAATGCCATATTCACAACCTTCTAAACAGCACATGGAAATAATGGCATGCAGAAATTAATAGAGCTGGTGCAGCAGTAGGGCCTCCATTATCAATCCGTACTGTTTTCTCAGCATGAAAAAAGCAAGTTGTTTTAAATGATATAATTGTATTTGTCTGTGGTGTTATACTGTAGTGTGGGAATATGTAAGAAAGCAAGCAGCGATACGGCTAAAATCATAGGGAAAAAGACGCAATGACCAGTAGTCTTGTGTAACAACTAAAAAATGTTACTTAAACAGACCACTGCGATAGAACTTACAAAACCCCAAATTGGTCGCCAAAAGGTAAAAAAATGCACAAGGTACAGTAGTTACTGGCATTATGTAAATCAATTATGTCTTTGTAGTGGATGAAAACAACATCCTTAATATTTCCATTTATAAATTTGTGACAAGTTTGGTCATAACACAAATTATTTAACCCAAAACCATACTCTGACATCCCCATACTGGCATATTTACAATGGGCACAGTGTGTGCAGTGCACAAGGGCCGACGGGGTCCAGGGGGGCCCACACCACAGACACTGCACCCATTTTTTATATATTCACCTCTCCGGAGTCCCCCGCCGGCAGCATCATCTCTAAGCACATCTTCGGTAAATGGTGCAGCGACCATTTTTCTGGAGATTTGCACATGCGCATTAGACTCTGGGATAGCGCTAGGGTCACCTACTTCTTTTTACAAGCGACTCTCCATCCACTTTTGATTTTTGACCAGTGGTGGCTGCAGCACCAACTATTTTGTGCAGGGAGAAATGCTAAGCACATGTACACATACATGTGTAGATGTATGTAATATATGTGCTGGTGTGTGTCTGGGATCAGCAGTGGTGCTGTATACCACAAGCGCCATGCAGAACCCCCAGGACTCGGCATTAGGCTTCCCTCTACTAATCCCGCCCCCAGACTGTCATTGGCCAGTGTCACAGGAGTGTGGAGGTGGACTTAGGAGTGGGAATACCAATGCCAAGTCCCAGGTTCATCATGACAGCTGTGGTATACAGCACCACTGCCAATCCAGGACAGGCGCCATCACATATATGACTTACATCTACAAATGTATGTGTATATTTGCTTAGCATTCCCCCTACCCAAGGTAGTTGGCAGCCACTGCTGTTTTTGACATCTTATATTCAGTCCTGCTGGTAGATATACACTGGCAAGGATAGCTACACCAGTGCTGTCTTTTCGTATGGGCTCAATGGCCGTTACCCAAGGGTCCCAGGAGTATAAAGGCCATAGGCTGATAGCTGAGGGTCCCCTTTATCTAGGAGTACCATATTTTTGAAAATTGTCCCTGGGGAATCGGAGATATCCGACTTCAAAGCAATGGTCTCCATCCAAGCTTATTAATTGCTCTTCCCAGTTAGATATCTTGGGTTCCGTCAGACTTAGAGTGTTTCTGAGGGTATTCTTCAAAAGCTGGGACTCTCCCCATTTGGTGGACACTGGCAGCTTGTCTTTACTATGCCCAGAAACAGAGATATCACCTTCCAGCAGCTGCTCCAGCTCCACATGCCTCGTATGCAGTTTTATATTTTAATCGGTGGATTTTTCTGACTCCTGAACTCTGATCCCCAAGACCCCGGTACCTCCTGAAAGGTGGTACTCTCTAGTTTTTTATCCCCAAGAAATCTATTTCCAGAAACTAGAGATATCCAGAAAATTATGAATATTGAGCCCACTCCACTATTCACCCCTCCCCTGCATATTAAACACCCCCTATCGCCCTGGAAGTCATGTACGGTGCCCTTTCAGTCAGCCCAATGCCCCCTCCTACAGTTTAGTGTTCTCCCTCTCACCTCATCCCCCACCATCTGTGCAGTAAAGGAGTAATTAGCAGAAATTACTGCTCCATGTCCTAAACGCTGAGCAGACAATAGAACACCCACTACCGGTAGGCATAGGCTCACTCAGCCTGCCAGCACAGATGAACATCGGTCAGCTCAGATGCGTTCGCATCAGAAATGCTGGGAGGAAATGGTATGCACCTCCTCCTGCATTTCCATTGCTAAGGATTGCAATTGCAAAGCTGCTGCAAACAGCTTTGCAATTGCCATTCTTAGTGAATTAGGTCTTTGAGCATCAAATAAAGTGCACAAACTGTTAAGATCCTTTGTAGACAAGCAGGGCGCTGCTGTCTACATTTACTGTGACTATAGTTTTATTTAAAAAGTTAAACCAGACTATGGGCCTAATTCGGTAAGGATCGCAGAATCGATCCCTACTGCATTTTCCCTATGGTTGGGAACAGGGGTGTATTTAGGTGTCCGAGCGCCCCTGGCAAAGTAAAGGACTGGTGCCCCCCCCCCCCCCCCATATTTGAAATAGGGAAGTCACGTGTGCCAAAAAAGGGGTGTGGCTCACTCAATAGTACCCCAATTCAAATTACACCACAGTAGTGTGCCTTACTCACATTACACAGCACAGTAATGTGCATTATTCACGTTATGCTACACAATAGTACCCCTTATACACATTATGCCACACAGTAGTGTCCATATATATATATGGGAAGGTGTGCACGCTCCTGGGAAAGTGAGCGTGGCCTCACAATTTTATATTATATCAAACTATAAATATATAATCACACCCCCTACACATGCGCACACACACAATTAGCAGCCTTACACAAAATACCCACAGTAGTTCTCATTACACATAATGTCCCCAGTATAGTGTCAGATGCACATAATGTCCCCCAGTATAGTGCCAGTTACACATAATGACCCCAGTAGTGCAGTGCCAGATACACATAATGCATCCGAGTATAGTGCCAGATACACATATGCCCCCACAGTGCCAGATACACATGCCCCCACCGAGCCAGACACTCATATGCCCCTACAGTGCCAGACACTCAAATGCCCCCACAGTGCCGGACACTCAAATGCCCCCACAGTGCCAGAGACATGTATGCCCCCACAGTGCCAGAGACACGTATGCCCCCACAGTGCCAGACACACATATGCCCCATGTTGATTTTATTATTAAAGGCAGCACTTTTAGGTAGATTCACTTTTAGAGGCAACAGCTATCCCCCCACCCCCATGTATTTCCTCAACAGCAGGGATGGCCATTAATGATCACAAAGAATGCAGCAGCAGCAGTCACTGTAATTGGCGCCGGGGTCCAGCACGCACCACAATACAGACAAGAAACTCTACATAAACTTCACCTCCCCAGCTGGCCATCCCTGCTGGTGAGGAACTACACAGGGTTGGAGGGATTGCTGCTGCCTCTAAAAGTGAATCTACCTACTGCCCGCGGGTAGCACCTCTGAATGGCGCCCCTACTCGGCTGGCGATCCATTGCAGGATTGTGAGTGCCTCTGCCTGACTGATAGGCAGAGATGTTCGCGGGAAGGGACAGGGGTGGTCGGCATTGCCGGGAACTGCATTTTCCGGGAGTGGCGAGGCCAAGGACTGCATCGTGGATGCAGTTTCCTTGGTCTTGCAAGGCCACCTGAGATGGCAAGCCTGATTCATCGCAGATGAACATAGTGACCAGTGGTCACGATGTTCATCACACATGCAGCAGCATTTGGAAGTATGGGAGCATGTCAGAGGCGGTGTATAGTGAGGGTGTGAGAAAGAGTTTAAATGACAGAAAGATGAGGGGTTGGGACAGAACAGTGGCCAAAGCAGGGGGTGTAATAATTTTATAATAATTCTTATGGACCCACTTGTATGCAGTTACTGTGATGCACTGTGTATTGCATGATGGTCATTGGGATGCTCTATGTATTGTTTGGCAGACGTTAGGATGATTAATGTATGTTATTAGCATGCTTGAAGAGAAGGGTACAGGTAATCAAAGGCACTTTTTCATTCACACTTAAAATTCATAGAAAAATGTATTTTAATCCCGCGTAGTTCTAGCTGCCCCACTTATGTGAAGCCACTTTTTTTTAAAAAAATTCCAGAGCCACATTTAGTTACAAATCTAAAGGTGCATAAACACTGTGAGATATTTTAGTCAATATCGCTCAATTTCCCCCTTCTGAGCAATATTGACTAAAATATCTCACAGTGTGTACGCTGCAAATGACGACTGATGCGCGTTCCCTGGGGTCATTAACAACTAGTGATGAGCGGGTTCGGTTCCTCGGAATCCGAACCCCCCCGAACTTCACCCATTTTACACGGGTCCGAGGCATACTTGGATACTCCAGTATTGCTCGGTTAACCCGAGCGCGCCCGAACGTCATCATCCCGCTGTCGGATTCTCACGAGATTCGGATTCTATATAAGGAGCCGCGCGTCGCCGCCATTTTTCACTCCTGCATTGGAAATGATAGTCAGAGGACGTGGCTGGCGTCCTCTCACTTTGTTTCAGAGCTTTCAGGGGGCTGCAAATATCTTTATTCTGGGGACCAGCAGTATTATAGGAGGAGTACAGTGCAGAGTTTTGCTGACCAGTGACCACCAGTATTATACGTTCTCTGCCTGAAAAACACTCCATATCTGTGCTCAGTGTGCTGCATATATCTGTGCTCACACTGCTTTATTGTGGGGACTTGGGACCAGCAGTATTATATAGGAGGAGTACAGTGCAGAGTTTTGCTGACCAGTGACCACCAGTATTATACGTTCTCTGCCTGAAAAACGCTCCATATCTGTGCTCAGTGTGCTGCATATATCTGTGCTCACACTGCTTTATTGTGGGGACTTGGGACCAGCAGTATTATATAGGAGGAGTACAGTGCAGAGTTTTGCTGACCAGTGACCACCAGTATTATACGTTCTCTGCCTGAAAAATGCTCCATATCTGTGCTCAGTGTGCTGCATATATCTGTGCTCACACTGCTTTATTGTGGGGACTGGGGACCAGCAGTATTATATAGGAGGAGTACAGTGCAGAGTTTTGCTGACCAGTGACCACCAGTATTATACGTTCTCTGCCTGAAAAACGCTCCATATCTGTGCTGCATTGTAGTATATAGTAGGAGTACAGTGCATAATTTTGCTGACCACCAGTATATATCTTTGCCTAGGTGTCACCCTTGACTCTGAACTGTCCTTTGTTCCACACATTCAATCTGTCTCTAAATCATGTTACATGCACCTTAAAAACATATCCAAAATACGCCCTTATCTTACACAAGACACTGCAAAAACTCTAATCCATGCACTCATCATCTCCCGCATTGATTATTGTAATAGTCTCCTTACTGGTCTTCCCAAACATAGGCTATCACCAGTTCAATCCATTTTAACTGCAGCTGCGAGGCTAATCTTCCTCGCCAGACGTTCTTCATCTGCTGATCCGCTCTGTCAGTCCCTCCATTGGTTACCGGTTTTCTACCGTGTCAAATATAAAATACTTTTACTTACATACAAGGCTATTAACCAAACTGCACCATCATACATCTCCTCACTCATCTCAAAATATCTCCCTACCAGACCACTCCGCTCTGCACAAGTTCTGCGTCTCTCATCCACATGTATTACCTGTTCCCACTCAAAATTACAGGACTTTACCCGGGCTTCACCCACTCTGTGGAATGCACTCCCACGCACAATAAGACTCTCCTTTGGTCTCCAAACCTTTAAACGTTCTCTGAAAACTCATCTCTTCAGACAAGCCTACCAAATTTCAGACCCACACACATAACCTTAACAGCTTCCCTATCAAGTTACATCCCCTCTGTACAGCCCACATAAACTCACATTTTGTCTTCCAACATTGCTGGGTGATCATATCATATACAACCCATTAAGAACCTAGCAACCTGGGGAACCATTATGTAACAGGTAGCATCTATCCTTGTGTATCAATGCCTATTTCCCTATAGATTGTAAGCTTGCGAGCAGGGCCTTCCTACCTCTGTCTGTCTGTCTGTCTGTCTGTCTGCCTTTGCCCAGTTTTGTTCTATAATTGTTGTTCTAATTGTAAAGCGCAACGGAATATGCTGCGCTATATAAGAAACTGCTAATAAAGAAATAAATAATAAATATAGGAGTACGGTACAGAAGGCCACTGCTCTACCTACCTCTGTGTCGTCAAGTATACTATCCATCCATACCTGTGGTGCATTTCAGTTTTGCACAGTTTGCTGACCACCAGTATATAATATATAGCAGTACGGTACAGTAGGCCACTGCTCTACCTACCTCTGTGTCGTCAAGTATACTATCCATCCATACCTGTGGTGCATTTCAGTTGTGTGCAGTATATATAGTAGTAGGCCATTGCTATTGATACTGGCATATAATTCCACACATTAAAAAATGGAGAACAAAAATATGGAGGGTAAAATAGGGAAAGCTCAAGATCCACTTCCACCTCGTGCTGAAGCTGCTGCCAATAGTCATGGCCGAGACGATGAAATGCCATCAACGTCGTCTGCCAAGGCCGATGCCCAATGTCATAGTAGAGAGCATGTAAAATCCAAAACACAAAAGTTCAGTAAAATGACCCAAAAATCAAAATTAAAAGCGTCTGAGGAGAAGTGTAAACTTGCCAATATGCCATTTACGACACGGAGTGGCAAGGAACGGCTGAGGCCCTGGCCTATGTTCATGGCTAGTGGTTCAGATTCACATGAGGATGGAAGCACTCATCCTCTCGCTAGAAAAATTAAAAGACTTAAGCTGGCAAAAGCACAGCAAAGAACTGTGCGTTCTTCTAAATCACAAATCCCCAAGGAGAGTCCAATTGTGTCGGCTGCGATGCCTGACCTTCCCAACACTGGACGGGAAGAGGTGGCGCCTTCCACCATTTGCACGCCCCCTGCAAGAGCTGGAAGGAGCACCCGCAGTCCAGTTCCTGATAGTCAAATTGAAGATGTCACTGTTGAAGTACAGCAGGATGAGGATATGGGTGTTGCTGGCGCTGAGGAGGAAATTGACAAGGAGGATTCTGATGGTGATGTGGTTTGTTTAAGTCAGGCACCCGGGGAGACACCTATTGTCCGTGAGACGAATATGGCCATTGACATGCCTGGTCAAATTACAAAAAAAATCACCTCTTCGGTGTGGAATTATTTTAACACAAATGCGGACAACAGGTGTCAAGCCGTGTGTTGCCTTTGTCAAGCTGTAATAAGTAGGGGTAAGGACGTTAACCACCTTGAAACATCCTCCCTTATACGTCACCTGCAGCGCATTCATCATAAGTCAATGACAAGTTCAAAAACTTTGGATGACAGCGGAAGCAGTCCACTGACCACTAAATCCCTTCCTCTTGTAACCAAGCTCCTGCAAACTACACCACCAACTCCCTCAGTGACAATTTCCTCCTTACACAGGAAAGCCAATAGTCCTGCAGGCCATGTCACTGTCAAGTCTGACGAGTCCTCTCCTGCCTGGGATTCCTCCGATGCATCCTTGAGTGTAACGCCTACTGCTGCTGGGGCTGCTGTTGTAGCTGCTGGGAGTCGATCGTCATCCCAGAGGGGAAGTCGGAAGACCACTTGTACTACTTCCAGTAAGCAATTGACTGTCCAACAGTCCTTTGCGAGGAAGATGAAATATCACAGCGGTCATCCTGCTGCAAAGCAGATAACTCAGGCCTTGGCAGCCTGGGCGGTGAGAAACGTGGTTCCAGTATCCACCGTTAATTCAGAGGCAACTAGAAACTTGATTGAGGTACTGTGTCCCCGGTACCAAATACCATCTAGGTTCCATTTCTCTAGGCAGGCGATACCGAAAATGTACACAGACCTCAGAAAAAGAGTCACCGGTGTCCTAAAAAATGCCGTTGTACCCAATATCCACTTAACCACAAACATGTGGACAAGTGGAGCAGGGCAGACTCAGGACTATATGACTGTGACAGCCCACTGGGTAGATGTATTGCCTCCAGCAGCAAGAACAGCAGCGGCGGCACCAGTAGCAGCATCTCGCAAACGCCAACTCGTTCCTAGGCAGGCTACGCTTTGTATCACCGCTTTCCAGAAGAGGCACACAGCTGACAACCTCTTACAGAAACTGAGAAACATCATCGCAGAATGGCTTACCCCAAATGGACTCTCCTGGGGATTTGTGACATCGGACAACGCCAGCAATATTGTGCATGCATTACATCTGGGCAAATTCCAGCACGTCCCATGTTTTGCACATACATTGAATTTGGTGGTGCAGAATTATTTAAAAAACGACAGGGGCGTGCAAGAGATGCTGTCGGTGGCCCGAAGAATTGCGGGCCACTTTCGGCATTCAGCCACCGCGTGCCGAAGACAGGAGCACCAGCAAACATTCCCGAACCTGCCCTGCCATCATCTGAAGCAAGAGGTGGTAACGAGGTGGAATTCAACCCTCTATATGCTTCAGAGGATGGAGGAGCAGCAAAAGGCCATTCAAGCCTATACATCTGCCTACGATATAGGCAAAGGAGGGGGAATGCACCTGACTCAAGCGCAGTGGAGAATGATTTCAACGTTGTGCAAGGTTCTGCAACCCTTTGAACTTGCCACACGTGAAGTCAGTTCAGACACTGCCAGCCTGAGTCAGGTCATTCCCCTCATCAGGCTTTTGCAGAAGAAGCTGGAGACATTGAAGGAGGAGCTAAAACAGAGCGATTCCGCTAGGCATGTGGGACTTGTGGATGGAGCCCTTAATTCGCTTAACCAGGATTCACGGGTGGTCAATCTGTTGAAATCAGAGCACTACATTTTGACCACCGTGCTCGAACCTAGATTTAAAACCTACGTTGGATCTCTCTTTCCGGCAGACACAAGTCTGCAGAGGTTTAAAGACCTGCTGGTGAGAAAATTGTCAAGTCAAACGGAACGTGACCCGTCAACAGCTCCTCCTTCACATTCTCCCGCAACTGGGGGTACGAAGAAAAGGCTAAGAATTCCGAGCCCACCCACTGGCGGTGATGCAGGGCAGTCTGGAGCGAGTGCTGACATCTGGTCCGGACTGAAGGACCTGCCAACGATTACTGACATGTCGTCTACTGTCACTGCATATGATTCTCTCACCATTGAAAGAATGGTGGAGGATTATATGAGTGACCGCATCCAAGTAGGCACGTCAGACAGTCCGTACGTATACTGGCAGGAAAAAGAGGCAATTTGGAGGCCCTTGCAGAAACTGGCTTTATTTTACCTAAGTTGCCCACCCTCCAGTGTGTACTCCGAAAGAGTGTTTAGTGTAGCCGCTCACCTTGTCAGCAATCGGCGTACGAGGTTACTTCCAGAAAATGTGGAGAAGATGATGTTCATCAAAATGAATTATAATCAATTCCTCCGTGGAGACATTCACCAGCAATTGCCTCCAGAAAGTACACAGGGACCTGAGATGGTGGATTCCAGTGGGGACGAATTAATAATCTGTGAGGAGGGGGATGTACACAGTGAAAGGGGTGAGGAATCGGACGATGAGGAGGAGGTGGACATCTTGCCTCTGTAGAGCCAGTTTGTGCAAGGAGAGATTGATTGCTTCTTTTTTGGTGGGGGCCCAAACCAACCAGTCATTTCAGTCACAGTTGTGTGGCAGACCCTGTCGCTGAAATGATGGGTTTGTTAAAGTGTGCATGTCCTCTTTATACAACATAAGGGTGGGTGGGAGGGCCTAAGGACAATTCCATCTTGCACCTCTTTTTCTTTCATTTTTCTTTGCATCATGTGCTGTTTGGGGACTATTTTTTTGAAGTGCCATCCTGCCTGACACTGCAGTGCCACTCCTAGATGGGCCAGGTGTTTGTGTCGGCCACTTGTGTCGCTTAGCTTAGCCATCCAGCGACCTTGGTGCACCCTTTTTTTTTCTTTGCATCATGTGCTGTTTGGGGACTATTTTTTTGAAGTGCCATCCTGTCTGACACTGCAGTGCCACTCCTAGATGGGCCAGGTGTTTGTGTCGGCCACTTGGGTCGCTTAGCTTAGTCACACAGCTACCTCATTGCGCCTCTTTTTTTCTTTGCATCATGTGCTGTTTGGGGACTATTTTTTTTAAGTGCCATCCTGTCTGACACTGCAGTGCCACTCCTAGATGGGCCAGGTGTTTGTGTCGGCCACTTGGGTCGCTTAGGTTAGTCACACAGCTACCTCATTGCACCTCTTTTTTTCTTTGCATCATGTGCTGTTTGGGGACTATTTTTTTGAAGTGCCATCCTGCCTGACACTGCAAAGCCACTCCTAGATGGGCCAGGTGTTTGTGTCGGCCACTTGTGTCGCTTAGCTTAGCCATCCAGCGACCTTGGTGCACCTCTTTTTTTCTTTGCATCATGTGCTGTTTGGGGACTATTTTTTTGAAGTGCCATCCTGTCTGACACTGCAGTGCCACTCCTAGATGGGCCAGGTGTTTGTGTTGGCCACTTGGGTCGCTTAGCTTAGTCACACAGCTACCTCATTGCGCCTCTTTTTTTCTTTGCATCATGTGCTGTTTGGGTACTATTTTTTTTAAGTGCCATCCTGTCTGACACTGCAGTGCCACTCCTAGATGGGCCAGGTGTTTGTGTGGGCCACTTGGGTCGCTTAGGTTAGTCACACAGCTACCTCATTGCACCTCTTTGCATCATGTGCTGTTTGGGGACTATTTTTTTGAAGTGCCATCCTGTCTATCACTGCAGTGCCACTCCTAGATGGGCCAGGTGTTTGTGTCGGCCACTTGGGTCACTTAGCTTAGTCATCCAGCGACCTCGGTGCAAATTTTAGGACTAAAAATAATATTGTGAGGTGTGAGGTTTTCAGAACAGACTGAAAATTAGTGGAAATTATGGTTATTGAGGTTAATAATACTATGGGATCAAAATGACCCCTAAATTCTATGATTTAAGCTGTTTTTGAGGGTTTTTTGTAAAAAAACACCCGAATCCGACAAAAAATTTTCAGGGAGGTTTTGCCAAAACGCGTCCGAATCCAAAACACGGCCGCGGAACCGAATCCAAAACCAAAACACAAAACCCGAAAAATGTCCGGCGCACATCACTATTAACAACCCCCTCTATCGTCTGTGCATGCAGCTTAATTTTGGCTATGTCGACCAAAACTGCATGTGCGCTCTGTCCGCGGCGTGACGTCACTGAGTGATATAATTTACGGTATCACTCAATGTCTACACACTGTGGCGAATGGCCCGGGTGGGAAGGGAACACATTGTGCAATATCGCTTATGGAGCGTATCGCACATTGTGTATGCACTATTACTGTAAAGCATGACACATCAAATAACGAATGTAAGTATTTATCTGACTTTTTGACAAAATTTGTAAAAAATAAACCCAAAATATTTTATTTGCACTTATGGGGCCAAATGTAACAGAGTGAGAGTTTTAGAAAGTGAGAGATTTGGTAAGGTTTTTCAGTTTTTTTTTAAAGTGGCAATCATTTACACTGCACAACCAGGTTGATCTTGTTGTGTAAATGATTGCCACTTTAAAAAAAAGAAACAAATATTCCAGCGCGTCACTAACACCTAACTCATACAATTTTGGGTCGTATGTGCTGAAATAAGCAGCTCTCAACTGGACAGTACTGACCTGTCCACACACAAAACAGCACAAAGGATAATAATATATTATCAGAGAGCGCTTGTAGCTAAATATATCAACTTTATTACATATATACCACAATAAAATATAAAATAAACACATGTACACATAAAATTATAATTAAAAAATTCCCCCTGCTGCAGCGGATTGAGTTTAACCGGATACTTATATTATGTCCAAGTTAAAGTGCTTATTGTGACCTTATTCTCAATAAAGAGTCCCGAACAATATGCAGTCCTTTTTAGGAACAATTAAAGATGCTTGCTGTTTAAATCCAGCCGTAAGTGTTTTTCACGTACTCATAGAGATCTCCTTATGTGTCAGATAGGAGCCGGCTTTCCACTCCCGTTAATTAATGCCGCTGAGCGGCCAGGTGCTTAGGATACTTGTGCTTTAGTATCTATTTCAACTGACTTTTTCGTCCTACTCTCACTGCGCTAGATAGGGCCACATTTGCAAGATTGTCCACTTTACTCACAGCCAGGAGTGGATCCGTTTAATATCCGTGGACGGTCCCCGTTGTCAATCACAGCCACAGTCGAGAGAAGCACTTTCCTTGGTTACGGGGTGCACTGGAGGGTCTCTAGAGACGGTTAACATCCACACATGGATAGTAGCACCAAAGGATATTATTCAGCCGGAATCCGCTGGTAGTAGGAAGGACATCAGTATGGAATACGCCCCAGTCCTTCCATACTGATGTCCTTCCTACTACCAGCGGATTCCGGCTGAATAATATCCTTTGGTGCTACTATCCGTGTGAGGATGTTAATCGTCTCTAGAGATCCTCCAGTGCACCCCGTAACCAAGGAAAGTGCTTCTCTCGACTGTGGCTGTGATAGACAATGGGGACCGTCCACGGATATTAAACGGATCCACTCCTGGCTGTGAGTAAAGTGGACAATCTTGCAAATGTGGCCCTATCTAGCGCAGTGAGAGTAGGACGAAAAAAGTCCGTTGAAATAGATACTAAAGCACAAGTATCCTAAGCACCTGGCCGCTCAGCGGCATTAATTAACGGGAGTGGAAAGCCGGCTCCTATCTGACACATAAGGAGATCTCTATGAGTACGTGAAAAACACTTACAGCTGGATTTAAACAGCAAGCATCTTTAATTGTTCCTAAAAAGGACTGCATATTGTTCGGGACTCTTTATTGAGAATAAGGTCACAATAAGCACTTTAACTTGGACATAATATAAGTATCCGGTTAAACTCAATCCGCTGCAGCAGGGGGAATTTTTTAATTATAATTTTATGTGTACATGTGTTTATTTTATATTTTATTGTGGTATATATGTAATAAAGTTGATATATTTAGCTACAAGCGCTCTCTGATAATATATTATTATCCTTTGTACTTTAAAAAAAAACCTGCAAAACCTTACCAAATCTCTCTCTTTCTGAAACTCTTACTCTATGGGGGTCATTCCGAGTTGTTCGCTCGCAAGCTGCTTTTAGCAGCTTTGCACACGCTAAGACGCCGCCTACTGGGAGTGAATCTTAGCTTATTAAAATTGCGAACGAAAGATTAGCAGAATTGCGAATAGACACTTCTTAGCAGTGTCTGAGTAGCTCCAGACTTACTCGACATCTGCGATCAGTTCAGTGCTTGTCGTTCCTGGTTTGACGTCACAAACACACCCTGCGTTCGCCCAGACACTCCTCCGTTTCTCCAGCCACTCCCGCGTTTTTCCCAGAAACGGTAGCGTTTTTTCACACACACCCATAAAACGGCCAGTTTCCGCCCAGAAACACCCACTTCCTGTCAATCACATTACGATCACCAGAACGAAGAAAAAAACCTTGTAATGCCGTGAGTAAAATACCTAACTGCATAGCAAATTTACTTGGCGCAGTCGCACTGCGGACATTGCGCATGCGCATTAGCGACTAATCGCTCCGTTGCGAGAAAAAAATAACGAGCGAACAACTCGGAATGACCCCCTATAACATTTGGCTCATGATTCTTTTGTATTATATTTGTCAGACTTTTGTGGCAATTTATTCAATCATAACTTTATTTAGATACATAAAGAATGCCCTTGTTTTTCAAACATTATGAATATATCAGTTTTGTTTGTCTCTTTATTTCAAACAAGGAAATTTACAAATGTTTTATTTTCCATTGTGGCATGCAGAAAAATAGTTTACGTCCTTGTTCAGGCAAAGATGGGCTTTACATTTCCCACAGTTGACATGTGAGAAGTGGTTGCATGTATAATGCTGGCATCACTGCTGGGGTTTTCCATGTTGATGAATAATCATTGCAATCCATTCTCACATCAGGGGGCACGCAAATATGAACATTTTAATTTCCACTCTAAATATATCTTATTTCAATTTTTAATAAATGTAATTAAAGAATCAAAACAGTGTATATTGTATTGTGGCATACATAATGCATGTCGCATCATGAAATTCAATAGTCAAATAAATGAACCTTGGAAAAGTGAACAGTAAAACGTAGAGTGCAACTAAAAACGGAGCAAATGAGTATACATCCAAAACATACTCAAAATATCAGTAAAACAAAATAGTATTTTCATCATGTAATAGAATACAATGGCATTTGGAGGGATTCACTATATATACCTGCTGTACCATATTTGATACACATATTTCAATGTGATTTTACTATAAAATAAGTTTGAAAATGTTAAGTAATTATCTGTTACTTTAATTTAGTAAATTCAAATATCAATAACAATATAAAAATAATTCTTACAATAACCTTTCCAAATTAGCATATACCAAAAACATGTGGGGCACTAATTGAATGTGGTCATAATCCACTAGAAAGCAAAACACATATATCAGGTTGCATATAATCAGGGGCATTACTGCGCTCAATGACACCCGGTGCACTGACAACCCCCCCCCCCCCCCATCCCCCACCAACCCACACCATCACCCCGCTCCGCATGTGCCAAAGGTGCGCAAACTGAAAAGGGGGGCACGACTTCAGTTCTTAACCTTAGATTCTATTTTTATGCTGCACAACTAGCTCAGGATGTTCTCTGCATCTCATGGATGGGTTCAATTTGAATCTGATCTATTGCAATCTGTTTCAGTTTCACCTATTTTGTGGGTCTCTAGTCTTTGTAGGAAGCGCTCAGTATTACAGTTTCTGACATGGCTGGAGTTTGGGGCTAAGGCCTTTGGTCTTCTCACCTTCCCACTGTCCACTGTGGGATAGGCTGGGCTTCCCTCCTGGTTTCGACCACAGGGCTTTTTCGCACTGGATAAGCAGGGGGTTCCTGTTTCTAACCGATATCACCCTACTACATCCTTTCCCTTCCTTTGCTGACCTTCAAGAGAGGCTCCACCATCCTGCTCATTGTTTTTACCAGTATTTACAATTACGCAGTTTCTATACTTCGATTTACTCACCAGGGAGATTAACATTGAGGACTACACTTGAGCCCCTTTGCTTTCTCTGCGCTCTTGCAAAGGGTCTGCTTTCTACTATTTATTGTTCTTTTACTGTCCCAATATTCTCCTCTCTTGGCTTCTCATGAGGAGATGTGGGAGTGCGACACGGGGGAGACTCTAGGTGTGGGCATCTGGGAACAGATTAAATCTAACTTGGGCTCCTCTGCATCATCAGTTCGGCATCACGAGAACTCTCTAAAAATATATTTGCATATATACAGTACATGGTCCCATTCCCATAATGTCTTCATAAAATATTTCCTGCTTCCTCAGAGTTTTGCTGGCAGGGCTGTAGGGAGGAGGGTACCTTGCTTCATATATGTTGGTCCTGTCCAAAGTTCATTCCTACAGTATATGGGTGGCAGTTTGTCGACTCGTACATAAAATTACTAACGTTGCCATACCAACCTCTCCCATCTATTCCCTTCTGCCTAGGCCTATAATTGGAATCCCTAAAATATGCCAAAAAAAGCTAATTTGGCATATTTTAAACACGCTCAAGTGCCACATACCTTTTAATTGGAAATCTCACCTACCCCCTTCCCTGACCTCTGTCAAAGAAGCAATATGGTTTACATATCAGAAGGAATTTATTTCTAGTATAATCGATTATAAAGCTCCCCAAGGTCCCCATGGATATCAGTTAATAAAGCCCCTCAGCCCTGTTTCCTATGGGCTTCAACTCAGTGGCTCCCTGTGAGATACACCTAGTGCCCAAGTACCCTCTTTTGCTGTGTTTGTACAGTTTTTGCAGTTTGTTGTCTTTTGTTTATCTATATTGAAACAACTGTAACGTTGATTATATGCTTTATGCCTAGGTTGCTAGTGAAAAAATTGAGGGGAAACTGGTATTGGGTCCCCCCAGATTTTCATTAACCAGCACTAGGTTGAACCTGCCTGGGCTGGTGACACTATAGCAAGTAGACACTCGAGGTGTCTACTTGCACTTGAGGTGTCTACATAATATTAGCCAGATTTACACCAGTCAGTACATCTGTACAGTGTTCTATAGTAAACATACAGTAGGTGCTTAAAGTAACCTTAACACCACTACCCTTGTAGATTAGTCTTTGCCTGTAGATCCCCTTTGCCTGTTTCAGTCAGAAAGGAGCAGTAAACATGAGGCGAAAGCAGAAACACAAAAAGATCTTTGTATAGTAATTTTTAACAGATGCACACTGTTATAGAAACACCATGTTGGGTGCCCACATCCACCTGTGGTAGTGTGTCAGTGATCTCCCCTCTACAGCAAACTCACTGGTGCTCATATATCAGTCAGCATATCACCATTCCATCCCTGATTATATTAGTTTCATCACCACAGAACAGATAAGCGGAGATGCAACCTCAACAAAAATAGGATTTTAATACTTACCGGTAAATCCTTTTCTCTTAGTCCGTAGAGGAAGCTGGGGACTCCAAAAGGACCATGTGGTATAGACAGGATCCGCAGGAGACATGGGCACTTTAAGACTTTAAATGGGTGTGAACTGGCTTCAAATCCTATGCCCCTCCTCCAGACCTCAGTTATAGGAACTGTGCCCAGGGAGACGGACATTTCGAGGAAAAGGATTTTTGTTAAACTAAGGGCAAGATACATACCAGCTCACACCACAACACACAGTACAACATGGCTTTTAAGAAAATACCAGTTAACAGCATGAACCAAAAACAGCAACAGGCTGAACATAACCAAAACACAACCTTTGTGTAACCAAAGCAATAACTATCAACAAGTACTGCAGATAGAGTCCGCACTGGGACGGGCGCCCAACATCCTCTACGGACTAAGAGAAAAGGATTTACCGGTAGGTATTAAAATCCTAATTTCTCATACGTCCTAGAGGATGCTGGGGACTCCAAAAGGACCATGGGGTTTATACCAAAGCTCCAGACCAGGCGGGAGAGTGCGGACGACTCTGCAGCACCGACTGAGCAAACATGAGGTCCTCATCAGCCTGGGTATCAAACTTGTAGAACTTAGCAAAAGTGTTTGAATCCGACCAAGTAGCTGCTCGGCAAAGTTGAACCGCCAAGACTCCTCGGGCAGCCGCCCAAGATGAGTCCACCTTCCTAGTAGAATGGGCCTTCATCGAATCTGGTAACGGCAATCCAGCCGTAGAATGAGCATGCCGAACCGTATCACAGATCCAGCGTGCAATAGTCTGCTTAGAAGCAGGAGCCCCAATTTTGTTGGGAGCATACAGGATAAACAGAGCCTCTGTTTTCCTAATACGAGCCGTTCTGGCTACATAAATTTTCAAAGCTCTGACTACATCGAGAGACTTTGAATCAGCCAAGGCTTCAGTAGCCACAGGCACCACAATAGGTTGGTTCATGTGAAACGAAGAAACCACCTTTGGCAGAAATTGTTGACGAGTTCTCAATTCCGCTCTATCCACATGGAAGATCAAATAAAGGATCTTGTGAGACAAAACCGCTAATTCCGACACCCGCTTTGCGGACGCCAAGGCCAAAAGCATGACCACTTTCCAAGTGAGAAATTTTAACTCAACCTTTCGTAAAGGTTCAAACCAGTGTGACATAAGAAACTGCAACACCACGTTAAGGTCCCATGGTGCCACTGGGGGCACAAATGGAGGTTGAATGTGCAGCACTCCTTTCATGAAAGTCTGAACCTCTGGAAGGGTGGCCAATTCTTTCGATAAGGCCGAAATCTGCTCTTTAATGGAGCCTAACTTTAGGCCTGCATCCACACCTGCTTGCAAAAAATGGAGAAAACGACACAGCTGAAATTCTTCCGTAGGAGCCTTCTTGGATTCACACCAAGACACATATTTTCTCCAAATACAGTGATAATGCTTCGCCGTTACTTCCTTTCTAGCTTTAAGTAGAGTGGGGATGACTTCACCGGGAATACCCTTCCGAGCTAGGATTTGGCGTTCAACCGCCTACCATCAAATGCAACCGTGGTAAGTCTTGGAACACGCCCTACAGCCCTTGCTGTAACAGGTCCTCTCTTAGAGGAAGAGGCCAGGGATCTCCTATGAGTAATTCCTGAAGATCCGGATACCAGGCCCTCCGTGGCCAATCTGGAACAATGAGTATCGCCTGAACCCTTGTTCTTCTTATGATCCTTATCACCTTTGGAATGAGTGGAAGTGGAGGGAACACATATACTGACTGAAACATCCACGGTGACACCAGGGCGTCCACTGCACTGGCTTGAGGGTCCCTCGACCTGGAACAATATCTCTGAAGCTTCTTGTTGAGGCGAGACGCCATCATGTCTATTTGAGGAATTCCCCAATGACTTGTCACTTCTGCAAAGACCTCTTGATGAAGACCCCACTCTCCTGGATGGAGATCGTGTCTGCTGAGGAAGTCTGCTTCCCAGTTCTCCACGCCTGGAATGAAGACCGCTGACAGAGCGCTTGCATGTTTTTCCGCCCAGCAGAGAACTTTTGTGGCCTCCGCCATTGCCGCTCTGCTCTTTGTTCCACCCTGGTGGTTTATGTACGCCACTGCTGTTATGTTGTCCGACTGAATCAGGACGGGCAGACCGCGAAGTAGATGTTCCGCTTATAGAAGGCTGTTGTAGATGGCTCTTAATTCCAGAATGTTTATGTGCGAACAAGCTTCCTGGCTTGCCCATTTACCCTGGAAATTTTCCCCCTGTGTGACTGCTCCCCAGCCTCGGAGACTTGCATCCGTAGTCACCAGGACCCAGTCCTGGATCCCGAACTTGCGTCCCTCTAGGAGGTGAGAACTTTGGAGCCACCACAGGAGAGATACTCTGGTCCTGGAAGATAGGCTTATTTTCCGGTGCATGTGCAGGTGAGACCCGGACCACTTGTCCAACAGGTCCCACTGAAACACCCTGGCATGGAACCTGCCAAACGGAATGGCTTCATATGCTGCCACCATCTTCCCCAGCACCCGAGTGCATTGATGAATTGACACTCTTGCTGGTTTCAGAATCTCCTTGACCATGTACAGGATTTCCAGAGCTTTTTCCACTGGGAGAAACACTCTCTGCAGTTCCGTGTCTAGGATCATGCCCAAGACTGACAGCCGTGTTGTCGGAACCAACTGTGACTTTGGCAAATTTAGGAGCCAACCATGTTGTTGCAGTACTGTAAGGGAGAGCGCAACGTTTCTTAGTAACTGCTCCTTTGATCTCGCCTTTATCAGGAGATCGTCCAAGTACTGGATAATTGTGACACCCTGCTTGCGCAGGAGCACCATCATATCCGCCATTACTTTGGTGAAAATCCTCAGAGCCGTGGAAAGACCAAATGGCAATGTCTGAAACTGGTAATGACAATCCTGAACAGCAAACCTCAGGTAAGCTTGATGTGGAGGATATATTGGGACATGTAAGCAGGCATCTTTTATGTCGACTGACGCCATAAAATCCCCCCCTTCCAGGCTGGAGATCACTGCTCGGAGAGATTCCATCTTGCATTTGAATCTTTTCAGATATAAATTGAGGGATTTTAAGTTCAGAATCGGTCTGAACGAGCCATCCGGCTTCGGGACCACGAACAGGCTTGAATAAAAGCCTTCTCCCAGTTGTGACAGGGGGACCGTGACAATAACATGCTGCAGACACAGCTTTTGTATCGCAGCGCATACTACTTCCCTTTCCGGAAAAGAAGCTGGTAAGGCCGATTTGAAAAATCGGTGAGGGGGCACGTCTTGAAACTCCAGTTTGTACCCTTGGACCACTATTTCTAGCACCCAAGGATCCAGGGCCGAATGAGCCCAGACCTGACTGAAGAGTTGAAGACGTGCCCCCACCGGTGCGGACTCCAGCAGCGGAGCCCCAGCATCATGCGCTGGATTTGGTAGCGGCCGAGGAGGACTTCTGCTCTTGGGAGCTTGCCACAGCCGGCGACTTTTTTCCCCTTCCCCTACCTCTAGCAGCAAGGAAGGGGGATCCTCGTCCTTTTTTGAATTTATTAGACCGAAAGGACTGCATCTGATAAAGAGGTGTTTTCTTATGTTGTGCAGGGACATACGGTAGAAAAGATGACTTACCCGCGGTAGCTGTAGATACCAGGTCCGCGAGGCCCTCACCAAACAAAACACCACCTTTATACGGCAGAGCCTCCATAGCCCTCTTAGAGTCAGCATCACCATTTCATTGATGAGTTCTAATGCTCTCCTAGCCGAGATTGCCATGGCATTGGCCCTTGATCCCAAGAGGCCAATATCTCTTGCAGCCTCCTTTAGATAGACTGCAGCGTCCCTGATATGACCCAGTGTCAAAAGAACGTTATCCGTATCCAGGGTGTCCAAGTCAAATGATAAGTTATCTGCCCACTTTTCATTTGCACTACTCACCCATGCCAATGCCACGGCAGGTCTGAGCAGCGTACCCGTAGTGACATAAATAGATTTCAAAGTAGTTTCCTGCTTACGATCCGCAGGATCCTTTAGGGCCGCCGTGTCAGGGGACAGAAGCGCCACCTTCTTGGACAGCCGTGCTAGAGCCTTGTCCACATTGGGGGTTGACTCCCACTTTTTCCTATCCTCATAGGGGAACGGGTATGCCATAATAATTCTCTTGGGAATCAGCAACTTTTTGTCAGGAATTTCCCAAGCCTTTTAAAAAAAAAGTGTTCAGTTCATGAGAGGGAGGAAACGTTACCACAGGTTTCTTTCCTTTAAACATACAGACCCTTGTCTCAGGAACAGTAGGGTCTTCCGTGATATGTAACACGTCTTTTATTGCCACAATCATGTACTGAATGCTCTTAGCCAGTTTAGGATTCAACCTGGCATCACTATAGTCGACACTGGAATCCGAATCTGTGTCGGTATCTGTGTCTGCTATTTGGGTAAACGGCCGTTTCTGTGACCCTGAGGGAGTCTGCATTTGGGATAAAGCATCTTCCATGGATTGTCTCCATGTCTGGTTCTGAGCCTCAGATTTATCCAATCTCTTATTTAATAAAGCCACATTTGCATTCAAGGCACTCAACATATTTACCCAATCAGCAGTCGGCGGTGCCGACAGATTCACTCCCCCACACTGTTCTGTCCCCACTCCAGCCTCCTCCTGGGAAGAGCCTTCAGCCTCAGACATGTCGACAAACTCGTACCGACACCAGTATCACACTGGGCTATAGGGGACGGACCCACAATAAGGCCTATTAGAGAAACACAGAGGGAGTTTGCCAGCTTACACCCAGCGCCTATCCCGGTCTGAAAGTATATATGCAATGCCCCAGACCGGTCAGCGCTTTTTATATATAATAATTCAACACCAAATCTGCTGTGCCCCCCCCCCTCCCCCGTTTAGCACCCTGTTACTTGTGACAGAAATGTAGGAGGCCAGGACCAGCGTCTCTGCAGCTCACTGTGAAGAGAAAATGGCGCTGATTAGAGCTGGGAGGACCAAGCCCCGCCCCCTTAATGGCGCGCTTATATCCCGCTATTTTTTATACTGGCGGGGGTCTGTATACAGTGCCTATGCACTGTATATCACTTTTGCCAGACTGAAATTGAGGCTTTATTGCTGCCCAGGGTACCCCCCTGCGCCCTGCACCCATGTAGTGCCGCTTGTGTGTGGGAGCAATAGCGCGCGGTACCTCTGAGACTGAAGTCTTCTGCCGTCTTTACTGAAGTCTTCTGTACTTCGGTTACTCACCCGGCTTCTTTCTTCTGACTCTGTGAGGGGGACGACGGCGCGGCTCCGGGAACGAGCAGCTAGGCTATACCAAGTGATCAGACCCTCTGGAGCTAATGGTGTCCAGTAGCCTAAGAAGCAGAGCCTTTAACTCACTGAAGTAGGTCTGCTTCTCTCCAATCAGTCCCACGAAGCAGGGAGCCTGTTGCCAGCAGTGCTCCCTGAAAATAATAAACCTAAATAAAGTCTTTTACAGAGAAACTCAGGAGAGCTCCCCTGTTGTGTGTCCAGTCTCTCTGGGCACAGAATCTAACTGGGGGAGGGGCATAGGGGGGGGAGCCAGTTCACACCCATTTAAAGTCTTAACGTGCCCATGTCTCCTGCGGATCCCGTCTATACCCCATGGTTCTTTTGGAGTCCCCAGCATCCTCTAGGACGTATGAGAAAAACTCATAAGCATAAACTTGAAATCAGACACATCAGGTAGGTCTTTGTCCTCCTGGTGAAAGGCTCTGGTTTTTCCTTTTCCATAATCCTTGCATGGATATTTAACCTTCTCTCCACCCAGGTACCCTCAAGTTAAAAACATATATGGCAGAAAGAGGTTTTTAAGGGTTAAAGTTCAGCTTTATACTAATAGCATGATAGATAAAACATTGTCTATAAAAAGGGAGGGATTCATACTAGGGATGGAGGTGCAGATGTTCCCAAATTGAGGCCCCATTTGCTGGTTCTCCTCCACATGTACCATCTCCTCCTGATATTCAAAGGGCTCCCCCACCTACGTGTTTCCATCCACTAGGGATCTTTGTAGAGATGAGCGGGTTCGGTTTTACTCGGATTTACTCGGTTCTCAAAACGGCATCTTATTAGCTCACAGATGTCACGTGTTTTGGATAGCCAAAAAGAAAAATCCAGAGAAAACCGAACTGGCGTTAATTCTGGCGTTACATCCGAACCCGCTTATCTCTAGATCTTTGTTGAAAGACTGGAATATAGAGTAAAAAGTGGAGTCACCCCAAAAACTGAGGGCCCCTCTCTCTAATGACAACCATGTCTGGACTGAAAACCAGGAGCTACTCCACAAGCCCCAGGACTGTATGTGGGGTAATAAACTATAATTAATTGTAAGTAATATTGTTCTTTACAGATGTACTTAAAGTGCCATCAAGCCTGCCAGAAAAGGATGGCACTTGGAAAAACCACAGGTAACAGCATGCCCAGGCATCCAGGGCCTGCTGGCAACTAAAAAAAAAATGTAAAAGACAAAACATACACCTAATTGAAAACCCTTTTATCAAAATAAAGCTCCTTGGCACCGGTCTTTTTCCAATTTATTACTTACTTATCCATGGGACAGTTCCACAACATTCCATGTAAACAACCACGGGTCATGGCAAAACAACAACAACAACAACAACAGCAACAACAACAACAACAACAACAGTATTTCTCCATCCAAGGGCCCAATGCGAATGAAAGGTCACTCTCAGACAATTATAGAAATGAATAGAGCTACTCTGATCAGAGTCAGAGGTGTATTAAGAGAGGAGGTGGCCCATGTATAGTCTCGGGGAGTCTAGAGCACAGGCATGGTGGTAATTTTCCCGGTGATTTTCCTACTGCGGATTCCAGGGGTGTCAGAGCGTTTTTTGGTTGGGGGGGCAAGATGAAATCTCAGTTTGGCGCCCCTAACTTCTGACCACCTTAGAGAGGTCACTTGTACCTGTACGGAACTCTACGGAGTAGCTGGGAGTGAGTGGCTCCTTGTACACATTATGCTAGGTAGAGCCGCTTATTCACATTACCCCTGGTAAAACCCATTATACAAATTATGCCAGGTAACCCCTTATACACATTAGGCCAGGTAGAGCTCATTATACACATTATGTCAGGTAACCCCTTATATACATTACGCCAGGTAGAGCCTATTATACCAGGTAACCCCTTATACATATTACGCCAGGTAGAGCCCATTATACACATTATGCCTGGTAGAACCGCTTATACACATTACGCCAGGTAGAGCCCATTATACATATTACGCTAGGTAGAGCCCATTATACCAGGTAGCCTCTGATACACATTATCAGGTAGATCTCATTATACACATGCCAGGTAGAGCCCCTTGCACACATTTTGCCTGGCAGAGCCACTTAGGCCCAGATTTATCAAGCCTTAGAGAGTGATGAATTGCACGGTGATAATGTAACAACCAATCAGCTCCTGTCAGTTTTCAAACACAGCCTGTAAGATGACAGTTAGGAGCTGGTTGGTTGGCACTTTATCACCGTACTATTTATCACTCTCTAAGGTTTGATAAATCTGGACCCTAGTCAGAATGAGAACTCTGCAGGCTCAGTAAGTGAGGGCTCATTCAGAAACAATGAGAATTTACAGTCCTTGATGCCAGTTATGCAAGGGGCCATAAAGTGCAGCTCTTTGTGTTCTCCAGCACTAAGCAAATACACAATAAACAGGTTCAAAAGCCAAGTGTTATGTTTACTAACAGCGGAATGAGTGAGTTTGCTACCTGCCCCTCCCTTTCTGTCACCTGTCCCTCTGTCACTGTCACCTGCCCCCTCCTTCACTTCCTACCTGCTGCTGCTGCACTTGGGAGAGATTACTTTGTAGATACGTTGGGAGCTTCCCCGGGAGGGGCAGAAGGTGGGACCGCAGCTCTGTGCATGGGATCCTTAGTCTGGTAGAGCACCTCCTGCTCCTCTGCTCCTTTTCCCTACCCCTTTCCTCCGGCCAAACAGCTATACTGCTGCTTACCTCTGTTGTCACCGGTGGCAACACGTCCCTGCAGAGCGCAGACACTGCAGGAGATGAGGTGGGGGGTGGAGCACACGGGGCAGGCTGCTTCAGCACTGCCCAGAGCCAGCCCTAACCAATTTAATGCCCTAGGCAAGATTTTGTCTGGTGCACCCTAGAACATGGAAAGGGGGGTAACATACACACACATATGCCTTTGAGGGGCATGGGGACATACATTCTGGGCCTGGGGAGGGGGATGGTGACATACACAGAGTAGCTTGGGGGGATATGGTGACATACACACCGGGGTGGGGGCATGGTGACATACACACTGGGGCATGGTAAAGCATCGTGGCACACATACTGGGACCTGGGAGGATATGGTGACATATACATAGGGGCCTAGAGGGATATGCTGGCACACATACTAGGGTCTGGGAGGGCATGGTGACACACATCCTGGGGGGCCGGGTGAGGGAAATGGTGACACACATAGTGTAGTTCGGGTGAGGTACATTGTAACACACATACTGGGGGGTGGGTGAGGGAAATGGTGACACACATAGTGGGGCCGGGTGAGGGATATGGGGGTATACATCCTGAGGGGCCGGGTGAGGGATATGGGGACACACATCCTGGGGGGTGGGTGAGGGATATGGGGACACACACAGTGGGGCCGGGTGAGAGATATGGGGACACACATAGTGGGGCCGGGTGAGAGATATGGGGACATACATAGTGGGGCCAGGTGAGGGACATGGGGACACACATCCTGGTTGCTGGGTGAGGGATATGGGGACACACATAGTGGGGCCGGGTGAGAGATATGGGGACACACATAGTGGGGCCAGGTGAGGGACATGGGGACACACATCGTGGGGACTGGGTGAGGGATATGGGGACACACATAGTGGGGCCGGGTGAGGGATATGGGGACACACATAGTGGGGCCGGGTGAGGGATATGGGGACACACATCCTGGGGGCTGGGTGAGGGATAAGGGGACACACATGGTGGGGCCGGTTGAGAGATATGGGGACACACATAGTGGGGCCGGGTGAGAGATATGGGGACACACATAGTGGGGCCGGGTGAGGGACATGGGGACACACATCCTGGGAGCTGGGTGAGGGATATGGGGACACACATAGTCGGGCCGGGTGAAGGATATGGGGACACACATAGTAGGGTGAGTGAGGGATATGGGGACACACATAGTGGGTCCGGGTGAGGTATATGGGGACACACATAGTGGGGTGGGTGAGGGATATGGGGACACACATACTGGGGGGGTGGGTGAGGGATATGGGGACACACATAGTGGGGCCGGGTGAGAGATATGGGGACACACATAGTGGGGCCGGGTGAGAGATATGGGGACACACATAGTGGGGCCGGGTGAGGGACATGGGGACACACATCCTGGGGGCCGGGTGAGGGATATGGGAACACACATACTGGGGCCGGGGTGGGAGGTGACCTGGTTACATACACATTAGAGCCTGGTAGGGTATATAAGATCAGACACACACAGGCTTCAGCTACAGTGAGAAGATGCTGGGGAAGAACAGCATTGCTCCCCTCAGAGTGTGATTGAGCTGCAGCATTGAAGAGAAAGAGAGGGAACAGGCAGCAGTGCACGCTGCTATAACCCGCCCTCACTCTCTGTCACGCACTCACGGCTCCCCGCCCCCAGCTGCTGGTGATAAGATGATGACTGATCACTGATCCCCTCCCCGTGCGCGCGGCGGTGCCCGCCCGGTTCCCGTATGCTGGCTCTGGCGCTGGCCGCGGCCGCCGCACTGCGCACTATACTAGAAGCAGTTACACTACACAGCGGCTCCTCTGCAGCTAGTGGTGGCGTCGGTGGCTTGCAAAGGCAGGGGATGGATGGCACCTCTCTCATGTTTGGGGGGAGCGAGCTGCCCCCTTGCCCCCCCCCCCCCCACATTTCGACGCCCCTGGCGCATGCACAACACACCAGGAAAATGGCCACTGCACCAGTGTGGAACTCTGGAGGGGTAAGTATTCAAGAAATGGGTGCTCGGTGTGTAGTATGCATCCCCAGGGGCCCGTGTGCACCACACACCTTGCACCCATTATATATACGCCACTGACAAGGGTGCAGTCACTCCTCAATGGAGGGTACTTTTCAAGTGCTCACACCTTCCTACAGTAAATGCTGTACTTTGATCTCAGCACCTGTTGTCAATCCGTGACGGATCACTTTGGTTTCATAGGCACCACCAAAAGTTATTTTACTATAGATGCAGTGAAAGCCTTTTTGCCTTTTTTGTATGCTAATGACACTTTTGTATTTCTTACTACTTTCAAAATTTTCCAGAAAAAATGGAAATAATGTTTCACTCATGTAACCTTGAAAGAGAAGAAAGATAGGCTGTATAGTATGAAAAAACTATTTGTGTTCCGTAATGCACACTGAGTGAAAAATAATACTACCTAATAACCAGATAATACGGAGATCTTAGTTGCGTATATCTGCAGATATAGGGTTAAGCCCCCAGGCCGATCGGCAAGGCGTCTCCGTCACTGCGGGTCTTTAATACTAGGTATGGGTCTTATTCAGTTTCACCTGTGTGCTGACCTGGGGTAGCTGGTCTGTGCCAACGTGATGGGGTCCTGCACCCCGGACCCATACCTAGTATTAGGGACCCCCAGTGACGGAGACGCCTTGCTGATCGGCCTGGGGGTTTAACCCTATATCTGCAGATATACGCAACTAAGATCTCCGTATTACCTGATTATTAGGTAGTATTAATCTTCACTCAGTGTGCATTAGGGAACACAAATTGTTTTTTCTTACACAGAATTACCCCTCCCTTTTAGCACCTGAGTGACATCACAATCTGATCGAGCAGTTTGCCAATATATGTGCATTGTATTTAGAGAGGCTGTATAGTATGTACCGCAGCTCTCATATATTAAATTTGACCCAACTTACTAAATACAATAAATGTAAAGAAATTCATAAACAGTAAATAGATCTATATAAATCAGCTCAATGGAATGTGGCCATCACAATTGGAAATAAAAAATAAGTTCAATACCACAAATATAAATTGCTTCCAAGAGCAGTCTCGTCTCCATTGCAGAGCTGAGATCAAATAGGTAATGGAAGGACTAAACTCATCTAAATATGTTAGCTACCCGACTCACTCCCGTAATGGAGTAACAGCCTCTAATACCTGCCAAATCAGCCAATTTAAGAGGTAGGACTATGAGTAATACCCCCCTGGCCTGGAAATATTATAAGTAAGAAATGTTTATTTTATTTTGGCAAAAGATAATTCTGTGTGATCCTATTTCTGTGTGTTCCTATAATTGTGCAGATACATCACTTGGTAGCTAAATCAATATTATTATGAATTCTAAGACAAAACTGTTGGCATACTGTTGCAGAATTATGGATTAACTATATCATTGAATCATCTTCTATAGTTGTGTCCATGCCTTCTAGGACACATTATCAATGACAACATACTACAACAAACTGAGTGACAAAACATTATATAGCCCTTAAGTTATGATTATGAACATAGAAATGTGATACAGAATTGGACATTGTACTCTGAGGCTTTTGACATACTGTATATTTAGGATGTTGTACTCTTTGATCTATGATGTAGGGTAGGGCATTGTATTTTTAGGGTCCATCACTGTATTTTGAAGTGTGTGAAAAAGGGTGTGGTATTGTAGAACGTGGTAATTGACAACTCAACTGTTTTAAGTTCCCACCTGCTCTCTGTGCGTCAAGTCTCGGCATAGGAGGAGATAACTGGAGTGATAGCTGCAAAATGGGAGATAAGGCAGAGCCAAAGGTAACTGACACATCTAACTTACTCTTTCACCTCATGCAGATGGGTGGTGTAGGATGGGCGGCACAGGCTGTCCTCTTGGCTTGGTGGCACGTGTGCACTACACACTTAAATTGTTTGTTAATATGCCACTATACTGCTGTGTAAATAAGCATCTACAAAGGTGCAGCAAGAGGAAAGGCAGAGCCAAAGGTAACTGACACATCTAACTTACTCTTTCACCTCATGCAGATGGGTGGTGTAGGATGGGCGGCACAGGCTGTCCTCTTGGCTTGGTGGCACGTGTGCACTACACACTTAAATTGTTTGTTAATATGCCACTATACTGCTGTGTAAATAAGCATCTACAAAGGTGCAGCAAGAGGAAGCACCAGCAGGAGAGCAGGAGCCACGATATCTGTAAACCAGGAAGTGCCACTGGGGGGAGGGAGGAAGGGCAGTCAGAAGTACTGCATATCTTTATGCCCTCCCAGGGGCCATGCACTGCAGCAATAGGCTGTGCGGACTCTGTCTCCCTACATATGGCACCTCCTCTTGAGTTCTGACTCACTGTCTGGCTGCTGCTTCCTGAATGCTGGCTGCTCTGGCTGAAAGAAATCTGACATGTAAATAAGGTGATAGGGAGTAATAGGTATAGCGTATGGAAAGTAGTATTAGGAATGCTTTCATGGTTTGTTTTTTAATGTGAGAGGTAATTAGGGGGCTAATGTTCATCACTTTACAAACACAAAATTATAGAATTTGATGGCAGATAAGAGCCACTTGGCCCATGTAGTCTGCCCTTTATTTAACCTTTAGGTAACCTCAACCTTATTTGATCCTTATTTCTTTGTAAGGATATCCTTATGAATATCTCATGTACAGTATGTTTAAATTGTTCTACTGTATTAGTCTCTATCACCTCTGATGGGAGGCTATTCCACTTATACTGTACACTACACTTTCTGAGAAATAGTTTTTCCTCAAATTTCCTTTAAACCCACCTCCATTCAGTTTAAGCACATGTCCTTGTGTTTTAATACTTCTCTACTTTGAAGAATGCTTCTTTCCTGTATCTTGTTAAAACCATTGAGATTGTGAAAGTTTCTATCATGTCCCCACTTTCCCTTCTCTACTCCAAACTATACATATTAAGATCTATAAGTCTCTCTGGGTAAGTTTTGTGATGCCCTGTAGGCCATACACCATTTTAGTTGCCCTTCTGACTAAAGTCTCTAATGTATATATATATATATATATATATATATATATAGTGTGACAAGAACACTGGGAAAGTGTTTGAGGGCAGGTATGTTTGTCCCAGGTTCTTGTCTTACATGTATTAGAAAAATGAAAACTTCTAGGAATATGTTTTGTTTTGTTAGAACCTTTTCAGTTTGTTGGAAAAGCTGGGTAAGGGCCCTGAAAGAGAGATGGGGCAAGTTCCAGACATTGGGCCCAGTTCGGGTCTTTGGCCTCACAGAAGGCTAATCAGGCTTTCAGCTGTGTAAGAGTGTTATAGAGCTGCTGGCCTGATTAGGGTGTGCAGACTGCCTCGGAAGACTGCAGGATCTCTGTGAGAGAAGCACGCTCCTGATACAAGTGAGCTATACAGTGTTTGCTGGAGAACTCTGTGTTTTTTGTTTTAGTGATAGTTAGGAACATCTTGTGTTTAGTTAGTGCCGGACAGGCAAGGTATTTTCTTTTGGTGTTTGTTTTATTTTCTGTACAATAAAACTGGCTGGGGCCAGTTGTACCAGAAACTGGACTTGTGTTGTTCCTCAGCTGCTGCGTGCTGCCATATACCCCAGGAAACGGCATCTTGCACCCTTACAGTGTTACAACTTGGTGGAGAATGCGAGCAGTCCGTTCTGCGCATAAGTGAAAGCAGCAGCTTTATGAGGCCTGCAGAAAACGGTGGTTTATGCAGATACAGCCCAGTGTGAAGTTGCCGAGACTCACCCCTGAGGGTTTGATATATGTCCTGGGTGAAAGCAGCTACAAAGCTGCCTGAAAAATCTGTCGACATGGAGGAACTGCTTAAAGCCTTGCTGCAAGCTACAGCGGCTCAGCAGGAGGCCAACAGACAGCAGCAGGTGGCAATGGAGGAAAATTGGAGACTATAGCAGGCAGCTGTTGACGAACTTTACAGGCAACAGCGTCCAGATAGAGAGGCCTTAACAGAAGTGGTGCAGAGCCTTGCAGCCCGGATTGGAGATGTGGCTGTCCGTGCTCCGACCAGCTCTAGTTCTATACGGGCCAGTCACTTCCTGCAGAAAATGACAGAGGCTGATGATGTGGAGGCCTACCTGACCACGTTTGAAAGGACTGCCGAGCGTGAGAACTGGCCGAAAGCACAGTGGGCCAGTCTGCTGGCACCTTTCCTGTCAGGTGAGCCCCAAAAAGCGTACTTTGATTTAAGCCCTGCTGAGGCTCGGGACTATGATAAATTAAAGACTGAGATCCTGACCCGCCTGGGAGTCACGCTGTCAGTATGAGCACAATGGGTGCACCGGTGGGTGTACGCCATGGAGAAGCCTCCTCGCTCCCAGATGCATGACCTTATTCAGCTAACAAAAAAATGGTTACAGCCAGAGACATTAACGGGTCCCCAGATGGTTGAAAGAGTCGTCATGGACCGCTACTTGAGATCTTTGCCCATGGTCCTGCGCAAGTGGGTGAGCCATGGAAACCCGGGTACTGACCAATTAGTGGACATGGTAGAGAGGTATTTGGCAGCAGAGGAACTACTGATGGCCACCCAGCAACCCATAGATCCTCGACAGCACCCTTCAGTAAAGACTGGTAAGACTGTTCCTTGGGAAAATGTTGCTGGGCGGATAAGAGAACGCAAGGCTGGAGAGACTGTAAACACTGGCCCTGGAGACAGGCCAATGGGGCTAGAACGGTCTATGCTGCCCAAACGGGTTGATAATCGTGTAGTTAAATGTTTTAGGTGTGGTATGCCAGGTCATGTTATTGCCAATTGCCCAGTCACGCAAGAACCCATGCAATGTGATGGTGCCTTTGAATGTCGCAGAATGTCTTTCTTTGCTAGGTTAGTCTGTACTGTGTTACCTTCACCTGAGCTGGAAAAACAAATCTGTGATGTGTTCTTAGAGGGTAACCAGGTAGAGGCCTTGCTAGATTCAGGAAGTTTAGTTACCCTCGTGAAAGCTGGGTTAGTGAACCCCTTAAAGGTCCAGCAAATACCTATTGGGGTAACTTGCATACATGGGGATACCCAACATTATGTCACTGCTGAAGTGAATATAGAAACTTGTTGTGGGTCAGCAATTGTTGAAGTAGGACTGGTACCCACGTTGGTGCATGAGGCCATAATAGGGAGGGATTTTCCTAATTTTTGGAAACTGTGGGAATCACGGTTATCAACAGATGTGAGAAGTAAAGAGCCAGTTGATAATACCGGTGATTTTATGGATGTACGTGTGTTTTCTGAACTTTCTGACCCTTTGCCTTTTGCTAGTTTGGCTGGGGAAGTGACAGATGGGTAGTCCAGTGAGGACCCTCTTGCTGAGAACAGAGACATAGTAGTTAGAACTGAAAGCGTGCCTGACTTGGAGGTAAAGAAGGATCTGTTTGCGTCTGAACAGTTAAAGGATCCTACCTTAATAAAGGCTAGGGAGAATGTTAAGGTTGTTAATGGGGAACCTGTGGTACCGGGTTACGTATCCCCACATGGCCATCTGTAATGTGCTCTTGCACCACATTGTCAAAAGGGGTGAGGATGTGGTGGAACAGCTGGTAGTTCCCCAGCCTTATCGAAGAACGTTACTAGATTTAGCTCATAGTCACGTTACCGCAGGACATTTAGGGGCAGAAAAAAACACTGAAAGAGTTTTACAAAGGTTCTTTTGGCCAGGGGTTTATAAAGAAGTGTCTGAATATTGTTCTTCCTGTCCTGAATGCCAGTATCATGCCCCTAGACACCATTTCAGGAGCCCACTATTTCACATGCCTATTATAGAGGTCCCGTTTGACAGAATAGCCATGGATCTCGTGGGGCCCTTGTTAAAGTCTGCTCGGGGCCATCAGTATATCCTGGTAATTATGGACTATGCCACTCGATATCCTGACGCTGTCCCTTTACGCACTATCACAACCAAGGCAATAGCTAGGGAGCTGGTTCAGGTTTTTAGTAGAGTGGGAATACCAAAAGAAATTTTGACTGACCAAGGTACTCCATTTATGTCAAGGATCATGAAGGAATTGTGCAAATTATTTAAGGTCACTCACCTCAGGACATCCATCTACCATCCCCAAACAGACGGGTTGGTGGAAAGGTTTAATAAAACATTAAAAAGTATGTTAAAAAAGGTTGTTGAGAGAGATGGGAAAAACTGGGATTGTTTGTTGCCCTACTTGTTAATGGCCATCAGAGAAGTTCCTCAGTCCTCTACGGGGTTTTCTCCATTTGACTTGTTGTATGGTAGACACCCCAGAGGGCTGTTGGACATTGCCAAAGAGACGTGGGAAGGACAGCCCACTCCTTATAGAAGCGTTATTGAACATGTATCACAAATGCAGGATAAGATTGCAGCCGTGGTACCTATTGTCAGAGAGCACATGGAACAGGCCCAAAGTGCTCAACAGAGGGTATATAACCGCAGTGCCAAGATACGGGAATTTGCTCCTGGAGATAGAGTTCTTGTTTTGGTACCCACTGTGGAAAGCAAATTCCTAGCTAAATGGCAGGGTCCATTTGAGATTAGGGAAAAAGTGAATGAGGTTAATTACAAAGTATACCAGCTGGGAAAGAGAAAACCCGAACAAATCTACCATGTTAATATATGGATAGAAAGTCACAATTGCGCACACATGGCTGCTTTTCTTAGTGAAGGAAATGAAGTTCCACCAACACTTCACAGATATACACAAACAAAGATAGAGAACCTGCACATAGAATAGCGCACACAGAGAATACTTATTAATTTGATGAATCTTTCAATGGTCTTTCAGAGGATTTGTATAACCTCAAAAAAAACAAAAATACAAAATAGTGTTATATCTTTATGACATTTCTTATAAGTCTTTATGAGGAAACTCGTACCCTTGAATTTGTCTATCAGATTAGTGATAGACAAAAAAGCATCTGAGACTCAGAATGATCCCACAGAGTTCCTCCTCTCAATAGGCCAGCCTTCAGAACCTTCCAACAGTAACTCCTCCGGATTTCACATGTGAAAACAGAAAATCACCACCATAGTGTAAAACCGTAACATTTATTTTCACAGACAAAGATAAAAATTAGCCTCCTACCCTTGAAGGTGGTCTACTAACAGCAAGTAGACAAAAACAGCTTAAAATTGGCCAAGTTGTTAAAACTGCAAAATACAGGACTCCTACCAGATGGAATGGTCTACCCTATAAAAAGTAGACTTTATCGCAGGATTACTGAAGAGACCTCAGGCGTCCCTGGAAACAGTCCTTCGTCCTGGGTAGTGATCCTCCGTTTGCAGTGCCCCTCCTCACCAACGCGTTTCAATACACAAAGGTATCTGATAAAGATACTGACGGTAGCATACGCTTCTGTAATGACTTTTGTAAGTTAAATGAGGTGTCCAAGTTTGACGCGTACCCCATGCCCCGTGTGGATGAGCTTATAGAAAGGCTGGGAACAGCCAGGTTTCTCACCACGTTGGACCTGACCAAAGGTTACTGGCAAATACCTTTATCTGATAGTGCAAAAGAAAAAACAGCCTTTTCGGTTCCGGAGGGGCTGTACCAGTATAAGATGTTACCCTTTGGGTTGCATGGGGCTCCAGCAACCTTTCAACGGGCGATGGATAAAATTTTGAGGCCCCATAGAAAATATGCAGCTGCCTATTTGGATGATGTGGTAATTCACAGTACAGACTGGGGGTCCCATTTGGTTAAAGTACAAGCAGTACTGGACTCAATCAGAGAGGCAGGGTTAACTGCTAACCCAAAGAAGTGCTGCCTCGCAATGGAGGAGGTCAAATACTTGGGCTTCACCATAGGCAGAGGTCTAATTAGGCCCCAATTGAATAAAATTGATGCTATTCAAAACTGGCCTAGCCCAGTGAATAAAAAACAGGTAAGGGCTTTTTTGGGAATAACTGGGTACTATAGACGGTTTATTCCCAATTTTGCGACCACAGCGGTGCCGTTGTCAGACCTTATCAAAGGGAAGCAGTCAAATATGGTGAAATGGAACCCTGATGCAGAAAAAGCGTTCCAAGCGTTAAAAGTGGCTTTGTGTTCACAACCGGTGTTGATAACACCAGATTTTTCAAAAGAATTTGTGGTACAGACAGATGCCTCAGAGGTAGGGATAGGCGCTGTGCTGTCCCAAACCAGAGATGGGGACGAACACATTATCATTTATTTGAGTAGGAAACTCAATGAGCATGAAAAAAGGTATGCCATTGTGGAAAAGGAGGCTTTGGCCATTAAGTGGGCACTAGATACCTTGAGATATTACCTCTTGGGTAGACAATTCAGACTAGTGACGGATCATGCCCCTTTAAAATGGATGTATGTAAATAGAGGCAAGAATGCTCGTGTAACTAGATGGTTTCTAGCATTGCAGGATTTTAAGTTTACTGTCGAACAAAGACCGGGTACACAATTGGCCAACGCAGATGCATTGTCCCGCATCTTCTGTTTGGGGGCTACAAGTGTTCCGGCCCCTAGGTCGAAACAGGGGAGGGGGATATGTGACAAGAACACTGGGATAGTGTTTGAGGGCAGGTATGTTTGTCCCAGGTTCTTTTCTTACATGTATTAGAAAAATGAAAACTTCTAGGAATATGTTTTGTTTTGTTAGAACCTTTTCCGTTTGTTGGAAAAGCTGGGTAAGGGCCCTGAAAGAGAGATGGGGCAAGTTCCAGACATTGGGCCCAGTTCGGGTCTTTGGCCTCACAGAAGGCTAATCCGGCTTTCAGCTGTGTAAGAGTGTTATAGAGCTGCTGGCCTGATTAGGGTGTGCAGACTGCCTGGGAAGACTGCAGGATCTCTGTGAGAGAAACACGTTCCTGATACAAGTGAGCTATACAGTGTTTGCTGGAGAACTCTGTGTTTTTTGTTTTAGTGATAGTTAGGAACATCTTGTGTTTAGTTAGTGCCGGACAGGCAAGGTATTTTCTTTTGGTGTTTGTTTTATTTTCTGTACAATAAAACTGGCTGGGGCCAGTTGTACCAGAAACTGGACTTGTGTTGTTCCTCAGCTGCTGCGTGCTGCCATATACCCCAGGAAACGGCATCTTGCACCCTTACAGTGTTACAACATATAGCCTGTACATATAGCAATATGGAATAAATTTTCACAGCATTTTTTTCACTACTGAGAGTCTCCGAGTGCCGCTGCTTGTATGATGTGTTTAAAGTATATATATATATATATATATATATATATATATGTATACATATATCCTGTATTTGTTTATTTATTTAAATAAATAAATATTTATGGATATATAGCCTCCAGTACAGAACACATCATTCTAGATGAGGCCATACGAGTGACCTACTGTATACTGTGGCATTATTACTTATTTCTTTCTGCTACTGATTCCTCCCCCTATGCAACCAAACATCTGATTTGCCTTCCTTATTGCTTTGTTACATTGCTTACCTGCCTTTAAGTTACCCAAAACAGTGAAACCTAGGTCTCTGTACTACTCTGTAATTTCCATTATAGTGCCGTTAATACTATATTTAGCCTTTGGGTTTTTGAAACCCAAGTGCATTTTTTCAGCATTATACTGTAGGTGCCACTTTTTTGACTATTCCTCAAGTCTACCTAGATACTTATTTGTGTCTATCCTGTTGCATAGCTTTGTGTCATCTGCAAAAAGGCATACTTTCCCTTCAATACCAATTGCAATGCACCAACAAATATATTAAAAAGATTGGCTGAAGAACAGATTCCTGGAATACTCCACTGGTAACCTGTCCCTCCTAAGACTGCACTCCTGTACAACCCTCAGGTTTTTTTCCTGCAACCTTATTCATTCAGCCTTTTTAGGGGTATATTTACCAAAGTGTGGTTTTTTTTTTTGTGGATATGTTTCCCATAGCAACCAATCAGATTCTATTTATTATATCCTAGGTGCTAGATAAATAAGCAGAATCTGATTGGTTGCTATGGGCAACATCTCTACTTTTAAAAACCTACACTTTAGTAAATATACCCCTAAGAATCCAATCCCAAGCTTTCAAGCATATTTAGCAGTCTACGATGTGAGACTGTGTCAAAATCTTTACTAAAGTTATGATACACTACATCTAATGCCGCCTTTACTGCTTTAGTCAACCTGTCAAAAAAGTCAAAGATTTGTTTAGCATGATCTCCCTCCCAGTAAATCTATGCTGTTTAGGATCTTGTAATTTCCTGGATTTGAGATATTTAACAACTCTTTATTTTATTAGTGTTTCCAGAAATGTCCCTACTAATGATGTAAAGCTCACTGGTTGGTAGCTCCTTGCCTCCTCCTTGCTTACACCTTTGTGCAGTAGCACTACAGTCCATTTGCTCATTTGAAGTCCTCTGGAATTACTCCTATAGCTATGGTTGGTTGAAAAAGTATTGTTAATGGTGTTACCAGCAGAGCCGGCCCTAACCAATATGATGCCCTAGGCAAGATTTTGGCTGGTGCCCCCTAGCACCACCGCTGGTTCCGCCTCTGACCTTGTACCCCTATATTTTAAATAGGAACAGTTTGCACATTTGGCGCACCGCCCAAAAAGGGGTGTGTTTTTGCTGGCAAGGGGCATGGCCACGCAATAACCCCAATTCCAATTACGTCACACAGTACTGCAACTTTATTCACATATGATCATGCAAAAGTGTCCATAATTCATATTACATCCCACAGTAGTATCACTTTACCTTATAAACGTTACTCCTCACAGTAGAGCCCCTTATTCACATTACATCACACTGAATTGCTCCTTATTCACATTACACCACACCCTATGGCTCTTTATTCACATTAGACGATACAGTAGTGCCCTTTCTATAAGCAACGCCACATAGTAGAGCACCTTATACGCATAATGCCACACATTAGTAATGCATTTACACACAATCCACACAGTAATGCTCCTTACACATGAGACACCTTATTAATGTCCTTATAAACATAATGCACCTTACACATTATGACAACTTTTATTAATGCCCTTTTACACATAATGTCCCTTACACATATGCTGCACATTATTAATGCCCTTATACACATAATGACACACATAGTTCCCCCTACACATTTGCTGCACATTATTAGTGCCCCTTACACATAATGACACATATACAGTAGTTCCCTGTTACACATATGCCGCACATTATTAATGCCCTTATAGACATAATGACACACATAGTGCCCCTTACACATATGTTGCATATTATTAATGCATTTTTACTTGACACACATAATGCTCCTTACACATATTCTGAACACTACTGCACAACCAACCCACTCACATGCACACAGCACTCACACTGCCACTAACACTGTGACCTCTGCCTCTGCCTCTGCTTGGATACAGATGTGTCCTCATAAATATTGCCTCAATGCTAACGTTGGGCACCTTTTTTTATGAAAATGCATCTTATTTGCATTGCTATGTGGCTAGGATGCACAACCAGCTTCTGCCGATTAAAATTATATGCAGCATGCATATATACTGTGTGCGACTGCGGCTGTATCTGCATATGAAATGCTACACACAGAATATAGGCATGCTGCATATCATTTTAATCAGCAGAAGCTGCTGATGCCCCTAGGCATATCAAATGCCCTAGGCAATTGCCTAGCTTGCCTATACCTATGGCCGGCTCTGGTTACCAGCACCCTTGTAAGCTCTTTTGGGGGAATATTTATTACTATCCGCAGATGCGGATGGGATGTGATATTTGAATACATCACAAGGATGTATCAACTATCGCATGCAGGAACAGAGCTTGCAGAAGGCTCTGTCCCTGCGAATCCTCTCCCCGCATTTTTCAGGGTAGTTTTTGCAAAAAAGTGCTCTAAGAGTATGACCATGCATTCACTGCCAGCATCCCTTCTTCGCACCCCGCCCCTCTTCTTACGCCCACTAAGCTAAAACTTGCCTCGCACTGCAGCACCCAGGGATCGGTGTCCAGTTCTCCTCTTCACAGCTCACATCAGCTGACAGTTGTTACAGAGAGAAGGAGCAAGCCACCAATCCCTGGCTACTGCAGTGTGCAAGTTAGTTTTATTTCATTATTTTCTTTTTCAGCTTTTTATTTTCTTCAGTGATCAGCCTATAGTCTATTTAGACACACTAGGCTGTTCATTGGCGCTGGCTCTGAGCTCTGCTCTGACTGTCAGAGCAGGAGTAGGAAAACTGGAATGAACCCTGTAGAATGCCATCTGAAGATGGTATTATCACAGGACTCCCTCCAGTATTTTTTTTATTATTTCATTTTAGCAAATTTTGAGCTAATCACATTTCCCATTACAAGTATGTTCTGATTACTAAAAAAAAAATGTGAATATAAGGGCCTTATCATACATTTTTGTGATAGTAAAATAAAGAGAAAAATGGTGTAAAAATGCCCATTTTCACTTTATGTTAGTAAAAATAATATTGATAAATATGTCCCTTAGTATCCTTGGATGTATCCCACCTGTCCCCAATGGTTTCTCCACTTTATTTTTTGAGAGTTCTGTTAGATCCTTCACCTCTGTAAATGTACTTGTATCTACCTCATTTTTAGGATGGTCTCCTCTCCTTCTGTAGTGAATACTGTGCAAAAATTATTTTTTAGATGATTGCTATTGCCTTGTCTCCCTCGACCAGATTGACTCCCTCAGGGGAATGTAATAGGGTTTGAGAATCAGAAAGTAAGAGATTTATTGAGAGTTCTCCTGTTTTTGTCAATCATTTACCAGGTTGATTTTGCAACATAAATGATTGACAATTATTATCCCTCTTATTATTATTTGAAGTAAACAACATCCTCACAACCTTTTTTTATTCTCATTTTGTCCTAAATTCAAAATGACGTTAAATTTACGAGAACTTTCGCTACTGGTGAAATTGTTTTAACAAAACACAAACTCAGCACCAGATGCTTTGCAGAGATTTAGGTAACAAATTTACTTCCCATGCCATGAATTTACTTTGATGACCTCTTTAAGACGTACTAAAAATTTGGCAACATTCTGATAAGTGGTTTTTGCTGTAGACTGCTTGGAATAGGTAACCTTTGAAACAGCTACCAGTACTTTGGAGCGAAAAGCGTTAGAGAAAGGACCCTCTACTTTGTTCTGCAACCCAGCACTGACTCCTGTTGAATTCTGTATTTGTGGCCTTGGGACGGACTGAGACCAATTAGAGGTCGCTCACCTGTGCGTACACTTTGCCACTTTGCCTATAGTGGTCCGGCAGCACAGCAGGACACACATGCTGCCTGTGGTCTGCTATATACTATAAGAAACCACCGAGTGGGTACAACATTCCGGGGAGCCCAGGACTTACAGCCGGCATCATATGTCGTCATCTGAGCCTGGATCCGGCACCGCGTATACAGTGCAGTTCTGATGGCACCATTCACATATTTTATAGCCTCCCAAAACCAGACGGATTACAGGTATGGGTATGAGTCATTAGGTCGACAGTCATTAGGTCGACCACTATTAGTTGACCTGGTCACTAGGTCGACCTGGTCACTAGGTCAACATGTCTACATTTAAAAAGGTCGACCAAGTTTTTTTCTTTTTCTTCGTAAAGTGACGGGAAACCCCAATTAGTGCACCGTGTCCCCTCGCATGGCTCACTTCACTCACCAGGTTACTATTCCCAATCGTAGTCCACGTGGATCGTAAAGTAAGAAAAAGTAAAAAAAAATTAAAGAAATGTGAAAAACTCATGTCGACCTTTTCCATGTCGACCTAGTACATGTCGACCCAGTGACAATATCAACCTAATGCATGTCGACCAATATTGGTCGACCTAATGACTGTCGACCTAAGTGTTGTCAATCTAATGATCGTATCCCACAGGTATATTGGGAGAAGTGCAGTGAGAAGAGATCTGGACAATTATAAATAAGCAGGCATAAACTCTCTGTGAGTATGAAAGCACACACACTTAATTGTAACACCTGGAGAAACCACAGACACTGTCAGTTCTTGTTGAGTATTCTGGACACAGTGGAAACTTTTCCTCTCATTTTAGTAATTTCAAATGAACTTTAGTGCTACAGCACTTTACAGAGGAACACTGACTTTTCCCTCTTCAGTCTATACAAAGGATTTGTGAGATTGGAAGTCTGCATTGTTTGGAGCAGGAGAATAAATATATATCATGCAATATACATATAGGGACAGTCAGTTGAGAGAAATGTTTGTCTTTTTATAATGTACAGGGTCTGTTCTGAAAGTAATGAGACTAAATCCGGGAAAACATTTTTATTGAACTTTCAGATACATAGGGTTAATATAATCTTCAAAGTATGGCCCTTGAGCATCAATACACCATTGTCAGCGTGTCTTCCAAGCTTGGCATGTCTCCTGGAAGGCATCAACTGGAACATCCTTGAGCGCTCTTGTCGCGGCCACTTCCAATTTGTCTATGGTCTGAAAATGGTGTCCTTGATCCGGGGGAACAAAAAGAAGACAGCCGGGGCCAGATCTGGACTGTAGGGTGGTTGATGCAGCGATGTCACGCTGTGCTTGGCCAAAAACTCCCTCACTTGCAGCGATGTGTGACTTGGCACATTGTCGTGATGGAGGACCCAGGTAGTGGTAATCTCCTTGCAGACGCGGAGGACCCTGTTTCTCAACCGAATTAGCACTCCCGTGTAAAATGCACCATTGAAAGTTTGGCCGGTAGGTAGACATTCCTTACGGACCACACGTCAAAACAGACAATGAGCATTGATCTGGTCACTGATTTGCTCATTTAGCCCTTTCTGGGGCGAGGTGACGATGGTGTGTGCCACTCTGCGCTGTGCCTTTTGGTCTCTGGATCGTACTCAAAGATCCAAGTTTCGTCACCTGTTATCACTCTGTCAAAAAAAATAAGATTTTAAACCTACCGGTAAATCTTTTTCTCGTAGTCCGTAAAGGATGCTGGGCCTCCGTAAGGACCATGGGGATAGACGGGCTCCGCAGGAGACATGGGCACTTTAAGAAAGACTTTGACTATGGGTGTGCTCCCTCTATGCCCCTCCTCCAGACCTCAGTTAGAGAAACTGTGCCCAGAGGAGACGGACAGTACAAGGAAAGGATTTTTGTAATCCAAGGGCAAGATTCATACCAGCCACACCAATCACACCGTATAACTTGTGATATACTATCTAGTTAACAGTATGAAGAACAACATATCATCGGCCCAAAACCGATGAAACTATAACATAACCCTTATGTAAGCAATAACTATATACAAGTCTTGCAGAAGTAGTCCGCACTTGGGACGGGCGCCCAGCATCCTCTACGGACTACGAGAAAAAGATTTACCGGTAGGTTTAAAATCTTATTTTCTCTAACGTCCTAGAGGATGCTGGGACTCCGTAAGGACCATGGGGATTATACCAAAGCTCCCAAACGGGCGGGAGAGTGCGGATGACTCTGCAGCACCGATTGAGCAAACAGGAGGTCCTCCTCAGCTAGGGTATCAAACTTATAGAACTTTGCAAAGGTGTTTGACCCCGACCAAGTAGCAGCTCGGCACAGCTGTAGTGCCGAGACCCCTCGGGCAGCCGCCCAAGACGAGCCCACCTTCCTAGTGGAATGGGCCTTAACCGATTTCGGTAACGGCAATCCTGCCGTAGAATGCGCCTGCTGAATCGTGTTACAGATCCAGCGAGCAATAGTCTGCTTTGAAGCAGGGCCGCCAACCTTGTTGGCTGCATACAGGACAAACAGTGCTTCTGTTTTTCTGATCCTAGCCTTTCTGGCCACGTAAATTTTCAAAGCCCTGACCACATCAAGGGACTCGGAATCCTCCAAGTCACCTATAGCCACAGGCACGACAATAGGTTGGTTCATATGAAAGGATGAGACCACCTTAGGTAGGAATTGAGGATGGGTCCGCAACTCCGCTCTATCCATATGGAAAACCAGATAGGGGCTTTTATGTGATAAAGCCGCCAATTCCGAAACTCGCCTAGCCGAAGCCAAGGCTAACAACATGACCACCTTCCAAGTGAGATATTTCAACTCCACTGTTTTAAGTGGTTCAAACCAATGTGACTTAAGGAAACTTAACACCACGTTAAGGTCCCAAGGCGCCACCGGAGGTACAAAAGGAGGCTGAATATGCAGTACTCCCTTCACAAAAGTCTGTACTTCAGGTAAAGAGGCCAATTCCTTTTGAAAGAAAAGGGATAAGGCCGAAATCTGAACCTTAATGCAGCCTAATTTTAGGGCCAAATTCACTCCAGTTTGTAGGAAGTGAAGAAAACGGCCTAGATGGAATTCTTCCGTAGGAGCATTCCTGGCCTCACACCAAGAAACATATTTTCGCCATATTCGGTGATAATGTTTAGACGTCACGTCCTTCCTAGCCTTTATTAGCGTAGGAATGACCTCATCTGGAATACCTTTTTCCGCTAGGATCCGGCGTTCAACCGCCATGCCATCAAACACAGCCGCGGTAAGTCTTGGAACAGACAGGGACCTTGCTGTAACAGGTCCTGCCTTGGAGGAAGAGGCCACGGATCTTCTGTGAGCATTTCTTGCAGATCCGGATACCAGGTCCTTCGTGGCCAATCTGGAACAATGAGAATTGTTCTCGCTCCTCTTTTTCTTATTATCCTCAACACCTTGGGTATGAGAGGAAGAGGAGGAAACACATATACCGACTGGAACACCCACGGTGTCACTAGGGTGTCCACAGCTACCGCCTGAGGGTCTCTTGACCTGGCGCAATACCTTTGTAGCTTTTTGTTGAGACGGGATGCCATCATGTCTATTTGGGGTAGTCCCCACCGACTTGCAATCTGCGCGAAGACTTCCTGATGAAGTCCCTACTCTCCCGGATGCAGATCGTGTCTGCTGAGGAAGTCTGCTTCCCAGTTGTCCACTCCCAGAATGAACACTGCTTACAGAGCGCTTACATGATTCTCCGCCCAGCGAAGAATTCTGGTGGCTTCCGCCATTGCCACTCTGCTCCTTGTGCCGCCTTGGTGGTTTACATGAGCTACTGCGGTGATGTTGTCTGACTGGATCAGAACTGGTCGATTGCGAAGTAAGATCTCCGCTTGGTGTAGGGCGTTGTATATGGCCCTTAGTTCCAGGATGTTGATGTGAAGACAAGTCTCTTGACTTGACCAAAGTCCTTGGAAATTTCTTCCCTGTGTGACTGCTCCCCAACCTCGGAGGCTCGCGTCCTTGGTCACCAGGATCCAGTCCTGAATGCCGAACCTGCGGCCCTCTAGAAGGTGAGCACTGTTTAGCCACCACAGGAGAGATACTCTGGCCCTGGGGAACAGGGTGATCCGCTGATGCAATTGCAGATGCGACCCGGAGCATTTGTCCAATAGGTCCCATTGGAAGGTCCTTGCATGGAATCTGCCGTATGGGATGGCTTCGTATGTTGCCACCATCTTTCCCAGAACTTGAGTGCAATGATGTACTGACACTTGTTTTGGTTTCAACAGGTTCATGACTAGAGTCATGAGTTCCTGCGCTTTTTACGTCGGAAGAAAAACCCTTTTCTGGTCTGTGTCCAGAATCATGCCCAAGAAGGGCAGACGAGTTGTAGGATTCAGCTGCGACTTTGGAATATTGAGAATCCAGCCGTGTCGCTGTAACACATTCAGTGAAAGTGATACGCTGTTTAGCAACTTCTCCCGTGATCTCGCTTTTATGAGGAGATCGTCCAAGTACGGGATAATCGTGACACCCTGCTTGCGCAGGAGCACCATCATTTCCGCCATTACCTTGGTGAAAATTCTCGAGGCTCTGGAAAGCCCAAACAGATACCAAAAAATCTCCCCCTTCTAGGCTGGCGATGACCGCCCTGAGCGATTCCATCTTGAACTTGAACCGTTTTAAGTAAAGGTTCAGGGATTTTAAATTTAAAATGGGTCTGACCGAACCGTCCGGTTTCGGAACCACAAACAGAGTTGAGTAGTACCCCTGCCCTCTTTGAAGCAGGGGAACCTCTACCACCACTTGTTGAAGACGCAATTTGTGAATCGCATGTAACACTATCTCTCTTTCCAGGGGTTGTTTCGGTAGGGCCGATTTGAAAAACCTCTTCGAATTCCAGCTTGTAACCCTGGGAAACTATTTCTATTGCCCATGGATCCACCTGTGAGTGGACCCAGACGTGGCTGAACAGTCGAAGACGTGCCCCCACAGGAGCTGACTCCCTCAGGGGAGCCCCAGCGTCATGCGGTGGATTTTGCAGAGGCCGGGGAGGACTTCTGTTCCTGGGAACTAGCTGTGTTATGCAGCTTTTTCCCTCTGCCCTTACCTCTGGCAAGAAAGGACGATCCACGTGCTCTCTTGCTTTTATTGGAACAAAAGGACTGCATTTGATAATAAGGCGCTTTCTTAGATTGTGAGGGAATATATGGCAAAAAATTTGATTTACCTGCCGTAGCCGTGGAGTGAGGTCCGAGAGTCCCTCTCCAAACAATTCCTCACCCTTGTAAGGCAACAACTCCATATGTCTCTTGGAGTTGGCATCACCAGTCCACTGTCGGGTCCATAAGACACGCCTAGCAGAAATAGACATAGCGTTTATCCTGGAACCCAGTAAACTAATGTCTCTTTGAGCATCCCTCATATACAAGACCGCATCTTTTATATGCCCTAGGGTCAATAAAATGGTATCCTTATCAAGAGTCTCAATATCCGTTGATAAGGAATCTGTCCATGCTGCTACAGCACTACAAACCCAGGCCGACGCAATAGCCGGTCTGAGTAACGTACCAGAATGTGTGTAAATGGACTTCAGGGTAACCTCCTGCTTGCGGTCAGCAGGATCCTTGAGGGTAGCCGTATCTTGGGATGGAAGCGCTATCTTTTTTGATAAGCGCGTCAAGGCCTTGTCCACCCTAGGGGAGGATTCCCACCGTATCCTGTCCTGCAACGGGAAAGGATACACTGTCAGGATCCTTTTGGGAATCTGCAGTTTTTTGTCTGGAGTTTCCCACGCTTTTTCACATACTTCGTTCAGCTCATGTGAGGAGGGAAAGGAGACCTCAGGTTTCTTTCCTTTATACATGTGTACCCTCGTGTCAGGGACAGGGGGTTCCTCAGTGATATGCAACACATCTTTTATTGCGATATATCGAATACCTTTAGCCACCTTTGGCTGTAATTTTGTATCATCGTAATCAACACTGGAGTCTGAATCTGTGTCGGTATCTGTGTCAACTATTTGGGATAGTGGGCGCTTCTGAGACCCCGAAGGTCCCGGCGACATAGGGACAGGCATGGGTTGACTCCATGACTGTGCCCCAGCTTCGGCTTTGTCTAGCCTTTTGTGCAATAAATTAACATTTGCACTTAAAACATTCCACATATCCATCCAGTCCGGCGTCGGCACCGCCGACGGAGACCTAACATTCATAAACTCCCCCTCCTCCTTACGTGAGCCCTCAACCTCAGACATGTCGACACACACGTACCGACACACCACACATACACAGGGAAGCTCTTTTCTGAAGACAGGTTCCCCACCAGGCCCTTTGGAGAGACAGAGAGAGAGTATGCCAGCACACACCCCAGTGCTATATGACCCAGGAATAACACAGTAAATTAATGTTTACCCAGCAGCACTGTTTTATGTATCTGCGCCAATTATGTGCCCCCCCCTCTACTTTAAAACCCCCTGTCACCGTGTGTCAAGCAGGGGAGAGTCCGGGGAGCTTCCTCTCAGCGGTGCTGTGGAGAAAAATGGCGCTGGTGAGTGCTGAGGGAGAAGCCCCGCCCCCTCGGCGGCGGGCTTCTGTCCCGCTCAATTTTTTCAATACATGGCGGGGGCTCTTTTTATACATGTACAGTGCCCAGCTGTACATGTATATATACATCTGTGCCATAAGAGAGGTTTATATTGCTGCCCAGGGCGCCCCCTCCCCCCCCCCCCCCTGCGCCCTGCACCCTTACAGTGACCGGAGTGTGTGAGGTGAAGGGGAGCAATGGCGCACAGCTGCAGTGCTGTGCGTTACCTCAGTGAAGATTCAAGTGTCTTCTGCCCCCTCAGCTGGGTCTTTTCCTCACATACGCACCCGGCTTCTTTCTTCCGGCTCTGCAAGGAGGACGGCGGCGCGGCTCTCGGACGGACGGCGAGGGTGAGACCTGCGTACCGATCCCTCTGGATCCCTCTGGAGCTAATGGTGTCCAGTAGCCTAAGAAACAGAGCCCTGAACTCAGAGAAGTGGGTCTGTTTCTCTCTCCTCAGTCCCTCGATGCAGGGAGTCTGTTGCCAGCAGGCTCCCTGAAAATAAAAAACCTAACAAAAATGCTTTCTTACAGGAAACTCAGGAGAGCTCCTGAAATGCACCCAGTCTCCACTGGGCACAGTATCAAACTGAGGTCTGGAGGAGGGGCATAGAGGGAGGAAGCCAGTGCACACCCAGAGTCAAAGTCTTTCTTAAAGTGCCCATGTCCCCTGCGGAGCCCGTCTATCCCCATGGTCCTTACGGAGGCCCAGCATCCTCTAGGACGTTAGAGAAATTAGGCTTACTTTGCACACACTCCAAAAGTTCGCAGGAAATCACCACACGCTTGTCTTTTTGATCATGAGTCAAAACCTTGGTTACCAACCGGGCACACACCTTTCACATCGCTAATTTGTTTGTCAAGATCTCTTGCACAGTAGTTTTTGGAAGTACCAACCTTTCTGCTACCATTCTAAAACTCAAGCGACGGTCACTGTTCAAGCTCACTTTGTCCACATTTTGCTCATTTTGGCTTGTTGAAGGTCATCCAGAGCATGGTTCGTCCTTAAAATCTTCTCTGTCCTCCTCGAAGAATTTAAACCAGCGGTAAACTTGCGCCTTGGACAAGGATTCCTCCTTGAAGGCCTTTTGAAGCATGTCAAGTGTCTTGGTACCCGATTTCCCGAATTTAACACAAAACTTGATTGCATACCCTTGCTCGATTCTCCATCTTCTCCATATTCTCCATCTCGAACCTTGACCTACAGTAGGTAAAAAAGGAAACTTAATTTACAGCTTGATCTGTACACTGTAAATGCTCACAGGCAACTGCTGCTGCTGCTGGAAATGTGTAGCTGAGACACCCCTCCACCCAACCCGCCCTACAGCGCAGCCATGAGCCTGTTCTGCGTGGCGTGAAAAAAATCAGTCTACTTAATGGACAGACCCTGTCCCTGTATATGCAATTGTCTATGATGATGATGATACCGATGTAGTTAATGGTACATGACATTGATATTATTGTAACCGGGAACAAAGCATTTGATACATTTTTAAAACAGTGTTGCACTTTGCAGTATATTATGGAAATAAATAAATACACAACCAGTACATATTTTTAAAATATTTTATTGTAGTTGTGTGGTATTTTTTCCTCATATCAGACTTCACGGTGAGAAAAATCAGCTCACACTCTCAATATATTTCTTTTATTATTATTATTATTATTATTATTATTATTATCATCATCCTTTATTTATATGGCGCCACAAGGGATACGCAGCGCCCATTACACAGTACATAATCAAATGAGCGAACAAGAAAACAGCACTTACAGTACAAGACAATATAGGACAGGTATAGAAAACCCGGGGTTAGGTGCCATCAAAGGGAGTATGGAGTATAAGATAGTGTAAGTAAGAAAAGGAAAGGCACATGAGGAAAGAAGTCCCTGCTTTTGCGAGCTTGCAATCTAAAAGGTGAAGGGCTAACAGACCGGAGTGACACAGAAGTGGTAGACAGTGAGCATAGACAAGAGGGTTAGGAGGAGAGTTGGCTGGGTTTGGTGAAGAAGTGGGTCTTGAGAGCTCGTTTGAAGTTTTGTAGAGAGGTGGAGAGTCGGATGGGGAGAGGTAGAGCATTCCAGAGATGGGGAGCAGCACGTGCAAAATCTTGTAGCTAGGAGTGGGGAGGAGGTAATCAGTTGGCAGGAGAGACGGCGTGCATTAGCAGAGCGAAGAGGACTGGTGGGAATGTAAAGAGAGATAAGGTCAGAGATGTAAGAGGGAGAAGAGTGGGTGAGGGCTTTGTAGGTGAGTGTGAGAAGCTTGAATTGGATTCTAAATGGGAAGGGTAGCCAGTGATGGTCCTGCAAGAGAGGGGATTTTTTAGGGAGGCCAGATAGGAGTAGATTGCAGTAGTTCAATCTGGAGATGACCAGTGAGTGGATGAGGGTCTTAGTAGCATCCTGGGTGAGAAAGGGTCTGATCCTGGAGATATTTTTGAGATGGAAATGGCAGGTTTTTGAAAGGTACTGAATGGGTGGTTTGAAGGAGAGGGAGGAGTCAAGGATTACTCCAAGACATCGCACTTGGGGGCTAGAGGAGATAGTTGTGCCATCAATGGATAATGAAATTGTGGGAGGTGAGGTTATGCGGGAGGGATGATCAGCTCCATCTTAGACATGCTAAGTTTAAGAAAGCGCTGGGACATCCAGGAGGAGATAGCAGAGAGACAGTTGGAGATACGAGTGAGGAGAGCAGGGGAGAGGTCAGGGGAGGAAAGGCAGATTTGAGTATCATCAGCGTAGAGATGATATTTTAAGTCAAAAGAGCTAATGAGCTCACCGAATGAGGATGTGTGTAGAGAGAAAAGGAGAGGCCCAAGAACAGAACCTTGGGGGACACCTACTGGTAGAGGAAGTGGGGGGGAGGTGGAGTCATAAGAGGAGACAGAGAATGAATGGTCAGAAAGGTAGGACAGCCAGGAGAGAGCAGTATCACGCAAACCAAGGGAGTAAAGGATTCGCAGGAGTATAGGGTGGTCTACAGTGTCAAAAGCAGCAGAGAGGTCAAGGAGAATAAGCAGAGAGTAGTGGCCCCTGGATTTAGCAGCAAGGAGGTCATTGCAGACTTTCGTGAGAGCAGTTTCAGTGGATATCTGTATACAAGCATATATAGTTTGCTGTTAATGTGATTTGAACTATAGAGTTGTTTTGTATTTGTATTGAATTAGCGCCTAGAATCCTCTCTATCTACAAACTTTAATTATATACACTCTGTACTTGAAAAACATTTTGTCCCCTTTACCCACTGGGCCATTTTCTCTTCAGCTTTTGCACATCTGATTACCTTCTTAGGGTCCTTCCACCTGACAAGATACACCTCTTTCTCTTCATTATTTTGAGTCTGCTTATATTTCCTAAAGGCCATCATTTTTGCTTTCACACTAGTTGATTCTTCTTTTGTAAACCACGCTGGCTTCCTTTTAAATATGCTTTTTCTAACTTTTTTAATGTTGCTTTTAGCATTGCAGTTTTTAATTTTCCCAACCTCTCCTGCACTCCTTCCAATTTCCTCTACTCTGCCAAAGAATCACTTACACATCTCCCCATCTACAGTATGCAAAGTCAGCCTTCCTAAAAGTTAGCACCTTTGTTTTTGTGTGGCATAAGTCAGTCCCTGTCTTTATACTATACAATACTGCTTGGTGGTCACTAGATGCTAGGTCCTCACCCACATATACATTTAAAATTTCTGTCACTATATTTGAGTTTTATGTCTAATATTGCATCTTTGTGAGTGGGCTCCTCACCAAATGCTTGAGGGTGTCATGCTCGGCTGGAATTGAGGATCTGGCGACTGAGACTTGCCCAAGGAAGCAACTGCCTGTGGATGAAGGAGACGAGGGGGCTGAATATAGTTCCTTCTCATGAGACAAAAGGACAATGGAAGACGTAGTCTGAGCTAGGGGTCAATGAGTTGTAGTTAAAGAAAAGAGACTGAGGAAAAGAACTGCGTGCTTGTGACTGTGGTTTGAAAGACGTGGCTGAAGAGAATGAACTGTGGCTTGAAAGACGAGGCTGAAGAAAATGAACTGCGAAATTATGAATTGTGGCTTGAAAGATGTGGCTGAAGAGAATGAACTGCGGAATTATGAACTGTGGCTTGAAAGACGAGGCTGAAGAACTCTGCCTTAAAGAATGGAAGACTGTGGAGGTACCCATAGCAGCTGGGATTCCTCTACAGCTTGGAGTCCCGGTGGACACTCTATGAGCGGAGGCGAGCTGGAGGCAATAGGACTGCTGCAGTGAAAGATAGTAACCAGAACCAAGGCACCTGGAACAACCTGGGAGCACAGAGCTAGAGCACCTTACACAAGTAAGCAGCTTGAAGCACTGACAGCTTTACTCTGGGCTAGCCCCCTTTGTAAGGGAAGCCAGCCCTGGATTGGCTGAACACAGAATGGGACTCAATTGGCTTTGTTGGTCTCCAATATGGTGGCCCCCAGAAGAGAGGACACACACACATAGACAGGGAGTCAGTATACAGACTGAACTCCCTGCCTCCTGGAAGCCGCACTCCCCGCCAGAGCCCTCTGCCGCAGCAGCTCCCTGCCACAGCATCTCAGGTCCCCAGCCTCCAGCCGCCAGCCCCCCGGCGCTGGACGGACGTGCCATGGGCCTGCGCCACAGCAGCATCCCAGCGCCTCAGCGCTGTGGAGGAACCCAGTGGAGTGGAGGAACCCAGGACACCTGGCCAGAGGAAAGAGTCCGGTCACTGACAATACCCCCCCTTTTCAGGGTGGACTCCTAACACCCATGTGCTTTGGTTGGATTCTTGGCATGAAAGGCTCGGACTAAGCTTGGAGCATGGACATCCTACGCGGAAACCCAGGACCTCTCCTCCGGACCATAGACCTTCCAATCGATAAGATATTGGAGACGACCATACCTTTTACAGGAATCGAGCATCCTGTGAACTTCAAATTCCTCGCTTTGAGTGGCTTGAACCTTGGGAGATTTAGGAAGCGCAGCACAAAATCGATTCAGAACTAGTGGCTTTAACAGAGAAATGTGGAAAGCATTAAGAATCTTCAAATAGGGAGGCAACTTTACATTGTACGAAACTGGATTCAGTACTCTCTCTCTAGGATATGGGCCGATGATGCTTGGTGCAAATTTCTTAGAGGGTACTTTGAGTCATAAGTTTCGAGTGGCTATCCAGACTTGGTCTCCCACTTTGAGGCTTGGGACAGCCTTCCATTTCAAATCTGCATAGGTTTTATATCTCTGGGGAAGTCCTAAGCAAGGCCTCATGAACCTGTTTCCAAGTTTTGGTAAACTGTTGAAGTGCTAACTCTGCGGCAGGAACCTCAAGTGTGGGTAGAAGATGAAAGTCAAGAACTCTTGGATGGTAACCATAATTTATGTAAAATGGAGTAGACTGAGTAGCAGAATGATAGAGGTTGTTATGGGCAAATTCCGCAAATGGAAGATAGTCCAGCCAGTCATCCTGAGAAGAGGACATGAATAACCGTAGAAAAGTTTCCAGGTCTTGTTCACTCTTTCCGTTTGGTTAGCTATCTGGGGATGATAGGCTGAGGAGAAGTTCAGTTTCACACCAAGGGCAGAACACAGGGACCTCCAAAACTTAGCGACAAACTGCGGACCCCAATCTGGCACAATCTCTTGCGGTAAACCATGAAGTAAAAAGATCTCTGCTACAGACAACTTCGCCAACTGGGACGCAGATGGGAGACCAGAAAGAGATACAAAGTGTGCCATCTTAGAGAACAGATCAACTATGACCCAGATGGAATTTCGTCCTCCAGAAACAGGTAAATCGGTTATAAAGTCCATAGAGATGTGAGTCTATCCTTTTTGCGGCACAGGTAGTGGGTGAAGTAAATCTGATGGGGAGCCTTTTGGACTTTTATGCTAGGCACACTTTGGACAGGCAGCTATGAACTCTTGTACATCCATTTTGGGGTGAGGCCAACAGTAGGAGCGCTGAATGAACTTGAGAGTTTTGAGACCTCCTGCATGACCCATACAGGATGAGGTATGAGCCCATGTAAGGAGTCTCTTTCGAAGGTTCTGAGCAACAAAAGTCATTCCAGGTTGGGAAAGCAGAAACGTACGGGTTGCTGAGAAAGAGGTGGGATCCAGGATGAACTGTCCTCCTGAATGATCGGTGGATTCTTCTGAACTTAGAGAACGAGAAAGGGCATCAGGTTTCCTGTTAAGTGAACCTGACCGGTAGCCGAGTATAAATCTAAAATGAGTAAAGAAGAGAGCCCATCTTGCTTGGTATGGATTCAGGCATCGAGCGGATTGTAAGTACAGAAGATTTTTATGATCCGTGATGACTGAAATTGGATGTTGAGCTCCCTCCAGTAGATACCTCCATTCCTCGTGGGCTAGCTTGATTGCCAGCAGTTCCTGTTCTCTAATAGCGTAGTTTTGCTCAGCGAGAGAAAACTTTCGTGAGAAGAATGCACAGGGATGGACCTTCTGTTAGGATCTCCTGCTCTTTGCTGCCACGTCGCCATGGCAACCGGGAGGCAAGTGTTAGCGAAGTAACCTGAGCGCAGCTGATACTCCGGTCTGGGTTTTTACTGTGTAGTGGTTACAGGCTCTGTGCACGGCAGGGAATCCGGCGCTGGTTTTGTGCTCACAGTCTGTGAGGTCTGAGTGGGGCGTGGACAGCACCTGCTATATAAACCATCCTCTCAGGCTAGGCAAATGCTGCTGAATCTTTGTTAGTCAGTTCCAGAGAGTTAGCTAGTACTGTGTGACTTTGTATTTACTTGTTGCTTACTGCGAATAGGCCTTGGGATTCGGTACTTCATTCTGCCAATCCGGACCTAGCAGTAAGACTGGAGTCAGTTGTTTGACCTGCTGGGGTTCTTTTGCTATTCTGTGAACCCAGCAGGTTTGCGGCTGTACTCTCAGACCTGCTTGCTTAATCCTCCCTCACTGTGCAGGGCGTCCAGGTGTCAGTTTAGTGGCAGTAAGCTGAACCTGTGCCCTGCAAATGGGGGTTAGGATTGTGGATACTCTCCTTGTGTCTATATTTCTATCTCTGACCAAGGAGTTTATTCCCACACCCGTTGGTAACCCTTTGGGGTTTTTCTGTTGCTCTTAGCAACATCATTTCAGGTGCTCCACATGTTAAATCACTACACATCGCTTCATTGTCCGCTCTATTCCATCTGAGCATTCCTGACACTAGGGAGACACCCAATTCCTGAGCCTTTGGGCTTCTCCGTTCACTTTGTGTTTATTAGTTATTCCATCACCTCCTGTGTATGTTATGTTATACTGTCTGTGAGTTCGTTTGCTTCGCTTCCCTCTCTGTTCATACACCGGTATACTCCTGTTAGCACTGGTGTGCGTAACATATTCAGCAGCCCTACTCCTGTTGAAATTTTGTGGGAATATGGAGCATACCCCTCAAAATACTTTGCAACAGGTGGTCGATCAGGTGCAGGTCCTGACTCGACAATTTAATGAGATGTCCATTAAAATGAACACCCCGCAGGCTGCTAGCAGAGCTCCCGCAGCAGCAGCGGCAGGTTCAGGGGTTAAGGAGCCGAAAGTAAATCTCCCGGATCGTTTTTCTGGAGATCGCTCGCAGTTCTTTTGTTTCAAGGAGAGCTGTAAGCTATATTTCAGGCTTAGGCCCCAGTCTTCTGGGTCGGAGATTCAGCGGGTGGGCATGGTGATTTCCTTGCTACAAGGAGACCCACAGGTCTGGGCATATGGGTTACAGCCTGACTGTCCGTCGCTTAAAAGTGTTGATGCTTTTTTTTACGGCACTGGGCATTTTGTATGATGACCCTAACAAGATGGCTTCAGCCGAGGCTCAGATTACGGTTCTTAAACAAGGGCGACGGCCAGCTGAGGTTTATAGTACGGAGTTTCGGAGGTTGGCTCATGATACCCAGTGGAATGACCCAGCCCTGAGAAACCAGTACCGAAGGGGCCTTTCTGACCAGATAAAGGACCAAATGGTACAATATCCCTCGCCTGATAGCTTAGATCAGCTCATGCAGTTATCCATCCGGGTGGATAGATGGCTGAGAGAGCGTAGGCTTGAAAGGGAGACCGCAGTTTCCTTTTTTCCCAAGGGAACCTCAGACTCTGAGGAATATTCCGAGGAGCCTATGCAGATTGGGGCTACCCGCCTCTCCTCGCGTGAGAAGACGCGGAGGAGACAGCAGGGTTTGTGTTTGTACTGTGGGAATAAAGGTCATGTTGTAGTATCATGCCCAGAAAAAATGGAAAACTTCAGGGCCTGAGGGTGATGGGAAATATCCTGTCAGGCCAGAAGTCAGAATTTTCTAAAAAGACTTTTCTCATTCCGGTGACTTTGGAGATCCTCGGTCAAACTGTCAAGACTGAGGCCTTTGTTGACAGTGGGGCCGATGGGGTTTTCATGGACCGTCAATTCGCCCTGGAACACTCTGTTCCCTCAGTACCTTTGGCATCAGAGATTATGATCTGTGGGTTAAACGGGGAACCATTGTCCCAGGGTAAAATTACCTCCTGCACCAGCCAAATTCCTTTGTTTATTGGAGCCACACACTCTGAAAAATTGTCTTTTTATGTGACTGTCTGTTCTTTTGCCCCATTGGTTTTGGGGTTACCCTGGTTAAGGGCCCATAACCCTCAATTTGACTGGGTCTCTGGGGAGATTCTTAGTTGGGGTAGTGATTGTTTCAGGAGTTGCTTGAGCCTTCCAGTCAGGCTCTCGCAGCTAAGTTTGCAAGGATTGCCAGGATGTTATGCAGATTTTGCGGATGTGTTCTCCAAAAAAGTTGCGGAGGTACTACCTCCCCATCGCCCCTATGACTGTGCCATTGATTTGTTGCCGGATGCTAAGCTTCCCAAGAGCAGGTTGTACTCCCTGTCACGTCCTGAGACTCAGGCTATGGCAGAGTACATTCAGGAGAACTTGGCTAAGGGATTTATCAGACCCTCACAGTCCCCAGTTGGGTCGGGGTTCTTTTTCGTGGGTAAAAAGGATGGTTCGTTGCGACCCTGCATCGACTTCAGGGAATTGAACCGTATCACGATTAAAAACTCGTACCCACTGCCTCTCATTTCGGTTTTGTTTGACCTGCTTCGTACTGCCACCATTTTTTCTAAGATTGACCTACGCGGTGCTTACAATCTAATCCGAATAAGAGAGGGGGATGAATGGAAGACTGCCTTTAATACCCACTCAGGGCATTATGAATATTTGGTGATGCCTTTTGGGCTCTCTAATGCCCCGGCAGTCTTCCAGGAATTCATGAACGATGTGCTCAGGGAATATTTGGATAGATTCTTAGTTGTTTATCTAGATGACATCCTAATCTTCTCTCATTCCCTGGAGGAACATCGGAAGCATGTACGCTTAGTCCTCCAGAAACTCAGAGACCACCAGCTTGGGGCGAAGCTGGAGAAGTGCGAGCTTGAAGTCCAGCAAATCGCATTTCTAGGGTATATTATCTCCTCAGAAGGTTTCCAAATGGAGGGTTCTATGGTACAGGCAGTCCTGGATTGGGTGCAGCCCACTAGTTTGAAGGCGCTTCAGCATTTTCTGGGCTTTGCAAATTTTTATAGACGGTTTATCGCTGGATTTTCGTCTATAGTGGCCCCCTTGGTGGCACTCACTAAGAAAGGGGCGGATGTTGCTCACTGGTCTTGTGAGGCCAAAGCGGCCTTTGCCCGTCTCAAAAGGGCATTTGTCTCGGCCAAGGTGCTGCGACACCAAGATCCAGAGCGTCCTTTTGTGGTAGAAGTGGATGCCTCTGAGATAGGTATTGGGGCAGTGCTCTCTCAGATGGGGGTGTCTGATAATCGCCTTCATCCCTGTGCTTACTTTTCCCATAAATTTTCGTCTGCCAAGATGAATTATGATGTGGGTAACCGGGAATTGTTGGCTATAAAGGATGCACTCGGGGAGTGGAGACACTGGCTTGAGGGGGCTAAGTTTGTGGTCTCAATTCTCACCGACCATAAGAATCTGGCAAATTTAGAGTCAGCGAAGCGGCTCAATGCCAGGCAGGCACGATGGGCTTTGTTTTTTGCTCGCTTTAATTTTTTGATAACATATCGCCCTGGGTCAAAAAACATCAAGGCTGATGCGCTCTCGCTGAGTTTTGCTCCAGTTCAAGAGACCACCAAGGAGCCATTGCCCATTGTGTCCCCATCATGTATTAAAGTGGGCATTACCCAGGACCTCTGGTCATTAGTCCTTAGAGCACAGGAGCAGGCTCCTCCAGACCATCCGGTAGGTCTCTTGTTTGTGCCTCCTAGGTTAAGACAGCGAGTGTTCCTGGAATTCCATGCCAAGAGGTCGGCAGGGCATCCGGGTATTGCCAGAACTCGGGAGTTGCTGTCTAGGGCGGTGTGGTGGCCCTCGGTGGCTAGGGATGTGGATCAGTGGGTTCGGGCATGTGACGTTTGTGCCCAAAATAAAACTCCTAGAGGGGTTCCTGTCGGCCCATTACATCCACTCTCTATTCCGTCTAAGCCATGGACCCACATTTCCATGGATTTTGTGGTGGACTTGCCCAAATCCTTGGGGATGACAGCCAATTGGGTTGTCGTTGACAGGTTTTCGAAGATGGCGCATTTCGTTCCACTGGTTGGGTTGCCATCGGCCAGACGCCTGTCTGAGTTATTTATGCAGCATGTTGTGCGCCTCCACGGGTTGCCACTTGATGTGGTCTCTGACCGTGGATCCCAGTTTGTGGCCAAATTCTGGAGTGCATTTTGTTCTGATCTCCAGATTTCTGTGAGCTTGTCGTCAGGCTACCATCCACAGTCTAATGGGCAGACTGAGAGGGTGAACCAGTCCTTGGAGCAGTTCCTCAGGTGTTATGTCTCCAAGTGTCATACTGACTGGGTTGCTCATCTGTCCATGGCGGAGTTTGCCTATAACAACGCGGCTCACTCTGCTACAGGGATCTCTCCCTTCCTTTGTGTGTATGGGCATCATCCTAAGGCCAATTCTTTTGACCCCCTGGATTCCACGTCTGGTGGTTCCTCTGTTGTTTCGGTCCTTAGGGGTATTTGGAGGAAAGTGAAGAAAGCCCTTGTGTCTGTGTCATTAGTGACCAAAAGGGTTTTTGATAAGCAGAGAAGACCCTGCAGCTTCAAATTAGGAGACTTCGTCTGGTTGTCCACCAAGAATTTGAAGTTGAGACAGCCATCTCATAAGTTTGGCCCCCGGTTCATCGGCCCTTATAAGATCACCAGGGTTATCAATCCGGTGGCATTTCAGTTAGATCTGCCCCGTTCATTGGGTATCAATAAAACATTTCATTGTTCCCTTTTAAAACTGGCGGTTAGTAATCCTTCTTCCAGTGGAAGACCTTCTCCTCTTCTGATACGGGGTCAGAGGGAGTTTGTGGTTGAAAGGGTTCTTGACTCCAAGATGGTTCAGCGTCGGCTGTCATTTTTGGTGCACTGGAAGGGATATGGCCCGGAAGAGCGGTCGTGGGTGCGCAGTTGTGATCTTCATGCCCCCAGACTGATACGCTCTTTCTTCTCGCAGTTCCCCGATAAACCCGGTGGTAGGGGTTCTTTGACCCCTCGTCAGAGGAGGGGTACTGTTAGGATCTCCTGCTCTGTGCTGCCACGTCGCCATGGCAACCGGGAGGCAAGTGTTAGCGAAGTAACCTGAGCGCAGCTGATACTCCGGTCCGGGTTTTTACTGTGTAGTGGTTACAGGCTCTGTGCACGGCAGGGAATCCGGCGCTGGTTTTGTGCTCACAGTCTGTGAGGTCTGAGTGGGACGTGGACAGCACCTGCTATATAAACCATCCTCTCAGGCTAGGCAAATGCTGCTGAATCTTTGTTTGTTAGTCAGTTCCAGAGAGTTAGCTAGTACTGTGTGACTTTGTATTTACTTGTTGCTTACTGCGAATAGGCCTTGGGATTCGGTACTTCATTCTGCCAATCCGGACCTAGCAGTAAGACTGGAGTCAGTTGTTTGACCTGCTGGGGTTCTTTTGCTATTCTGTGAACCCAGCAGGTTTGCTGCTGTACTCTCAGACCTGCTTGCTTAATCCTCCCTCACTGTACAGGGCGTCCAGGTGTCAGTTTAGTGGCAGTAAGCTGAACCTGTGCCCTGCAAGTGGGGGTTAGGATTGTGGATACTCTCCTTGTGTCTATATTTCTATCTCTGACCAAGGAGTTTATTCCCACACCCGTTGGTAACCCTTTGGGGTTTTTTCTGTTGCTCTTAGCAACATCATTTCAGGTGCTCCACATGTTAAATCACTACACATCGCTTCATTGTCCGCTCTATTCCATCTGAGCATTCCTGACACTAGGGAGACACCCAATTCCTGAGCCTTTGGGCTTCTCCGTTCACTTTGTGTTTATTAGTTATTCCATCACCTCCTGTGTATGTTATGTTATACTGTCTGTGAGTTCGTTTGCTTCGCTTCCCTCTCTGTTCATACACCGGTATACTCCTGTTAGCACTGGTGTGCGTAACACCTTCTTGTCCTCGAAAAGTTGAGACAAAACTGCTCCCACACCCACAGTGGTTCCATCTACTTCGACCAGGAATGGGCGACTGAGATCAGGTTGTTGTAGGACAGGAGAACTCATGAAGGCTTCCTTTTCTAGTCAATGCAGTGATGGGCGCTATGATGGATGAATAATTCTTATAGAATTTGTGATAGAAATTTGCAAATCCCAGAAACCATTGAATCCCTTTAAGGGTAGTGGGTAATGACCCAATCCTGAATCGCTTGAACTTTAGCGGGGTCCATCTGTAACTTCTCCCCTGAGATGATATAACCAAGAAAAGGAATCGAGGATACCTCAAAAGTACACTTCTCAAGTTTGCAAAATAGCTGATTCTTCCTCAAACGGGTCAGAACTAGAGATGTGTGGCTGGCACTTTTCGTGTTTTGTTTTTAGTTCTAATTCCACTTCCGTGTTTTGGTTTTGGCTTGGTTTTGCCAAAACCACCCTTTCGTGTTTTGGTTTTGGATCTGGATGATTTTTGAAAAAAAACATAAAAACTGCTAAAATCACAGAATTTGGGGGTAATTTTGCTCCTACGGTATTATTAACCTCAATAACATTCATTTCCACTCATTTCCAGTCTATTCTGAACACCTCACAATATTGTTTTTAGGCCTAAAAGTTGCAACGAGGTGGCTGTATGACCAAGCTAAGCGACACAAGTGTGCGGCACAAACACCTGGCCCATCTAGGAGTGGCACTGTAGTTGCAGACAAGATGGCACTATTCAAAAACTAGTCCCCAAACAGTACATGATGCAAAGAAGAAAAAGAGGTGCACCGAGAGACCCCTGGCAACGAGAATAGAACCCTGCGCAAAAAAACTTTGGCAATGAGCGTGAGATCCCTGGCAATGAGCATGAGACCCCTGGCAATAAGCAGGTAATTTAAAAGTAATTAGAAGCCTTACACTGGGGCATAATTGGTAAGGGACATTATTGTGTGTGGTGCATAAAATGGGCATTACAGTGTATGGCATAATGTGTAATGGGCATTACGGTGTGCAGCATATGTTGTAAAAGGTATTACAGTGTGTGGCAAAAAAGTGCAATGGGTGTTATGGTGTGTGGCATAATGTGTAATGGGCATTACGGTGTGTGGCATGATATGTAAAATGCATTACAGTGTGTGGCATAACATGTAATGGGCATTATGATGTGCAGCAAAAGTTGCAATAAGCATTACGGTGTGTGGCAAAATAGTACAATGGGTGTTATGGTTTGTGGCATAATGTGTAATGGGCAATACGGTGTGTGGCATAATGTGTAATGGGCATTATGATATGTGGCATAATGCACCATGGGCATTACAATATGTGGCATAATGCGTAATGGGCATTACGGTGTGTGGAATAATGTGTAATGGGCATTCCGAAGTGTGGAATAATGTGTAATGGGCATTACGGTGTTTGGAATAATGTGTAAGGAGCATTACTATAAGGAGGAAAAATAATGTAAAGTGCATGACGCAGATTTTTTTTCCTGTGTTTTTGTTTTTCATGTTTTGTATAAGGGGCTCTACCTGGCATAATGTGTATAAGGGGTTTTACTCTACTGTGGTGTAATGTGTGTAATGGGCTTTAACATAGGATAATGTGTATAAGGGGTACTACTGAGCGGTCTAATGTGACTGACAGATACTACTATACAGTGTAATGTAACATAACATAGTAACATAGTAATTGAAGTTGAAAAGAGGCAAAATGCCCATCGTGTTCAACCTGTATTCTGTATTAAGTTGAATTGATTTTACTGTACCTGCTGAAGAATTTTTTTATGACTAGTTAACAACTATAAATCTTGTTACATCCGGGTTAACAACGTCAATAATTTAAATGTTGTAACCTTGGATATCCTTTTCAATCAGAAATTCATCCAATGCTTTTTAAATGCATTTACAGTGTCCAACATTACCACTTTCTTTGGCAAGGAATTCCAAATCCTGATTGCCCTAACGGTAAAAAAGCCTTTCCTCCGTTGCGTATGGAAAATTTTTTCCTCCAGCCTCAACGAGTGCCCACGTGTCCTAAACAGAGTTCTTTTAATAAATAATTCCTCTGATAACACTTTGTAGTGGCCCTTTACATATTTGAAGACATTAATAATGTCTCCTCTTAGACGCCTCTTTTCCAGTGTATACATATTCAACCTAGTAAGCCTTTCCTCATAATCCAGTCCCTCTAGCCCTTTAATCAATTTAGTAGCTCACCTTTGAACCCTTTCGAGTTCCCCGATATCTTTTTTTATACAGTGGTGCCCAAAACTGAACACAGTATTCCAGGTGCGGACGTACCAATGATTTGTACAACAGCAGAATTACATCCTCGTCCCCTGTGTCAATTCCCCGTTTTATGCACGCTAACACCTTACTTGCCTTCTTTACAGCACTTTGGCATTGTATATGTTTATTAACCTTATTATCAATGAGTACCCCCAAATCTTTTTCCAACACTGTTACCCCTAGACTTTCCCCATTTAATATGTAGGATGCAAGTTTCTTTTTAGTCCCGAAATGCATAACCTTGCTTTTTTCTATATTGAACCTCATTCCCCATTTAGACGCCCAGATTTCAAGTTTAGATAAGTCATTCTGCAGAGACTCCACATCTATTTCTGAATTAATTACCCTACACTGTTTAGTATCATCTGCATAGATTGAAACTGTGCTTTCCAGGCCTATTTCTAGGTCATTGATAAATATGTTGAACAGTAGTGGTCCGAGTACGGACCCCTTGTGGTATTCTGCTGATTACTGGTGTCCAGCTTGAAGACTTCCTGTTGACCACTACTCGCTGTACCCTGTTCAGTGGTTCACCCAGGGGGGTTTCCGAGCACCCAGAAACCCCCCTCCACCAAAAAAATGGGAGCATGCGTATTATTAATGGCTCTCTAGCGTTCTCTGCAGCCTGCTGTCTTCCTGGTGGCACTTGCAAGTGCTTAATAAAAGTTTACTTTATTTTAATGATAGTACATATACAGTATATCCATGTGCATACATAGATACACATGTATATACATACATACTGTACATATAAACACACACACAGATATATGTGTATATATACGTGTACTGTATATATATATATCTATATATATATATGCATGTTTAATATGCTATGTATATGTGTATATGTATATATATATATATATATATATATATGTGTATACATACGGTATACATATGTGTAGAGATATATATAGATAGATAGATAGATATACACACACACACACACACACACACACAGACACACTAGTTTTACGGACCCAGCATATACTGGGTCACCTCAGTCCCCACCCCCGTGATTGGCTCCACCCAGTTCTGGAAACCCCCCCATGCAAATCCTGCGTTTGCCACTGCTGTTGTCCAGCCAGATACTTATCCATGTACAAACAGTTATTCATAGGCCAAGCTCCTTTAATTTGGTGATTAGTCTCCTGTGAGGCACTGAATCGAAGGCTTTTGCTAAATCTAAGTAGTGATGAGCGGGTTCGGTTTCTCGGAAACCGAACCCCCCCGAACTTCACCCTTTTTACACGGGTCCGAGTCATACTCGGATTCTCCCGTATGGCTCGGATAACCCGAGCGCGCCCGAACGTCATCATCCCGCTGTCGGATTCTCGCGAGATTCGGATTCTATATAAGCAGCCGCGCGTCGCCGCCATTTTCACTCATGCATTGGAAATGTTAGGGAGAGGACGTGGCTGGCGTCCTCTCCGTTTATGTTGATGCATTGCAAATATGTTGTGCTTGCTTATTACTTAATTGTGGGGACTGGGGAGCAGCTGTATATAGGAGGAGTACAGTGCAGAGTTTTGCTGACAGTGACCACCAGTAATACGTTGTCTGCCTGAAAAACACTCCATATCTGTGCTCAGTGTGCTGCATATATCTGTGCTCACACTGCTTAATTGTGGGGACTGGGGAGTAGCTGTATTATATAGCAGGAGTACAGTGCAGAGTTTTGCTGACAGTGACCACCAGTATACGTTGTCTGCCTGAAAAACACTCCATATCTATGCTCAGTGTGCTGCTTTATTGTGGGGACTGGGGACCACCAGTATAATATTACATAGGAGGAGTACAGTGCAGAGTTTTGCTGACCAGTGACCACCAGTATATAATATATAGCATTACGGTACAGTAGGCCACTGCTGTACCTACCTCTGTGTCGTCATTAAGTATACTATCCATCTAGATTCTATACCTGTGGTGCATTTCAGTTGTGCAGTTTGCTGACACAGTGACCACCAGTATATATAGCAGTACGGTACGGAAGGCCACTGCTGTACCTACCTCTGTGTCGTCATTAAGTATACTATCCATCTACATTCTATACCTGTGGTGCATTTTAGTTTTGCAGTTTGCTGACACAGTGACCACCAATATACTATATATAGCATTACGGTACGGAAGGCCACTGCTGTACCTACCTCTGTATCATCATTAAGTATACTATCCATCTACATTCTATACCTGTGGTGCATTTTAGTTTTGCAGTTTGCTGACACAGTGACCACCAGTATACTATATATAGCAGTACGGTACGGAAGGCCACTGCTGTACCTACCTCTGTGTCATCATTAAGTATGCTATCCATCTACATTCTATACCTGTGGTGCATTTTAGTTTTGCAGTTTGCTGACACAGTGACCACCAGTATACTATATATAGCAGTACGGTACGGAAGGCCACTGCTGTACCTACCTCTGTGTCGTCATTAAGTATACTATCCATCTACATTCTATAGCTGTGGTGCATTTTTTTGGTTTTGCAGTTTGCTGACACAGTGACCACCAGTATATATAGCAGTACGGTACGGAAGGCCACTGCTGTACCTACCTCTGTGTCGTCATTAAGTATGCTATCCATCTACATTCTATACCTGTGGTGCATTTTAGTTTTGCAGTTTGCTGACACAGTGACCACCAGTATACTATATGTAGCAGTACGGTACGGAAGGCCACTGCTGTACCTACCTCTGTGTCGTCAAGTATACTATCCATCTACATTCTATACCTGTGGTGCATTTTAGTTTTGCAGTTTGCTGACACAGTGACCACCAGTATACTATATATAGCAGTACGGTACGGAAGGCCACTGCTGTACCTACCTCTGTGTCATCATTAAGTATACTATCCATCCATACCTGTGGTGCATTTCAGTTTTGCACAGTTTGCTGACCACCAGTATATAATATATAGCATTATGGTACAGTAGGCCACTGCTCTACCTAACTCTGTGTCGTCAAGTATACTAGCTTAGTCACACAGCGACCTTGGTGCACCTCTTTTTTTCTTTGCATCATGTGCTGTTTGGGGACAATTTTTTTGAAGTGCCATCCTGCCTGACACTGCAGTGCCACTCCTAGATGGGCCAGGTGTTTGTGTCGGCCACTTGTGTCGCTTAGCTTAGTCACACAGCGACCTTGGTGCGCCTCTTTTTTTCTTTGCATCATGTGCTGTTTGGGGACAATATTTTGGAAGTGCCATCCTGCCTGACACTGCAGTGCCACTCCTAGATGGGCCAGGTGTTTGTGTCGGCCACTTGTGTCGCTTAGCTTAGTCACACAGCGACCTTGGTGCGCCTCTTTTTTTTCTTTGCATCATGTGCTGTTTGGGGACTATTTTTTTGAAGTGCCATCCTGTCTGACACTGCAGTGCGACTCCTAGATGGGCCAGGTGTTCGTGTCGGCCACTTGTGTCGCTTAGCTTAGTCACACAGCGACCTTGGTGCGCCTCTTTTTTTCTTTGCATCATGTTCTGTTTGGGGACAATTTTTTTTGAAGTGCCATCCTGTCTGACACTGCAGTGCCACTCCTAGATGGGCCAGGTGTTTGTGTCGGCCACTTGTGTCGCTTATCTTAGTCACACAGCGACTTTGGTGCGCCTCTTTTTTTCTTTGCATCATGTGCTGTTTGGGGACTATTTTTTTGAAGTGCAATCCTGCCTGACACTGCAGTGCCACTCCTAGATGGGCCAGGTGTTTGTGTCGGCCACTTGTGTCGCTTAGCTTAGCCATCCAGCGACATCAGTGCAAATTTTAGGACTAAAAATAATATTGTGAGGTGGGAGGTGTTCAGAATAGACTGGAAATGAGTGGAAATTATGGTTATTGTGGTTAATAATACTATGGGATCAAAATGACCCCCAAATTCTATGATTTAAGCTGTTTTTTAGGGTTTTTTGAAAAAAACACCCGAATCCAAAACACACCCGAATCCGACAAAAAAATTTCGGTGAGGTTTTGCCAAAACGCGTCCGAATCCAAAACACGGCACCGGAACCGAATCCAAAACCAAAACACAAAACCCGAAAAATGTCCGGTGCACATCACTAAATCTAAGTAGACCACATCCACTGCTTTTTCTTGGTCAAGATTGTCGCTCACTTCCTCGTAGAAGTTAACTAAGTTAGCTTGACATAATCTGTCCCTCACAAACCCATGATGGTTCTTGCTAATAATTTTAGTAGTCTGCAGATAATCCTGTATGCTATCCCTTAGAATTCCTTCCAATATTTTCCCCACATAAATGTCAAACTAACCGGTCTGTAGAACTGGTGAATTGTTAGTATTCTGTCGGCACGCCCCTTCCCCATGAAGCCATGCCCGTATATTTTGGCGAGCGCCTTCGGTGCACGCTAAACCTGTTTAGAAATGGGGGGGAGGGTGCCAAAGGAAACTTTCGCTCTGGGCGCCACAAGGTCTAAAGGCCCTGGACCAGACAAGTTACCTCAAATACTGTATCACTTACATTTTTCAGTTATTTCCTTTGTTACAAATAAGATTTCACTGGGGATCCTGTGACTCTCCTCTTAGAGTAAACATGGAACATTTTAGGTACTGTTTCCCTGACTATAGAGACATTCCTGAATCTGTCAAGAAAGATAACGAAGACCGAAGTCTGCAAAAATATCTGTACATACCTGGGGAAATCACAGCGCATCTTATTTGGACAGCAGATATACAATAAGAGAGAAAAGGAGCACACTGGTGTTTCACAAAACAAACAGTGTTCGGAGATTAAAGCCCTCATTTGTAGCTGAGTTCCCAGAAAGGGAAAATTATTAAATGCTCCTCTCTATCCTCTGCGTAAACACCATAATTTATGATATGGTAGTTTAGTTTGTCATAAGTGACAATACTCTGAACTTCAATTACATTAAATGAGTTGGACAGGTGTTCTCCACAAGTTTCCCCATAGACTTCCAGGGAAGAAGATGTGTGCAAATAAGCCAAGGCTCCCTGTCATTCATAATCTAAAGGAGCATTTCCAAACCTACTGTAGTTGATTTTAAAGGAGACACTGCACTATAGAGATGTGCGGCGGGCGCTTTTCGTGTTTTGTGTTTTGGTTCTAATTCCACGTTCGTGTTTTGGTTTGGTTTTGCCAAAACCACCCTTTCGCGTTTTGGTTTTGGATCTGGATGATTTAAAAAAAAAACATAAAAACAGCTAAAATCACAGAATTTGGGGGTAATTTTGCTCCTACGGTATTATTAACCTCAATAACATTAATTTCCATTCATTTCCAGTCTATTCTGAACACCTCACAATGGTGGTCATTCCGAGTTGTTCACTAGCTGCTTTCGTTCGCAGTGCAGCGATCAGGCAAAAAAACGGCAGCTATACGTATGCGGTGCAATGCGCACGCGCGTCGTACTATTACAACAAATGATGTAGTTTCACACAAGGTCTAGCGAAGCTTTTCAGTCGCACTGCTGGCTGCAGAGTGATTGACAGGAAGTGGGCATTTCTGGGTGTCAACTGACCGTTTTCAGGGAGTGAGCGGAAAAACGCAGGCGTGCCAGATAAAAACGCAGGTGTGGCTGGGGAAATGTAGGCGTGGCTTTCCAAACACAGGGCGTGTTCGTGACATCAAAACAGGAACTGAATAGTCTGAAGTGATCGCAAGCGCTGAGTAGGTCTGGAGCTACTCTGAAACTGCACAAAATTATTAGGTAATCGCTCTGCAATCCTTTCGTTCGCACTTCTGCTAAGCTAAAATACACTCCCAGAGGGCGGTGGCTTAGCGTTTGCACGGCTGCTAAAAGCAGCTAGCGAGCAAACAACTCGGAATGAGGGCCAATATTGTTTTTAGGCCTAAAAGTTGCACTGAGGTGGCTATATGACTAAGCTAAGCGACACAAGTGTGCGGCACAAACACCTGGCCCATCTAGGAGTGGCGCTGCAGTTGCAGTCAAGATAGCACTATTCAAATACTAGTCCCCAAATAGCACATGAAGCAAAGAAGAAAAAGAGGTGCAATTAGGTAGCTGGATGGCCAAGCTAAGCGACACAAGTGTGCAGCACAAACACCTGGCCCACCTAGGAGTGGCACTGCAGTTACAGACAAGATGGCACTTAAAAAACCTAGTCCCCAAACAGAACATGATGCAAAGAAAAAAAAGAGCTGCTATTAGGTAGCTGGATGACCAAGCTAAGTGACACAAGTGTGCGGAACAAACACCTGGCCCATCTAGGAATGGCACTGCAGTTGCAGACAAGATGGCACTATTCAAAAACTAGTCTTCAAACAGCACATGATGCAAAGAAGAAAAAGAGGTGCAATTAGGTAGCTGGATGGCCAAGCTAAGCGACACAAGTGTGCGGCACAAACACCTGGCCCATCTAGGAGTGGCACTGCAGTTACACACAGGATGACACTTAAAAAAAACTAGTCCCCAAACAACACATGATGCAAAGAAGAAAAAGAGGTGCAATGAGGTAGCTGGATGACCAAGCTAAGCGACACAAGTGTGCGGCACAAACACCTGGCCCATCTAGGAGTGGCACTGCAGTTACACACAGGATGGCACTTAAAAAAACATGTCCCCAAACAGCACATGATGCAAAGAAGAAAAATAGGTGCAAGATGGAATTGTCCTTGGGCCCTCCCACCCACCCTTATGTTGTATAAACAGGACATGCACACTTTAACAAACCCATCATTTCGGCGACAGGGTCTGCCACATGACTGTGTCTGAAATGACTGGTTTGTTTGGGCCCCCACCAATCTCTCCTTGCACAAACTGGCTCTACAGAGGCAAGATGTCGAGCTCATCATCATCCTCCGATTCCTCACCCCTTTCACCGTGTACATCCTCCTCACAGAGTATTAATTCGTCCCCACTGGAATCCACCATCACAGGTCCCTGTGTACTTTCTGGAGGCAATTGCTGGTAAAGGTCTTACCGGAGGAATTTATCATTCATTTTGATGAACATCATCTTCTCCACATTTAGTGGAAGTAACCTCCTACGCCAATCGCTGACAAGGTTACCGGCTGCACTAAACACTCTTTCAGAGTACACACTGGAGGGGGGCAACTTAGGTAAAATAAAGCCAGTTTTTGCAAGGGCCTCCAAATTGCCTATTTTTCCTGCCAGTATACTGTATGTACGGACTGTCACTCATATAATCCTCCACCATTCTTTCAATGGTGACAGAATCATATGCAGTGACAGTAGACATGTCAGTAATCGTTGGCAGGTCCTTCAGTCCGGACCAGATGTCAGCACTTGCTCCTGACTGCCCTGCATCACCACCAGCGGGTGGGCTAGGAAATCTTATACTTTTCCTTGCAACCCCAGTGGCAGGAGAAATTGAAGGAGGAGCTGTTGACGGGTCACGTTCCGCTTGAGTTGACAATTTACTAACCAGCAGGTCTTTGCACCTCTGCACACTTGTGTCTGCTGGAAAGAGAGATACAACGTAGGCTTTAAACCTAGGATCGAGCACTGTGGCCAAAATGCAGTGCTCTGATTTCAACAGATTGACCATCCTTGAATCCTGGCAAAGCGAAAGAAGGGCTCCATCCACAAGTCCCACATACTTTGCAGAATCGCTCAGACTTAGTTCCTCCTTCAATTGATCCAGCTGCTTCTGCCAAAGACTGATGAGGGGAATGACCTGACTCAAGCTGGCAGTGTCTGACCTGATTTCACATGTGGCAAGTTCGTAGGGTTGGAGAACCTTGCACAAGACGGAAATCATTCTCCACTGTGCTTGAGTCAGGTGCATTACCCCTTCTTTGCCTATATCGTAGGTGGATGTATAGGCTTGAATGGCCTTTTGCTGCTCCTCCATCCTCTGAAGCATATAGAGGGTTGAATTCCACCTCGTTACCACCTCTTACTTCAGTTGATGGCCGGGCAGGTTCATGAGTGTTTGCTGGTGCTCCAGTCTTCAGCACGCAGTGGCAGAATGCCGAAAGTGGCCCGCAATTTTTCAGGCCATCGACAGCATTTCCTGCACACCCGTCATTTCTCAAAAAATTATGCACCACCAAATTAATTGTGTGTGCAAAACATGGGACATGCTGGAATTTGCCCAGATGTAATGCATGCACAATATTGGTGGCATTGTCCAATATCACAAATCCCCAGGAGAGTCCAATTGGGGTAAGCCATTCTGCGATGATGTTCCTCAGTTTCCGTAAGAGGTTGTCAGCTGTGTGCCTCTTACAAAAAGTGGTGATACATAGCGTAGCCTGCCTAGGAACGAGTTGGCGTTTGCGAGATTCTGCTACTGGTGCCGCTGCTGTTGTTGCTGCTGCGGGAGGCAATACAGCTACCCAGTGGGCTGTTACAGTCATATAGTCCTTAATCTGCCCTGTTCCACTTGTCCACATGTCCGTGGTTAAGTGGACACTGGATACAACCGCATTTTGTAGGACACTGGTGACTCTTTTTCTGACGTCTGTGTACATTCTCGGTATCGCCTGCCTAGAGAAGTGGAACCTAGATGGGATTTGATACCGGGGACACAGTACCTCAACAATTCTCTAAGTCCCACTGAACTAATGGTGGATACCAGACGCACGTCGAACACCAACATAGCTGTCAGGGCCTCAGTTATCCGCTTTGAAAAAGGATGACTGCTGTCATATTGCATCTTCCTCACAAAGGACTGTTTGACAGTCAATTGCTTACTGGAAGTAGTACAAGTGGTCTTCCGATTATTCCTCTGGGATGACAATCGACTCCCAGCAGCAACAACAGCAGCAGCAGCAGCAACAGCAGGCGTACTACTCAAGGATACTATGGAGGAATTCCGGTAAGGAGAGGACTCCTCAGTCTTGACAGTGACATGGCCTGCAGGACTACTGATGTTCCTGACTGAGGAGGAAGTTGACATTGAGGGAGTTGGTGGTGTGGCTTGCAGGAGCTTGGGTACAGGAGGAAGAAGGGATTTAGGTGTCAGTGGACTGCTTACGCTCTTACCCAAAGTTTCACAACTTGACACTGACTTCTGATGAATGCGCAGCAGGTGTTGTATAAGGGAGGATGTTCCTAGGTGGTTAACATCCTTACACCTACTTATTACAGATTGACAGAGGCAACAGATGGCTTGACACCTGTTGTCCGGATTTGTGGAGAAATAATTCCACACCGAAGAGGTGGTCTTTTTGGTGGTTTGCCCAGGCATCACATTGGGCTTCTTCATCCCAAGGACAACAGGTGTCTCCCCTGGTGCCTGACTTAAACAAACCACATCACCATCAGAATCCTCATCGTCAACTTCCTCCTCAGCGCCAGCAACACCCATATCCTCATCCTGGTGTACTTCAACAGTGACATCTTCAATTTGAATATCAGGAACTGGACTGTGGGTGCTCCTTCCAGCACTTGCAGGGGGCGTGCAAATGGTGGAAGGAGCCACCTCTTCCCGTCCAGTGTTGGAAAGGTCAGGCATCGCAACCGCCGACACACTCTCCTTGGGGATTTGTGATACCATCTCAGAACGCACAGTTCTTTTCTGTGCTCTTTCCATCTTAACTCTTTTAATTTTTCTAGCGGGAGGATGAGGGCTTCCATTGTCATGTGAAGCTGAACCACTAGCCATGAACATAGGCCAGGGCCTCAGCCGTTCCTTGCCACTCCATGTCGTAAATGGCATATTGGCAAGTTTATGTTTCTCCTCAGACGATTTAAATTAATTTTTTTGGTTCTTTTTACTGAACTTTGGCTTTTTGGATTTTACATGCCCTCTACTATCACATTGGGCATCGGCCTTGGCAGACGACATTGATGGCATTTCATCGTCTATGTCATGGCTAGTGGCAGCAGCTTCAGCACTAGGAGGAAGTGGTCCTTCTTGATCTTTCCCTATTTTATCCTCAAAATTGTTGCTCTCCATTATTTTTTGGGAGTTATGTGAGACAATATGCGGCACAGGAATAACTGGAATGACTGATGAGACATGACACTACCACTGGTCTGATGCAGCACAACACAACAACACTGTAAGGGACTTGTGGTTGTTGTTATTATTATTATACGGCAGCAGTGGACATATAGCAGCAGCGTATATCGTCACTGGAATGACTGATGAGACAGGACACTACCACTGGTCTGATGCAGCACAACACAACAACACTGTAAGGGACTTGTGGTTGTTGTTATTATTATTATACGGCAGCAGTGGACATATAGCAGCAGCGTATATCTTCACTGGAATGACTGATTATACAGGACACTATCACTGGTCTGATGCTGCACAATACAACAACACTTTATACAGCTACACTGGATATATGGCAGAAGAGAACACCAACACTGTGACTGGCTGGACTGATGCAGCACAATACACTAACTACACTGGACTGAACAGCACACCACAGCATCACTTTATACAGCTACACTGGCAGGAGAGGACACCAACACTGTGACTGGCTGGACTGATGCAGCACAATACACTGACTACACTGGACTGGACTGAGCAGCACAACACAGCACAAGACTTGCCACCCCACTTTCCCGCCCGCACACAGACACTGGAGGACAGAGACACGTCCTCTCACTACACTCTCCAAGACTGGAGTGAAAATGGGCACGACGCGCGGCTCCTTATATGTAATCCAAATCCCGCAATAATCCGACAGCGGGATGATGACGTTTTGCCGCGTTCGGGTTACTGAGGCAGGCAGGAAAACCCTAGCCGGGCTCGGAACCGAACTCGGAAGGCAAATTCCGGTAGGGTTCAGTTCTCATCTCTACTATAAATACACATATATATATATATATATATATATATATATAAATGTATATATATATATATATATATATATATATATAAAAATCTGCATGCCCTGTAGGAACCGTTTGCCACAAAGAATTCTAGTGAGATAACCACCCATCAGGGCCGGTGCTAGGGTGATCGGGCCCCCCTGCAAACTATAAATGTGCGCCCTCCCATATTTAACAAAGGGTCAGAGTGCACCTTTGGTGCGTTCCAGGAATAGTGGTGTGGTCTCACAAGTAAGGGGCATGGCCACACAATAGTACGCCCATTTAAAATTACAGCACACAGTAGCACAATCTTATTCATCTTATACATAATGTCCCATCCGTAGTAGTAGCGTCCTTATATGTAATGCACTCCAGTAGTAGTAGCATCATTATACATAATGCCCCCCAAGTAGTAGTAGCATCCTTATACATAATACACCCCCAGTAGTAGTAGCGTCCTTATACGTAGTGCACCCCCAGTAGTAGAAGCGTCCTTATACATAATGCCCCCCACAGTAGTAGTAGCGTCCTAGTACGTAGAACACCCCCAGTAGCAGAAGCGTCCTTATATGTAATGCCCCCCCAGTAGTAGTAGCATCCTTATACGTAATGCCCCCAAGTAGTAGTAGCGTCCTTATACATAATGCTACCCCAGTAGTAGTAGTGTCCTTACATGTAATGCCCCCAAGTAGTAGTAGCGTCCTTATACTTAATGCCCCCAAGTAGTAGTAGCTTCCTTATACGTAATGCCCCCCAGTAGTAGTAGCATCGTTATACGTAATGCCCCCCAGTAATAGTAGCATCCTTATACGTAATGCCCCCCAGTAGTAGCATCCTTATGCGTAATGCCCCCCGCCCCCCCCCCAGTAATAGTAGTATACTTACATGTAATGCCCCCCCAGTAGTAGTGTCGGTATACGTAATGCCCCCCCTGTAGTAGTAGCGTCCTTACATGTAATGCCCCCCAGTAGTAGCGTCATTATACGTAATACCCCCCAGTAGTAGCGTCATTATACGTAATGCCCCCCCAGTAGTAGCAGCGTCCTTACATGTAATGCCCGCCCTGTAGTAGTAGCGTCCTTACATGTTATGCCCCCCCCCCAGTAGTAGCGTCCATAATGCGTGTGCACACAGAAATACCTCACACACACAATTCACACATATATACACACATACACACCCCCACAATACACCAATACACACACACTCCCACCACACACACACACACACACACACACATTTCTCTCTCACCCTCCACTTACCTAAGTCTGGCTGGCCACCACTGTAATTACTGTCCCTCTCTCTACAGCAGCCAGGTCCGTTTAGCTCTGCCTTCTTCCATCCCATTTAGCTCCACCCCTTCTGTCCCATTTAGCCCCACCCCCTCCTCAGCCGCTGTCACACAGGTGAGGGGAGTGGGCTTTTCATGCTGCCAGCGCCGCTGCCTGTCATACAGTAACAGGCACAGCAGCTGGCAGCAGCCGCAGGGGGGACAGGATGGTGCAGCAGCAGAGAAGGGATGCAGAGCAGGGGGAGCGCCTCTCCGTCCCAGCTCCTCCCTGCACTGCATCCCTTCGCTGAGCGGGTAGCGCCGGGCCTGCCACCCATTATGGGTCTGAGTCAGAGGAGCATGCAGTTGCATGTACAGCTGTAATTTTGTTCACAGCGGACTTTAGTTATTAGCAAACATATGCGAATGACTCAGCCACCATCTTGTGCAGAGAGATGTCCACTGCCAGTGTCTCACATCTGTCACTCACGCACATACGTGGAAACATCAGGTGCACATCAGTTGTATAATTGTACATCTGAGGGACCGTATGCTGTCTCTACAGCTGAGAACAAATTTGCAGTCGCTGACTAGGGAAAACCCAGAACACGGTCCTGACTCACCTGTGTTTTTCTACCCACTCCCCATTACCTCCCCCAATCACGAACAACCTGTCACTCAATAGGTGAATAAATTCTCTGTGCATCTGCAATCACTAATCATTCACTGCGTGCTCAGTGTGACTTTGGCATGTGTACAGTAGCAATAAATCATACCACTGCTTCTAACCACAAGAATGCATGCACCTTTGAATTAGGCCCTGTGTCTAAAATAGATGTAATTAAGCATCAGATGCACTGGCGTATTTATAATGGGTGCAGTGTGTGCGGTGCACACGGACCCCCGGGGGTTCAGGGGAGCCCACATCGCACACCCTGCACCCATTAATTGAAATACTTGCTTTCCAGAGTCCCGCAGCGCAGCAGCAGCGCTGGCGAAATCACTGGGAAAATGTCACGGCACAATTTTCCCGGTGATTCGCGCATGCGCAGTAGGAAAATCACTGAGAAAATGGCCGAAGCGCCATCTTCCCAGAGATCTGCGCCTGCGCTGTAGACTCTGGCACAGCACTAGGGTCCCCTAGGGTGCCGTCTTATTTGTCAGTTCCGGGCCCCATCATTTCTGATGGCAGTCCTGAATGGCACTGTGTGTGTCAGGTGTATGAGCTTGATCAGTGTCAGCATTCCTGTGAGTGAAAGCCACTGTGCGTGTGTGAGCCTGGTCAGTGTCACTGTGTGTGTGTGTGTGTGTGTGTGTGTGTGTGTGTGTGTGTGTGTGTGTGTGTGTGTGTGTGTGTGTGTGTGAGCCTGGTCAGTGTCACTGTGTGTATGTGTATGCAGTGCTATTTTTGTAGAAAAATAGATTCAGGTACTCTCATGGGTGGGCAGCAGTGGGTTAAGCTGTGGGTAATGTGTGAGGAGCTACAGTGGGGGGGGGGGACATCTTTGCAAGAATAAAGAATTTGCATGTGCCAGAAAAAAGGGGTGTGGCCTTTTCTGCAAGGGGTATGGCCTTGCAGGAAAAGACTACCTTATACCCCAGTTTTGCAACCGAGGGGAAAAAATCCTGATTCATGCCCTTACATTATTTGTCATTTTAGCTCCTTACAGTAATGCCCATTACACATTATGCAACACACCGTAATGCCCATTACACTATATGCCACGCCATAATGCCTATTATACAATATGCCACACACCGTAATGCCTAAAACACAATATGCCACACACCATAATGCCTATTACACAATATGCCACACACCGCAATGTGTATTACACAATATGCCACACCGTAATGCCCATTTCACAATATGCCGCATACCGTAATGACGGTTACACATTATGCCGCACACCATAATGCCTATTACACGTTTTGTCACACACCATAATGTATATTACACATTACAGTATGTCACACACCATAATGCCTATTACAAAATATGCCACAACGTGTAATGTCTATTACACGTTTTGCTACACAACGTAACTCCCATTATGCATTATGCCACACACCGAAACACCAATTACATATTATGCCACACACAGTTATGGCCCTGACACCATTTTGTGCCCCACACGCAATAATGCCCCTTACAAATTATGCCACACAGTAAGGCTTCTAATTACTTTTAATTTACCTGCCCGTTGTCAGGGGTCTCATGCTCGTTGCCAAGGGTTTTTATGCATGTTGTCAGGGGTTTCATGCTCTGGGTTCCATGCTTGTTGCCAGGGGTTTCATGCGCGTTGCCAGGGGTTTCATGCGCGTTGCCAGGTGTTTCATGCGCATTGCCAGGGGTTTCATGCACATTGCCAGGTGTTTCATGCACGTTGCCAGGGGTCTCGTGCTCATTGTCAAGGGTGATTGCGGGTGCGGGCTGTGAGTATAGCCTCCCGCAGCCCCAGTAAACGTCCTGGCAGCTGCCCCATTAAAGTTTGGGAGGGTGGGTGCGGCATCAGTAAGTATATTGCTAGTCCCCCACAGCCCCCACGGTGGATTGAGACACGATGGGGGCTGCGGAAGCGCTTCTGTCCATAACACTGTAAAAAAAAACTCTTAAAATGCCCGCTGCCGAGGAGACAGGCGCTAGAGGTCACATTTCCTCCTCGGCTGCGACCATTTTTGGTGGGGTTTTTTATGCTGTTATAGATGGAAGCATTTCCACAGGCCCCAGTGCGTCTCAGTCCACTGCGGGGGCTGTGGGGGTTTAGCAATATACTTATTGATGCCCGCACCCACCCTCTCAAACTTTAATAGGGCAGCGGCCAGGACTTTCCGGAACGCCATTCCAGGTGACGTAATTTTAAAGAACTCCTTCAGAAACTGCGTTCTGGAGCGTTCTGGCGGGAAAATAGCCCTGTGTGTGTCTGTCCTGAGTATGTGTAACAATGTGTATTGTACAAATCTTCAGTACATTAGCACTGTGAGAAGGCTAGTGTCCTCCAGCCCCTTGACTGTAACATCTGCTTTATCTGTGCTCTGTAGCTGTCTCTCTCTCTCTCTCTCTCTCCTCTTCATTTATCCTGCTGCAGCTTTCTGTCTACCCCTCTTTCACTGTCTCCCCTCCCCATATCCCTGCCCTTGGTCTCCCTGCCCCCCTTCACCCCTACTCAGTCTGTTTTCCCCTCCTTTCCCGTGTCTCTTTTTTTTGTTGTACATTTGTTTTTTCTATGTCCACTTCTTTTCTTATATTTTGCCTATTTGAATGTGTCCTAGTAACAGTGGCCATGCACTGTGCACATCATCATGGACATGGACTAATGTGCTTCAAGTTCAGTGCTAAAATGGAAAAACAGCCATGATGGGAAAAAGTGTCCATAAGTGGAATGGTTGGGTCGGGTGGGCTGGGCAAGCTGGCCTAGTGAGGGCTGCATGCTAGGCATGCTGATCTAACATAGGCCCCCGGGGCGCCTGCCTATTTTGTCAGTCCTAGGCCCCACAATTTCTGATGGCAGCCCTGCCACTGCACCCACCTTTGAATCAGCAGCGACAGGCATTGCGTCCATCTCTGAATCAGACCCTGTGTGCCTGGGAGATGTCAGCTAATCTTGCCTTCGGGTGTGGTGCCCAGTGTTCCTACACTGTGTGATACTCTATCTGGCACCAAGCAGGCAGAACATTGGCCCTCATTTTGACCTGATCGCACGCAAGAACTTTTTGCTGCCCGTGCGATCAGGTAGACGCCGCCTATGGGGGAGCCATGCTATGCAAAAAAGTTTTGTGCAGGAAAGGAGTACGGTCAGACTTACTTACATGTTGTGAACACTTCAGCATGTTAGGTCCCGGAATTGATGTCAGACATTCTTCCTCCAAACGCCTCGACATGCCTGCGTTGGACTCACCACTCCCCGAAAATGGTCAGTTGACGCGCGGATCCGCCTTCCTGCTGTCAATCTTCTTGCAGTCACTGCTGTGACCACTTTCTTTGTAGTAAGCATCGCTGCCCTGTGACGGCAGTTGCTGGACAACGACCCACCTGCGCAATATGGCCGCAGTGCATGCGCAGTTCCGACCCGATCGTGTGGCTGCGAAAAAGTTGTCACTACTCTTTTCACCAAAAAAAGGTAATTTTTTTATGGAGCAACATGGACTGTGTTCCCTTTGGCTTTTCTTCCATGAATTAATATAAACATTCCATTTATGTGTGAAACAGATTTTATATATATATATATATATATATATATATATATATACACACATATACACTCACTTTCCCAGCATAGCAGAAAAAGTAAACAAGACAGCACTCACGTGTTTGATGAAAAAAATGAAGGGTTTAATCCTTAGCCCGGCATGGTAACACACAGTATCTCACAAGTACAGCCCGACAGCTGTTTCAACCGATGTCTGGTTTTCCTCTGGGGCTACTGGTACTGGTGTCAGATCCTGCATAAATATATAAATTGGCGCCAAAAAACATTTGAACTAGGTCCTCCTATGGGAGGGTATAGAGCGGAACGAGCCCTCTGTGCGGCTCACTGCGCACTCCCGCTACGTGACGTCAGTCGTCAGGGTAAACAAACCCAACGCTGTGCCTGGCAACGGCTCTGGTGCGCTTGTGTTGTGAGGAGTGAGTCATCAGCACAGCCACGCTGATCATGCAGCAAGACGGGGACAAAACCAAAGACACTGAAGGATACAATTGTGAATGACTAGGGATCTGTGCACTATAGGGGATGTGTGGGATCAGTGATAGCAGGTGAATAGAAATGTAAATGCTGTCCACAGCACTGTGAGTGAAGAATTATCTATAAGAAAAAATGCATATAAAATATATATGATCGCACAACAGATGTTAGAAAAACCACAGAGGTCTAGTTTAACTCACGCAGATGCCAATAAAGACAGATGTCAATAAAAGCAGAATGTGCTAGAACCGCCACAAAGTGTAAATGCAATGATTGCATCACAATGTATTCAGTAATAAATAGGAATAAATAGCCGCTTAGTAGAGACCATCCCATGTGTGGCAGAATAACCGGTCCATATAAGAGTTCAGTGAAAGCTATATAGCACCCAGTATTCCCAGGCAGTCACCAAAACTGGTACTGACTGGGCCCAACACTGCTTAGTTTCCAAGATCGGCCGGAGTTGGACGTCATCCAGTGTGGGTATGGCTGTAGAAAACACATGATTGTCAAAATCTGTCCACTGGGGAACCCCACCTCCGCGGCTAAAATCCATTAGAAGAAAAAAAGGTGATCTCAAAGTGGCGGAAATGTTGGCAGGGCAGGTGTCAAAAATGACAAGTGAAGGAAGACATGTGGGAACTAATAATAACATTAATATCACCAGAAAAGTGACCATGCTAAATAATCCAAGAAGACACACGGTGTCAGACAAGAATATCAAGTAAACAAATGCAGCATCAAAAAACAGGACACACGGCGGTGTCTATGAAAATGAAACCACAGAAAAAATGTTCAAAGAAAAACATTAAAGGAAGCAACCCAATCGGAAATCCTCATTCAGTCCATTGGGAGTAAGTGTTTTTAATCTATAAATCCATTGTAGTTCTCTTTGTAGCAAAATTCTGTCACGATATCCCCCTCGTTGAAGCGGCGGTATCTGATCGATGATACAGCACTTAAGTTGGTTAACCATATGCTGTGCTTCCTTGAAATGTCTTGCAACTGGTAAGTTAGTAAAATCCCTCGCAGTATCTGTGGCGGTTAGGCATTTCTTGATAGAAGAGCGGTGTTGACTGAGTCGCTCTTTTAACATTCTGCTGGTCTTTCCAACATATAAACGGTTACAAGAACATTGGAGTACTGTAACACTGTAAGGGAACAAGGTGCCGTTTCATGGGGTAAATGGCAGCTATGCAGCAGCTGAGGAATCACACAAGTCCAGTGTGTGGTGTAACTGGCCACGACTAGTTTTATGGAACAGAAAACAAAACAAACATCAAAAGAAAATACCTTGCCTGTCCGGCACTAACTAAACATAAGACGTTCCTAACTATCACTAAACAAAAACACAGAGTTCTCCAGTAAACACTGTATAGCTCACTTGTATAAGGAAGCTCCTCTCACAGAGATTCTGCAGTCTCTCCCCAGGCAATCTGCACACATTAATCAGGATAGAAGCCCTATAAGGCTCTTGCACAGCTGAAAGCCCGATTAGCCCTCTGTGAGGCCAAAGAACTGGGCCCAATGTCTGGAACTCGCCCTATCTCTCTCTCAGGGCCCTTATCCAGCTTTTACAGCAAACTGAAAAGGTTCTAACAAAACAAAAGCATTTTCCTAGAAGTTTTCATTTTCTTAAACATGTAAGACAAGAACCTGGGACAAACATACCTGCCCTCAAACACTATCCCAGTGTTCTTGTCACATATCCCCCTCCCCTGTTTCGACCTAGGGGCCGGAACACTTGTAGCCCCCAAACAGAAAATGCGGGACAATGCATCTGCGTTGGCCAATTGTGTACCCGGTCTATGTTCGACAGTACACTTAAAATCCTGCAATGCTAGAAACCATCTAGTTACACGAGCATTCTTGCCTCTATTTACATACATCCAATTTAAAGGGGCATGATCTGTCACTAGTCTGAATTGTCTACCCAAGAGGTAATATCTCAAGGTATCTAGTGCCCACTTAATGGCCAAAGCCTCCTTTTCCACAATGGCATACCTTTTTTCATGTTCGTCCCCATCTCTGGTTTGGGACAGCACAGCCCCTATCCCTACCTCTGAGGCATCTGTCTGTACCACAAATTCTTTTGAAAAATCTGGTGTTATCAATACAGGTTGTGAACACAAAGCCACTTTTAACGCTTGGAACGCTTTTTCTGCATCAGGGTTCCATTTCACCATATTTGACTGCTTCCCTTTGGTAAAGTCTGACAACGGCACTGCTGTGGTCCTAAAATTGGGAATACACCATCTGTAGTACCCAGTTATTCCCAAAAAAGCCCTTACCTGTTTTTTATTCACTGGACGAGGCCAGTTTTGAATAGCATCAATTTTATTCAATTGGGACCCCTAGTCTGTACTGTGAATTACCACATCATCCAAATAGGCAGCTGCATATTTTCTATGGGGCCTCAAAATTTTATCCATCGCCCGTTGAAAGGTTGCTGGAGCCCCATGCAAACCAAAGGGTAACATCTTATACTGGTACAGCCCCTCCGGAACCGAAAAGGCTGTTTTTTCTTTTGCGCTATCAGATAAAGGTATTTGCCAGTAACCTTTGGTCAGGTCCAACGTGGTGAGAAACCTTGCTGTTCCCAGCCTTTCTATAAGCTCATCCACACGGGGCATGAGGTATGCGTCAAACTTGGACACCTCATTTAACTTACGAAAGTCATTACAGAAGCATATGCTACCGTCTGGCTTCGGGATGAGAACTATGGGACTGGACCACTCACTGTTAGATTCCTCTTTGACTCCAAGTTCTAACATGGTTTTAACTTCTTTAGAAACAGCTTCTCGCTGAGCTTCAGGAATCCTATATGGCTTTAAATGGACCCTGACCCCTGGTTCTGTGACAATATCATGTTTTATTATGGTCGTTTGGCCAGGCAGCTCTGAAAATATCTCCCTATTTTGGATGAGAAATTCTTTAACCTGATTGTTCAGATCAGCTGATAATGTCTCTGACACCTTTACTGCGGGAAGCAACCGAGGTGAAGACACCGAAGAGCAAGGCTCCACTGACAGAGACAACCTATCTTTCCAGGGTTTGATTAAGTTAACATGGTAGATTTGTTCGGGTTTTCTCTTTCTCGGTTGGTAAACTTTGTAATTAACCTCATTCACTTTTTCCCTAATCTCAAATGGACCCTGCCATTTAGCTAAGAACTTGCTTTCCACAGTGGGTACCAAAACAAGAACTCTATCTCCAGGAGCAAATTACCGTATCTTGGCACTCCGGTTATATACCCTCTGTTGAGCACTTTGGGCCTGTTCCATCTGCTCTCTGACAATAGGTACCACGGCTGCAATCCTATCCTGCATTTGTGTTACATGTTCAACAACGCTTCTATAAGGAGTGGGCTGTCCTTTCCACGTCTCTTTGGCAATGTCCAACAGCCCTCTGGGGTGTCTACCATACAACAAATCAAATGGAGAAAACCCCGTAGAGGACTGAGGAACTTCTCTGATGGCCATTAACAAGTAGGGCAACAAACAATCCCATTTTTTCCCATCTTTATCAACAACCTTTTTTAACATACTTTTTAATGTTTTATTAAACCTTTCCACCAACCCATCAGTTTGGGGATGGTAAATGGACGTCCTGAGGTGAGTGACCTTAAATAATTTGCACAATTCTTTCATGATCCTTGACATAAATGGAGTACCTTGGTCAGTCAAAATTTCTTTTGGTATTCCCACTCTACTAAAAATCTGCACCAGCTCCCTAGCTATCGCCTTGGTTGTGATAGTGCGTAAAGGGACAGCCTCAGGATATCGAGTGGCATAGTCCATTATTACCAGGATATACTGATGGCCCCGAGCGGACTTTAACAAGGGCCCCACGAGATCCATGGCTATTTTGTCAAACGGGACCTCTATAATAGGCATGGGAACTAGTGGGCTCCTGAAATGGGGTCTAGGGGCATGATACTGGCATTCAGAACAGGAAGAACAATATTCAGACACTTCTTTATAAACCCCTGGCCAAAAGAACCTTTGTAAAACTCTTTCAGTAGTTTTTTCTGCCCCTAAATGTCCTGCTGTAACGTGACTGTGAGCTAAATCTAGCACCGTTCTCCGATAAGGCTGGGGAACTACCAGCTGTTCCACCACATCCTCACCCTTTTTGACAATGTGGTACAAGAGCTCATTACAGATGGCCATGTGGGGATACGTAACCCTGTCACCTGGTACCACAGGTTCCCCATTAACAATCTTAACATTCTCTCTAGCCTTTATCAAGGTAGGATCCTTTAACTGTTCAGATGCAAACACATCCTTCTTTACCTCCAGGTCAGGCACACTTTCAGTTCTAACTACTATGTCTCTGTTCTCAGCAAGAGGGTCCTCACTGGACTCCCCATCTGTCACTTCCCCAGCCAAACTAGCAAAATGCAAAGGGTCAGAAAGTTCCAAAGACACACGTACATCCATAAAATCACCGGTATTATCAACTGGCTCTTTACTTCTCACATCTGTTGATAAACATGATTCCCACAGTTTCCAAAAATGAGGAAAATCCCTCCCTATTATGGCCTCATGCACCAACGTGGGGACCAGTCCTACTTTAACCATTGCTGACCCACAACAAGTTTCTATATTCACTTCAGCAGTGACATAATGTTGGGTATCCCCGTGTATGCAAGTTACCCCAATAGGTATTTGCTGGACCTTTAAGGGGTTCACTAACCCAGCTTTCACGAGGGTAACTAAACTTCCTGAATCTAGCAAGGCCTCTACCCGGTTACCCTCTAAGAACACGTCACACATTTGTTTTTCCAACTCAGGTGAAGGTACCACCGTACAGGCTAACCTAGCAAAGAAAGACATTCTGCAACATTCAAAGGCAGCAACACATTGCATGGGTTCTTGCGTGACTGGGCAATTGTCAACAACATGACCTGGCATACCACACCTAAAACATTTAACCACACGATTATCAACCCGTTTGCGCAGCATAGACCATTCTAGCCCCATTGGCCTGTCTCCAGGGCCAGTGTTTACAGTCTCTCCAGCCTTGCGTTCTCTTAACCGCCCAGCAACATTTTCCCACGGAACAGTCTTACCAGTCTTTACTGAAGGGCGCTGTCGAGGATCTATGGGTTGCTGGGTGGTCATCAGTAATTCCTCTGCTGCCATATACCTCTCTACCATGTCCACTGATTGGTCAGCAGTATCCGGGTTTCCATGGCTCACCCACTTGCGCAGGACCATGGGCAAAGATCTCAAGTAGCGGTCCATGACGACTCTTTCAACCATCTGGGGACCAGTTAATGTCTCTGGCTGTAACCATTTTTTTGTTAGCTGAATAAGGTCGTGCATCTGGGAGCGAGGAGGCTTCTCCATGGCGTACACCCAACGGTGCACCCGTTGTGCTCATACTGACAGCGTGACTCCCAGGCGGGTCAGGATCTCAGTCTTTAGTTTATCATAGTCCCGAGCCTCAGCAGGGCTTAAATCAAAGTACGCTTTTTGGGGCTCACCTGACAGAAAAGGTGCCAGCAGACTGGCCCACTGTGCTTTCGGCCAGTTCTCACGCTCGGCAGTCCTTTCAAACATGGTCAGGTAGGCCTCCACATCATCAGCCTCTGTCATTTTCTGCAGGAAGTGACTGGCCCGTATAGAACTAGAGCTGGTCGGAGCACTGACGGCCACATCTCCAATCCGGGCTGCAAGGCTCTGCACCACTTCTGTTAAGGCCTCTCTATCCTGACGCTGTTGCCTGTAAAGTTCATCAATAGCCACCTGCTGCTGTCTGTTGGCCTCCTGCTGAGCCGCTGTTGCTTGCAGCAAGGCTTTAAGCAGTTCCTCCATGTTGACAGATTTTTCAGGCGGCTTTGTAGCTGCTTTCACCCAGGACATATATCAAATCCTCAGGGGTGAATCTCAGCAACTTCACACTGGGTTGTATCTGCATAAACCCCAGTTTTCTGCAGGCCTCATAAAGCTGCTGCTTTCACTTATGCGCAGAACGGAGTGCTCGCATTCTCCACCAAGTTGTAACACTGTAAGGGAACAAGGTGCCGTTTCGTGGGGTAAATGGCAGCTATGCAGCAGCTGAGGAATCACATAAGTCCAGTGTGTGGTGTAACTGGCCACGACCAGTTTTATTGAACAGAAAACAAAACAAACATCAAAAGAAAATACCTTGCCTGTCCGGCACTAACTAAACATAAGACGTTCCTAACTATCACTAAACAAAAACACAGAGTTCTCCAGTAAACACTGTATAGCTCACTTGTATAAGGAAGCTCCTCTCACAGAGATTCTGCAGTCTCTCCCCAGGCAATCTGCACACATTAATCAGGCTAGAAGCCCTATAAGGCTCTTGCACAGCTGAAAGCCCGATTAGCCCTCTGTGAGGCCAAAGATCCGAACTGGGCCCAATGTCTGGAACTCGCCCTATCTCTCTCTCCGGGCCCTTATCCAGCTTTTCCAGCAAACTGAAAAGGTTCTAACAAAACAAAAGCATTTTCCTAGAAGTTTTCATTTTCTAACACATGTAAGACAAGAACCTGGGACAAACATACCTGCCCTCAAACACTATCCCAGTGTTCTTGTCAAGTACGTAAACCACGAATCTACTATTGCAGTCTAATCTTTGTTTAATCGAATATTCTCTCCCATCAAGTGGATTGTTGAAGCGATTGCCCAATAATAGGAATGAGCAATTAGAACATCCCGTACATTTAAATACTCCTGGTTTCTTGGTTAGCCACTTAGTAGTTGTAGTTGTTTTCCGTTGGGAAAAATCTGTTTTGACCAAAAGGTCCTTGAGGTTAGGTCCCCTTCTATAAGCAAATCTTGGTAATGTTGATAAGTCCTTGCTGAGAGTGGGGTCACTTGAAATCAAGTGCCAATGTTCTCTGATTTTGCTACGGATAAACGTTAATGCGGTGGTGAACATACTGCAGAAATTAAATCTGTCTGTATCCTTACTGTTGGGCTCATCCTTTCTGCGTAGAAGTTCATCCCTTTTAAGTTGTCCAATCCTGGTTAAGGCAATGTCAATCTCCTTCCTATATATATAGTTACTTTGCCCCTATGTTTTATAACAACAAATCTGTTTTTCTTCCAATATCTTCAGATTTGTCACTTTAGCCTATCCCTGCATGACCTCTTAGCTAAAAGCTTCAGCTTTCCATACAGGCTGTAAAAAGCTATTCAGTATCAACGTTGTCTTTTCCACCAGATAAAAAAGGTCAGAAAATGTTAATGAAATCTCTTCTAAAAATGTTTATAAATGGTTGTGAGTACATCAGCCTTACAATTTTGTGTATTCTGCATTGGTTTCTTTGAATGTGTTTTATTTTAATTCTGTTTGTAAAATATTATGTTCTTCGACCATATCTACTGGTTGTAACGCATTGGGGTCGGCATGTAGTAACAGCACAATGTAATCAGAACTCAACATTCCGCATATGTATCAAGCTCTGAAATGCGAAACTCCGGATCTTGTACCCAATAGATTGCGTTGCTTATAGAAGCCTATGGGCTTCTTTCTTCATAAATCTCTGAGAGCCTCCCAGTGTCCCCCATGGTTCGCACATGTGTGGTAGGACTCCCAGGTCATACACCCGGTATTCCTCATATTGCAATGGACATCCTTACCGGAAGAGCAGGCCTTTGCATAAATAATCACAAATCTTTATGCAAACAGTATTAATAAGCTATGCTTACAGTAATGGTGCCCATACACTTGTGCGATGCTCCGCAACGCGACATCGTGGGGCATCGCACCGGCAGTTCAGGTGCGCTGAAATCGCACCTGTTCTGCCAAAGTGATTACCATGCGATCATGTGATAGATCGCATGGTAATCACGTGATGGGCATGTCACCGCCGAATGGGAGAGGCGTCTGGCCGCTCCCAGCGGGTGCCCATCGTGCATCGCAGTGCAATATATTGCATGTATTTTTAAAAACACATGCGATCGCACTGCGATGCGATAAATATTAAGTGCAGCACATACTATCTTAATTAGTGATGAGCGGGTTCGGTTCCTCGGAAACCGAACCCCCCCGAACTTCACCCATTTTACACGGGTCCGAGGCATACTCGGATTCTTCCGTATGGCTCGGTTAACCCGAGCGCGTCCGAACGTCATCATCCCGCTGTCGGATTCTCGCGAGATTCGGATTCTATATAAGCAGCCGCGCGTCGCCGCCATTTTCACTCGTGCATTGGAAATGTTAGAGAGAGGACGTGGCTGGCGTCCTCTCCGTTTATTGTTGAACTTGATTGTGCTTTATTGCTTAATTGTGGGGAGGACTGGGGAGCAGCTGTATAATATAGGAGGAGTACAGTGCAGAGTTTTACTGATCAGTGACCACCAGTTTTATCCGTTCTCTGCCTGAAAAAAACGCTCCTTATCTGTGCTCAGTGTGCTGCATATATCTGTGCTCATACTGCTTAATTGTGGGGACTGGGGAGCAGCTGTATTATATAGCAGGAGTACAGTGCAGAGTTTTGCTGACAGTGACCACCAGTATACGTTGTCTGCCTGAAAAACATTCCATATCTGTGCTCAGTGTGCTGCTTTATTGTGGGGACGGGGGTCCACCAGTATAATATTATATAGGAGGAGTACAGTGCAGAGTTTTGCTGACCAGTGACCACCAGTATACGTTGTCTGCCTGAAAAACACTCCATATCTGTGCTGCATTGTAGACAGTATATAGTAGGAGTACAGTGCATAATTTTGCTGACCACCAGTATATAATATATAGGAGTACGGTACAGAAGGCCACTGCTGTACCTACCTCTGTGTCGTCAAGTATACTATCCATCCATACCTGTGGTGCATTTCAGTTTTGCACAGTTTGCTGACCACCAGTATATAATAAATAGCAGTACGGTACAGTAGGCCACTGCTGTACCTACCTCTGTGTCGTCAAGTATACTATCCATCCATACCTATGGTGCCTTTCAGTTTTGCACAGTTTGCTGACCACCAGTATATAATATATAGCAGTACGGTACAGTAGGCCACTGCTGTACCTACTTCTGTGTCGTCAAGTATACTATCCATCCATACCTGTGGTGCACTTCAGTTTTGCACAGTTTGCTGACCACCAGTATATAATATATAGCATTACGGTACAGTAGGCCACTGTTGTACCTATCTCTGTGTCGTCAAGTATACTATCCATCCATACCTGTGGTGCATTTCAGTTTTGCACAGTTTGCTGACCACCAGTATATAATATTTAGCATTACGGTACAGTAGGCCACTGCTATACCTACCTCTGTGTCGTCAAGTATACTATCCATCCATACCTGTGGTGCATTTCATTTTTGCACAGTTTGCTGACCGCCAGTATATAAGGGTGTGGTATTGAAAGTCGACAGTAACTTGGTCGACAATGTCTAGGTCGACCACTATTGGTCGACAGTAACTAGGTCGACAGGGTGTCTAGGTCGACAGGGTCTTTAGGTCGACATGTTCTAGGTCGACAGGTCAAAAGGTTGACATGCGTTTTTCATGTTATTTTGGTGTCGTTTTCTTCGTAGAGTGACCGGGAACCCCAATTAGTGCACCGCATCCCCTCGCATGGCTCGCTTCGCTCGCCATGCTTCGGGCATGGTGCCTTCGCTCCGCTACCGCTTCGCTCGGCACAGATTACCGTTCCAATCGTAGTCCACGTGGATCATTAAGTATGAAAAGGTTCAAAAAAAGAAAAAAATTGTGAAAAACTCATGTCGACCTTTTGACCCGTCGACCTAGAACATGTCGACCTAAAGACCCTGTCGACCTAGACACCCTGTCGACCTAGTTACTGTCGACCAATAGTGGTCGACCTAGACATTGTCGACCTAGTTACTGTCGACTTTCAGTCCGGATCCCGTATATAATATATAGCATTACGGTACAGTAGGCCACTGCTGTACCTACCTCTGTGTCGTCAAGTATACTATCCATCCATACCTGTGGTGCATTTCAGTTTTGCACAGTTTGCTGACCACCAGTATATAATATATAGCAGTACGGTACAGTAGGCCACTGCTGTACCTACCTCAGTGTCGTCAAGTATACTATCCATCCATACCTGTGGTGCATTTCATTTTTGCACAGTTTGCTGACCACCAGTATATAATATATAGCATTACGGTACAGTAGGCCATTGCTGTACCTACCTCTGTGTCGTCAAGTATACTATCCATCCATACCTGTGGTGCATTTCAGTTTTGCACAGTTTGCTGACGACCAGTATATAATATATAGCATTACGGTACAGTAGGCCACTGCTGTACCTACCTCTGTGTCGTCAAGTATACTATCCATCCATACCTGTGTTGCATTTCAATTTTGCACAGTTTGCTGACCGCCAGTATATAAGGGTGTGGTATTGAAAGTCGACAGTAACTAGGTCGACAATGTCTAGGTCGACCACTATTGGTCGACAGTAACTAGGTCGACAGGGTGCCTAGGTCGACAGGGTCTTTAGGTTGACATGTTCTAGGTCGACAGGTCAAAAGGTCAACATGAGTTTTTCATGTTATTTTGGTGTTGTTTTCTTCGTAGAGTGACCGGGAACCCCAATTAGTGCGCCGCTTCGCTCGCCATGCTTCGGGCATGGTGCCTTCGCTTCGCTCGGCACAGATTACCGTTCCAATCGTAGTCCGCGTGGATCGGTAAGTATGAAAAGGTTCAAAAAAAGAAAAAAATTGTGAAAAACTCATGTCGACCTTTTGACCTGTCGACCTAGAACATGTCGACCTAAAGACCCTGTCGACCTAGCCACCCTGTCGACCTAGTTACTGTCGACCAATAGTGGTCGACCTAGACATTGTCAACCTAGTTACTGTCGAATTTCAGTCCGGATCCCGTATATAATATATAGCATTACGGTACAGTAGGCCACTGCTGTACCTACCTCTGTGTCGTCAAGTATACTATCCATCCATACCTGTGGTGCATTTCAGTTTTGCACAGTTTGCAGACCACCAGTATATAATATATAGCAGTACGGTACAGTAGGCCACTGCAGTACCTACCTCAGTGTCGTCAAGTATACTATCCATCCATACCTGTGGTGCATTTCATTTTTGCACAGTTTGCTGACCACCAGTATATAATATATAGCATTACGGAACAGTAGGCCACTGCTGTACCTACCTCTGTGTCGTCAAGTATACTATCCATCCATACCTGTGGTGCATTTCAGTTTTGCACAGTTTGCTGACCACCAGTATATAATATATAGCATTACGGTACAGTAGGCCACTGCTGTACCTACCTCTGTGTCGTCAAGTATACTATCCATCCATACCTGTGGTGCATTTCAGTTTTGCACAGTTTGCTGACCACCAGTATATAATATATAGCATTACGGTACAGTAGTCCACTGCTGTACCTACCTCTGTGTCGTCAAGTATACTATCCATCCATACCTGTGGTGCATTTCAGTTGTGCGCAGTATATATAGTAGTAGGCCATTGCTATTGATACTGGCATATAATTCCACACATTAAAAAATGGAGAACAAAAATGTGGAGGGTAAAATAGGGAAAGATCAAGATCCACTTCCACCTCGTGCTGAAGCTGCTGCCACTAGTCATGGCCGAGACGATGAAATGCCATCAACGTCGTCTGCCAAGGCTGATGCCCAATGTCATAGTAGAGAGCATGTAAAATCCAAAAAACAAAAGTTCAGTAAAATGACCCAAAAATCAAAATTGAAAGCGTCTGATGAGAAGCGTAAACTTGCCAATTTGCCATTTACGACACGGAGTGGCAAGGAACGGCTGAGGCCCTGGCCTATGTTCATGGCTAGTGGTTCAGATTCACATGAGGATGGAAGCACTCATCCTCTCGCTAGAAAAATGTAAATACTTAAGCTGGCAAAAGCACAGCAAAGAACTGTGCGTTCTTCTAAATCACAAATCCCCAAGGAGAGTCCAATTGTGTCGGTTGCGATGCCTGACCTTCCCAACACTGGACGGGAAGAGCTTGCGCCTTCCACCATTTGCACGACCCCTGCAAGTGCTGGAAGGAGCACCTGCAGACCAGTTCCTGATAGTCAAATTGAAGATGTCACTTTTGAAGTACACCAGGATGAGGATATGGGTGTTGCTGGCGCTGGGGAGGAAATTGACAAGGAGGATTCTGATGGTGAGGTGGTTTGTTTAAGTCAGGCACCCGGGGAGACACCTGTTGTCCGTGGGATGAATATGGCCATTGACATGCCTGGTCAAAATACAAAAAAAAATCTGCTCTTCGGTGTGGAATTATTTCAACACAAATGCGGACAACAGGTGTCAAGCCGTGTGTTGCCTTTGTCAAGCTGTAATAAGTAGGGGTAAGGACGTTAACCACCTAGGAACATCCTCCCTTATACGTCACCTGGACCGCATTCATCAGAAGTCAGTGACAAGTTCAAAAACTTTGGATGACAGCGGAAGCAGTCCACTGACTACTATATCCCTTCCTCTTGTAACCAAGCTCCTGCAAACCACACCACCAACTCCCTCAGTGTCAATTTCCACCTTACACAGGAAAGCCAATAGTCCTGCAGGCCATGTCACTGGCAAGTATGATGAGTCCTCTCCTGCCTGGGATTCCTCCGATGCATCCTTGAGTGTAACGCCTACTGCTGCTGGCACTGCTGTTGTTGCTGCTGGGAGTCGATCGTCATCCCAGAGGGGAAGTCGGAAGACCACTTGTACTACTTCCAGTAAGCAATTGACTGTCCAACAGTCCTTTGCGAGGAAGATGAAATATCACAGCAGTCATCCTGCTGCAAAGCGGATTTCTCAGGCCTTGGCAGCCTGGGCGGTGAGAAACGTGGTTCCGGTATCCACGGTTAATTCAGAGGCAACTAGAGACTTGATTGAGGTACTGTGTCCCCAGTACCAAATACCATCTAGGTTCCATTTCTCTAGGCAGGCGATACCGAAAATGTACACAGACCTCAGAAAAAGAGTCACCAGTGTCCTAAAAAATGCAGTTGTACCCAATGTCCACTTAACCACGGACATGTGGACAAGTGGAGCAGGGCAGACTCAGGACTATATGACTGTGACAGCCCTCTGGGTAGATGTATTGCCTCCCGCAGCAAGAACAGCAGCGGCGCCACCAGTAGCAGCATCTCGCAAACGCCAACTCGTTCCTAGGCAGGCTACGCTTTGTATTACCGCTTTCCAGAAGAGGCACACAGCTGACAACCTCTTACGGAAACTGAGGAACATCATCGCAGAATGGCTTACCCCAATTGGACTCTCCTGGGGATTTGTGACATCGGACAACGCCACCAATATTGTGCGTGCATTACATCTGGGCAAATTCCAGCACGTCCCATGTTTTGCACATACATTGAATTTGGTGGTGCAGAATTATTTAAAAAACGACAGGGGCGTGCAAGAGATGCTGTCGGTGGCCTGAAGAATTGCGGGCCACTTTCAGCATTCAGCCACCGCGTGCCGAAGACTGGAGCACCACCAAACATTCCTGAACCTGCCCTGCCATCATCTGAAGCAAGAGGTGGTAACGAGGTGGAATTCAACCCTCTATATGCTTCAGAGGATGGAGGAGCAGCAAAAGGCCATTTAAGCCTATACATCTGCCCACGATATAGGCAAAGGAGGGGGAATGCACCTGACTCAAGCGCAGTGGAGAATGATTTCAACGTTGTGCAAGGTTCTGCAACCCTTTGAACTTGCCACACGTGAAGTCAGTTCAGACACTGCCAGCCTGAGTCAGGTCATTCCCCTCATCAGGCTTTTGCAGAAGAAGCTGGAGACATTGAAGGAGGAGCTAAAACAGAGCGATTCCGCTAGGCATATGGGACTTGTGGATGGAGCCCTTCATTCGCTTAACCAGGATTCACGGGTGGTCAATCTGTTGAAATCAGAGCACTACATTTTGGCCACCGTGCTCGATCCTAGATTTAAAACCTACGTTGGATCTCTCTTTCCGGCAGACACAAGTCTGCAGAGGTTGAAAGACCTGCTGGTGAGAAAATTGTCAAGTCAAGCGGAACGTGACCCGTCAACATCTCCTCCTTCACATTCTCCCGCAACTGGGGGTGCGAGGAAAAGGCTAAGAATTCCGAGCCCACCTGCTGGCGGTGATGCAGGGCAGTCTGGAGCGAGTGCTGACATCTGGTCCGGACTGAAGGACCTGCCAACGATTACTGACATGTTGTCTACTGTCACTGCATATGATTCTCTCACCATTGAAAGAATGGTGGAGGATTATATGAGTGACCGCATCCAAGTAGGCACGTCAGACAGTCCGTACGTATACTGGCAGGAAAAAAGAGGCAATTTGGAGGCCCTTGCACAAACTGGCTTAATTCTACCTAAGTTGCCCTCCCTCCAGTGTGTACTCCGAAAGAGTGTTTAGTGAAGCCGCTCACCTTGTCAGCAATCAGCGTACGAGGTCACTTTCAGAAAATGTGGAGAAGATGATGTTCATCAAAATGAATTATAATCAATTCCTCCGTGGAGACATTCACCAGCAGCAATTGCCTCCAGAAAGTACACAGGGACCTGAGATGGTGGATTCCAGTGGGGACGAATTAATAAACTGTGAGGAGGGGGATGTACACAGTGAAAGGGGTGAGGAATCGGAGGATGATGATGAGGTGGACATCTTGCCTCTGTAGAGCCAGTTTGTGCAAGGAGAGATTGATTGCTTCTTTTTTTGGTGGGGGCCCAAACCAACCAGTCATTTCAGTCACAGTAGTGTGGCAGACCCTGTCGCTGAAATGATGGGTTCGTTAAAGTGTGCATGTCCTGTTTATACAACATAAGGGTGGGTGGGAGGGCCCAAGGAGAATTCCATCTTGCACCTCTTTTTTCTTTCATTTTTCTTTGCATCATGTGCTGTTTGGGGACAATTTTTTTGAAGTGCCATCCTGCCTGACACTGCAGTGCCACTCCTAGATGGGCCAGGTGTTTGTGTCGGCCACTTGGGTCGCTTAGCTTAGTCACACAGCGACCTTGGTGCACCTCTTTTTTTCTTTGCATCATGTGCTGTTTGGGGACTATTTTTTTGAAGTGCCATCCTGTCTGACACTGCAGTGCCACTCCTAGATGGGCCAGGTGTTTGTGTCAGCCACTTGTGTCGCTTAGCTTAGCCATCCAGCGACCTCGATGCAAATTTTAGGACTAAAAATAATATTGTGAGGTGGGAGGTGTTCAGAATAGACTGGAAATGAGTGGAAATTATGGTTATTGTGGTTAATATGAAGTCATTTGAAAAACTGATTATTAGACATTTAAAGGGCTTTATACCGGCCACCCTTGATCAGTTCCAATTTGCATATAGGGCAAACAGATCTACCGACGATGCAGCCCTTACCCTATTTCACCATGTGCTTACTCATCTGGAAAATAGGGATTCTTCAGTGAGAATTTTATTCGTTGACTATAGTTCGGCTTTTAACACCGTTGTTCCCACTTCTTTAATTAACAAATTGACCCAGTTAGGTGTGGACAGTTTTGTCTGCACATGGATCTTTGACTTTTTAACCAATAGGCCTCAGGTAGTCAAGATCAACAATAAAATTACAAACGAGGTAACGATTAGCACAGGTGTGCCACAGGGATGTGTGCTGAGTCCGTTACTTTACTCCTTGTTCACTTACGATTGTGTTTCCAAATCAGACAAGGTGCACATACTTAAATTTGCGGCTGACATTGCCATCATAGGGCTTATTAGTGGTAATGACGACTCAGAATTCATATTCGAAGTAAGTAGGCTAGAGAAATGGAGCCAGGATAATCATCTAATTCTTAACGTTACAAAGACAAAAGAGATGATCTTGGACTTTAGGACAACCCATCGGTACACTTACAGTCCTTTGGTTCTGGACAAGCAAGAGGTCGAGACAGTGACATCCTTTAAATTTTTGGGTATGATCATATCTAATGATTTGTCATGGTATTGCCATATTGACAATGCCATAAAGAAAGCTCAACAACGGTTATATTTTTTAAGGAAACTGCGTTCAGCAGGAATATCTGAGCCAATTTTAGTAAATTTTTACTCTTGTACTATTGAGAGTGTGCTTACTTACGGTATTTCTGTTTGGTATGGAAATTGTAATGTAGCAGAGCGTAAATCGCTTGATAGAATTGTTAAAACTGCTGGAAGAATAGTCGGTTTATCATTGCCAAATATCCAGACCATTTATGAAAAGAGGCTCCTTAAGAAGGCCAGGAGTATATTGAGTGATGAAACTCATCCCAATCACAGGGTATCTACCCTGCTTCCTTCTAAATTACGTTATAGGTCATTGTTGTGTAAGACTAGTAGACTGAAATATAGTTTTTTTCCTAAAGCAATTAGTATGCTAAACGGTTTAGAGGGTAGATAGGAGTTGTACCTGCTTACGTGTCCACTTGTGTTCTTATGGGTTTTAAAATATTTTATGGTGTTTTATTGGCATTTGTATTCTTGTGATATCTGCTTGTTCATTCGGAAATCTCATTGTTTGTTCACATGTGAATATCTAATGATAATAAACTCAAACTCAAACTCAAAATAAATGCTCATTTACACATTAAACAGCACAGATGCTCTGAATAAATTAAGAAGTTAACGGACTGGATACATGTGAATGTTTTTTGACTGTATTCAGAGACTTCATTATATACATAAATGACATCAGAGCCGGATTAAAGGGGCGGCACAGGGGGTAAGTACCCCTGGGCCCTCTTCTCTGACTCTCTAAAGGTGCCCCCCCCCACCCGCCGCAGATCGGATCTTAATCACCGATCTGCGGTGCCACAGCAGCTTCACAAACAGCCGTCATACTGACGGCGCGGGCGCACACAGGGGGTCATTCCGAGATGATCGCACGCTAGCTATTTTTTGCAGCACTGCGATCAGGTCAAAACTCAGCAAAACTGTGCATGCACCGCAATGCGCAGGCGTGTTGTACGGGTACAAAGAGGGTCGGTGCTGGGTGATGTATTTAACGAAGAATCCATTTACACAGCCGATCGCAAGGTGATTGACAGAGGGCGTTTATGGGTGTCAACTGACCGTTTTCTGGGAGTGTTTGGAAAAACGCAGGTGTGTCCAAGCGTTTGCAGGGAGGGTGTTTGACGTCAATTCCGGGACCAAAAAGACTGAAGTGATCGTAGTGGCTGAGTAAGTCCAGAGCTACTCAGAAACTGCAAAAAACTTTTTTGTACTGCTCGGCTGCAAAAGCGTTCGAATGCTTGCAAAGCGAAAATACACTCCCCCATAGGCGGCGACTATCTGATCACAGCGCTGCAAAAAATAGCTAGCGAGTGATCAACTCAGAATGACCCCCACAGTGCAGTGCTGAGGCTCCCGCCGTTGGCGGCCGTCAAGTCTAGGGTACTAATTGAAAGCCTGTGCAGGCTCTCACTGTATTCAAACTTACTGGCGCGCGGGCTTCAGGGAGGAGCTGGACCGGGGGAGACATCGGGCAGCCGGGCATATCGTGGAACAATCAGTGTTCAGAGAGAAGCATACTGCAAGTCACAGCAGTAAAACATAAGCTAGAAGAGTATTTTTTTTTGTTATCAATTCAATTTAAATGTACATAGAATATCTACAGAATATCTAATGTGTGTGTGTGTGTGTGTGTGTGTGTGTGTGTGTGTGTGTGTGTGTGTGTGTGTCTATATATATATATATATATATATATATACATTGCTCAAGAAAATAAAGGGAACACTAAAATAACACATCCTAGATCTGAATGAATGAAATATTCTTATTAAATACTTTGTTCTTTACATAGTTGAATGTGCTGACAACAAAATCACACAAAAATTATCAATGGAAATCAAATTTATTAACCCATGGAGGTCTGGATTTGGAGTCACGCTCAAAATGAAAGTGGAAAAATACACTACAGGCTGATCCAACTTTGATGTAATGTCCTTAAAACAAGTCAAAATGAGGCTCAGTAGTGTGTGTGGCCTCCACGTGCCTGTATGACCTCCCTACAACGCCTGGGCATGCTCCTGATGAGGTGGCGGATGGTCTCCTGAGGGATCTCCTCCCAGACCTGGACTAAAGCAGCCTCCAACTCCTGGACAGTCTGTGTTGCAACGTGGCGTTGGTGGATGGAGCGATACATGATGTCCCAGATGTGCTCAATTGGATTCAGGTCTGGGGAACGGGCGGGCCAGACCATAGCATCAATGCCTTCGTCTTGCAGGAACTGCTGACACACTCCAGCCACATGAGGTCTAGCATTGTCTTGCATTAGGAGGAACCCATGGCCAACCGCACCAGCATATGGTCTCACAAGGGGTCTGAGGATCTCATCTCGGTACCTAATGGCAGTCAGGCTACCTCTGGCGAGCACATGGAGGGCTATGCGGCCCCCCAAAGAAATGCCACCCCACACCATTACTGACCCACTGCCAAACCGGTCATGCTGGAGGATGTTGCAGGCAGCAGAACGTTCTCCTTGGCGTCTCCAGACTCTGTCACGTCTGTCACATGTGCTCAGTGAGAACCTGCTTTCATCAGTTAAGAGCACAGGGCGCCAGTGGCGAATTTGCCAATCTTGGTGTTCTCTGGCAAATGCCAAACGTCCTGCACGGTGTTGGGCTGTAAGTACAACCCCCACCTGTGGATGTTGGGCCCTCATACCACCCTCATGGAGTCTGTTTCTGATCATTTAAGTAGACACATGCACATTTGTGCCTTGCTGGAGGTCATTTTGCAGGGCTCTGGCAGTGCTCCTCCTGTTCCTCCTTGCACAAAGGCGGAGGTAGCGGTCCTGCTGCTGGGTTGTTGCCCTCCTACGGCCTCCTCAACGTCTCCTGATGTACTGGCCTGTCTCCTGGTAGCGCCTCCATGCTCTGGACACTACGCTGACAGACACAGCAAACCTTCTTGCCACAGCTCGCATTGATGTGCCATCCTGGATGAGCTGCACTACCTGAGCCACTTGTGTGGGTTTTAGACTCCGTCTCATGCTACCACTAGAGTGAAAGCACTGCCAGCTTTCAAAAGTTTCCAAAACATCAGCCAGAAAGCATAGGAGCTGAGAAGTGGTCTGTGGTCACCACCTGCAGAACAACTCCTTTATTGGGGGTGTCTTGCAAATTGCCTATAATTTCCACCTGTTGTCTATTCCATTTGCACAACAGCATGTGAAATTGATTGTCAATCAATGTTGCTTCCAAAGTGGACAGTTTGATTTCACCGAAGTGTGATTGACTTGGAGTTACATTGTGTTGTTTAAGTGTTCCCTTTATTTTTTTGAGCAGTGTATATATATATATATATATATATATATATACACATACATATAGGTACATACATATATTTATATATACATATAGAGATGTGTTCTCATATGCTGAACATGCGACTTGCTAGATTAGCATGCGTACACTCGTGATTGTTATGATCCTGATACTCAGGTCAGGGGAGATCTTATACGGTGGGACCTGAGTACCAGGACGTAATGCTGGGAAAGGGAAATGGAATGGGAATAGCCCCTGGCACCCCATCTCCGTTGTCTCACCTGTGCTGTCAGTACACTCTTGCGAGACTATGGTTTCTTGGGCCCATGGCAGCCGCGTTTGAAGGGCGGATTACGTCTGCCCAACTCCGATGCCCCCTCAGGTCTTAATGAGAGACAAAGCGTGAACTGAGACAGGGTGATAACAAGGGGCCCTCTAACTAAACAACAAGGCCAGGGGCTACTGGCAAACCTGAAACTAAAAGTATGCGCGGATTACCGCCAGGGAAAAGAACAACCAAAATATTCCACTTGTCCACTCTCCTACACGGCACCGCCGAGTACCGGAGAGGACTATGGAAGCGGAAACCTCCGCAAATGCACCAGTACAATGAAACAATACTAAATTGGCCTAGGCCGCAACATGCGGCAGGCTGCCACTCACGAAACCAAGAGAGAACCTCAATCGACTGCCACAGGTAACTTTGGACCAGAAGAACTCCTTGGGACCAGGTGACTAACTCCAAGATTCAGGAACTCAGAGAACTGGAGGGACCGGACACAGCTAACCAGGAACAGACGTTCACCAAACATGAGCAGCATGCAGGAAGCTATCACCAGCGTCTGTGTGAGGCACTGAGGAGGCATTTAACAGGGAACCCTCCAATCAGAGTACAGAGCCTAATTACAATAAATGTCGTGCAGCTGCCTTGCTGCACAACCAGAGAAACATGTGTGAACACTTCAATAATCAACCCTGCAACGGGGAACGCGGTCCGCCTGTGGCGTCCCCGTTGCTAAGGTCCTGGCGGCTCGCCGCGCCCGGCGTCCTAGCATTGCTAGGGACCCGGCGGCTCAGAGCGCACGGTGTCCTAGCGTTGCTAGGGACCCGGCGGCTCAGCGCGTACGGCGTCCCTAGTTGCTAGGCGCCGGGCAAGGAGGAAGCCCCGGACCGCGGCGCCTAACAGTACCCCCCCCCTTGAGGAGGGGTCAACGAACCTGTAAAGCCAGGTTTCAGAGGAAATTCTTGAAAGAATAATCTCTTGAGTTTAGGGGCATGTAGATCCTTATCCAGGACCCAAGACCTTTCCTCCGGACCATAGCCTTTCCAGTGAACCAAAAAATAAAGCCGGCCCCGGGAAACTTTTGAATCTAAAACCTTCTCAACCAAGAACTCCTGTTGTCCCTGCACATCCACCGGAGACCTACCCTGGGGAGACCTCCGAGGAAATCTCCTGGAAGAAAAATACTGTTTCAAAAGGGAACAGTGAAAAGTATTTCCAATTCTGAGAGATCTTGGCAAGCGTAGCTGAAAAGCAACTGGATTGACCTTCTTAATGATAAGGAATGGTCCAATAAATTTGGGTCCCAATCTAGCCGAGGGTTGTCGGAGCTTGATGTTGCGAGTTGACAACCAAACCTTATCTCCCACCTTAAAAGTGCAAGGACGTCGAAGCCTATCAGAAAATTTCTTTTCTCGGAAGGCAGCTTTTTTCAGGGCAAGGTGCACTCTTCTCCAAATGGTTCTGAGATGGGAGGTTAAGGTCAAGGAGGAGACTGGAGAATGATGGAAAAAAGAGTTGGCTCTAGGATGAAAACCAAAGACTGAAAAGAATGGGGACTCCTTTGTGGAGGAATGACAGGAGTTATTATAAGCAAATTCGGCTAAAGGAAGAAATTCAGACCAATCATTCTGGAGTTTGGCAGAATACAAGCGTAAATATTGTTTTAATGACTGGTTGACTCGTTCGGTTTGCCCGTTAGACTGTGGATGGTAACCAGATGTTAAAGACAGTTTCATATTCAATGAGGCACAAAAACGTTTCCAGAATCGTGCGATAAATTGCGGACCCCGATCAGAGACAATATCAGTGGGCAAACCATGGAGCCTGAACACATGACGGAGGAACAAAACTGCCAACCCTTGAGCAGAGGGTAATCGGGGAAGAGCAATGAAATGAGCCATTTTACTAAAACGGTCCACTACCACCCAAATGACTCGACATCCGGCTGAAAGGGGAAGGTCCACCACGAAAGTCATGGATATATGAGACCATGGCCTGAGAGGAACGGCTAAAGGTATGAGTTGCCCGATCGGCAACGAACGAGGGACATTATGCTGTGCACAAACCTGACAGGAGTGGACAAATTCTTTTACGTCTTTAGAAAGACTAGGCCACCACACTGAGCGAGAGACCAGCTCCAAGGTCTTAGTGATACCTGGATGACCAGAGACCTTGTTGTCATGAAACTCAGCTAAAACAGTGCCTCTCAAAAATTCAGGGACAAAAAGACGACCAGCAGGAGTAAGTCTAGGAGCGTGGTGTTGAAGCTAGTTTAAATGAGTAAATAAATCCTGTGTGAGGCCTGCCCGGATGACTGAAGATGGAACTATGGGGGTAGTAACAGGATTGCTATTGTGAACCGGAAGAAAGCAACGTGACAGGGCATCAGCTTTCGTATTCTTGGAACCAGGCCTGAAGGTGATAATAAACCTGAAACGAGTAAAAAAATAATGCCCAACGTGCCTGCCGAGCATTAAGCCGTTTAGCTGACTCAATATATTGCAGATTTTTATGGTCAGTAAATACTGTAATAGTATGCCTAGCTCCCTCCAGCCAATGCCTCCACTCCTCGAAAGCCCATTTTACTGCCAGTAATTCTCGATTACCAACGTCGTAGTTGGATTCTGCGGAGGAGAATTTCCTGGACATGAAGGCACAAGGATGTAACTCCTGAGACTCCGGATCTTCCTGAGAAAGGATAGCCCCCACTCCAACCTCTGAGGCATCAACCTCAACAATAAAGGGGAGCTCCGGATTAGGGTGTCTGAGGACAGGAGCCGAGACAAAGGCCTGCTTCAAGGTCCGAAAGGCAGACTCAGCTTCAGGCGACCAACTGGAAGGATCCGCTCCTTTTTTAGTTAAAGCTACTATAGGAGCGACCAGGTCAGAAAAGGTATGAATGAACCGCCTATAATAATTTGCAAACCCTAAAAAGCGCTGAATTGCTTTTAAATTAGTGGGTTGCGTCCCCAATTAAGGATGGCCTGAAGTTTTTTCGGTTCCATAAAAAATCCCTGGGGAGAAATAATATACCCCAAGAAGGACACTTCTGTGATGTGAAAATCACACTTCTCAAGCTTAGCGTATAAATGATTCTCTCGTAATTTTTGAAGAACCTGACGCACCTGGGCAACATTTTGTTCCATAGACTCAGAGTATATCAAAATGTCGTCTAAATAAACGACCACGAACTTCCCAAGGAAGTCACGGAGAACATCGTTGATGAGGTCTTGAAATACCGCAGGAGCATTAGACAGGCCAAACGGCATCACCAGGTATTCATAGTGACCCGACTGAGTGCTGAAAGCCGTCTTCCACTCATCCCCAGATCTTATTCGGATGAGGTTGTAAGCTCCCCTAAGATCGATTTCTGAAAAGATCACGGCGGAGCGTAACTGATCAAAAAGCACTGAAATCAATGGTAAAGGATAGGTGTTCTTAACAGAAATTTTATTCAGAGCCCGAAAATCAATACATGGTCTGAGTGACCCATCTTTTTTCTCAACAAAGAAAAAACCTGCACTCAACGGAGATTTCGAAGGCCTAATAAAGCCTTTTTTCAGGCTTTCCTGAATGTAATTATTCATGGCCGTGGTTTCTGGCCCGGACAGAGCATATAATCTCCCCTTGGGCAAAGTGGCACCCGGTACTAACTCTATCGCACAGTCATAGGACCGATGGGGAGGCAGAATGTCCGCATTGCCTTTTGAGAACACATCGGCAAAATCCTGATATTCTACAGGAATAAATTCTGGGACGACTGCCGCAACCCGGACTGGATGGGAAATACATTCCTTAACACAAAAAGGACCCCATTGGAAAATCTCCCCAGACCGCCAATCTATGGTGGGATTATGAAATGCAAGCCAGGGGTGACCCAAAACTACAGGAACTGCCGGACAATGTGTAAGGTAAAATTCTATGTCTTCTGAATGTAAGGCCCCCACTGTCAATAATACTGGAGGTGTGCGGTGAGTAATTATCCCATTGGAAAGCGGACCCCCATCCAAGCCGTGCATGGTAATACGTTTATCCAATGGTATCTGTGGAATGCCTAAAGCCTTAGCCCAAGCTAAGTCCATAAAATTTCCTGCAGCTCCACTGTCGACGAAGGCCGACACCAAAGAACTGAGGCTGCCAAAGGAAATCTTAACAGGAACTAAAAGAGAATCATTTGAGGAGATAAGCTGCAGACCCAAGTGAACCCCCTCACAATTCACTTGGTCAGAGCGTTTCCCGACTTATTCGGGCAGTTACGAGCAATATGTCCTTTACCACCACAATACAAACAAAGACCAGACGTTAATCTTCTGGTTCTTTCCTCTGGGGACAGCTGGGAGAGACCCATCTGCATGGGCTCCTCGACGTCCTCAGGAAAGGTATAAACACAAGGATTAGGTCTAAAAGTTGTTCCTCTTTCAGCCCTCCGCTCTTGGAGACGACGATCTATTTTATCAGCAAGCTCCATGAGTTTGTCGAGAGTCTCAGGAGCGGGGTACTGAAGGAGACTGTCTTTAATAAGTTCAGACAAACCGAGGCGAAACTGACTGCGCAGGGCCGGGTCATTCCAGCCACAGTCGTTCGACCAACGGCGAAATTCGGTACAATACACCTCTGCTGGATTTTTGCCTTGTTTAAGGGCATGCAGGTGACTCTCAGCTGAAGCCTCTCTATCTGGGTCATCATATAGCAGGCCTAAAGATTTAAAAAAGGCGTCTACTGACAACAAGGCAGGATCATCTGTTCTTAACCCAAACGCCCAGGTCTGAGGATCACCCTGGAGCAATGACATAACTATCCCAACCCGCTGAGACTCAGTACCAGAGGAACGAGGCCTTAAACGAAAATAAAGCTTACAAGCTTCCTTAAAATTAAAGAAATCTGTTCGGTTACCTAAAAAACGGTCAGGTAAATGCATTTTTGGTTCTAGGACCACACTCGGGGAGGCTCGCAAAAGATCTTCCTGCGATTTCACCCGAAGAGTAAGGTCCTGAACCATCTGAGTTAGTTCTTGAACTTGGTTGACCAAAAGCTGACCGGGATTCGGCCCTAAAACTGCCGGATTCATGAAGCCGAATTTTAGACTAACCAAAACAAAGAATGGAAAAAATGAAACCCCCTTTTTTTTTTAATGTTTTGGGCCGGTGATAATGTTATGATCCTGATACTCAGGTCAGGGGAGATCTTATACGGTGGGACCTGAGTACCAGGACGTAATGCTGGGAAAGGGAAATGGAATGGGAATAGCCCCTGGCACCCTATCTCCGTTGTCTCACCCGTGCTGTCAGTACACTCTTGTGAGACTATGGTTTCTTGGGCCCATGGCAGCCGCGTTTGAAGGGCGGATTACGTCTGCCCAACTCTGATGCCCCCTCAGGTCTTAATGAGAGACAAAGAGTGAACTGAGACAGGGTGATAACAAGGGGCCCTCTAACTAAACAACAAGGCCAGGGGCTACTGGCAAACCTGAAACTAAAAGTATGCGCGGATTACCGCCAGGGAAAAGAACAACCAAAATATTCCACTTGTCCACTCTCCTACACGGCACCGCCGAGTACCGGAGAGGACTATGGAAGCGGAAACCTCCGCAAATGCACCAGTACAATGAAACAATACTAGATTGGCCTAGGCCGCAACATGCGGCAGGCTGCCACTCACGAAACCAAGAGAGAACCTCAATCGACTGCCACAGGTAACTTTGGACCAGAAGAACTCCTTGGGACCAGGTGACTAACTCCAAGATTCAGGAACTCAGAGAACTGGAGGGACCGGACACAGCTAACCAGGAACAGACGTTCACCAAACATGAGCAGCATGCAGGAAGCTATCACCGGTGTCTGTGTGAGGCACTGAGGAGGCATTTAACAGGGAACCCTCCAATCAGAGTACAGAGCCTAATTACAATAAATGTCGTGCAGCTGCCTTGCTGCACGACCAGAGAAACATGTGTGAACACTTCAATAATCAACCCTGCAACGGGGAACGCGGTCCGCCTGTGGCGTCCCCGTTGCTAAGGTCCTGGGCTCGCCGCGCCCAGCATCCTAGTGTTGCTAGGGACCCGGCGGCTCAGCGCGCACGGCGTCCTAGCGTTGCTAGGGACCCGGCGGCTCAGCGCGTACGGCGTCCCTAGTTGCTAGGCGCCGGGCAAGGAGGAAGCCCCGGACCGCGGCGCCTAACAGTGATCCACCTGTGATCCATTCGCACTACATTGAAAAGCAGCAGGTGCAAGTACACACATTGCTGCAAAGTCATATGAGGACACATCTGTATAATTGAATCAGTAGTGTGCTATGGGGGTAATTCAGACCTGATCGCAGTAGCAAATTTGTTAGCAGTTTGGCAAAACCATGTGCACTGCAGGTGTGGCAGATATAACATTTGCAGAGAGAGTTAGTTTTGGGTGGGTTATTTTGTTTCTGTGCAGGGTAAATACTGGTTGCTTTATTTTTACACTGCAATTTAGATTTCAGTTTCAACACCCCCCCAAATCTAATTCTCTCTGCACATGTTATATCTACCCCCCCCCCCCCCCCCCCACTGCAGTGCACATGGTTTTGCCCAAATGCTAACAAATTTGCTGCTGCAATCAACTCTGAATTAGGCCCTAATTCATACCTGATTGGTGCTGTGCATTTTCACACAGCCGATCAGGTCTGAACTGCGCATGAGCCGGCGCCGCAGTGCTCCGGCGCATGCCAGACAGCCGATGGCTGTCTCAGCCCTGCAATCGTCTCTGCTTGATTGATAGGCAGAGGCGGGAGGGGGCAGGCCGGCAGCGTCTGGTCGCCATTTAGGGGCCACAGACCGGACAATGCAGTTGTGCCCGGACCATTGGGGGGGTGGGCCAGGGCACCTTCATGACATCAAACGCAGCCGCTGCAACCCTCACAGCGATGAGTAGCTCCTGCCAGCTGCACTGGCAGGGAGCTACTCCTAAAGTACAAAAGCATCGCTCTTGAACTTGTGCGGGGGGGGGGGGGGTCGGGCCTGACATGCCGGGCGGACTAGCCCTGTGCTGGGCATCCCCCCGCATGTCTGTGTGACTGATTGTAGATGTGTTAAATTTAGCACATCTACGATCAGGTCTGAATTAGGTCCAATGTGTCTGGGACTGAGGTGAGACAGAGAACAGAGTAAGGACAAAGGGACAGAGGTGGGTCAAAGAATGGAGGAGGGACAGAGAATGTGGTGGTGTAGGAGTGGGAATGGACATCCAAAGGAGAAGTAATTAAATTTCAAGTTGGGTAACAGAGTAGGGTGAATCCAATATTAGTTGTTAATACAGAAAAATTAAACAGCATTACAAACTGGATGGTTTCAACATTCTGCTGGTCAGGATGCTGGCGGACATGTGACCGACACAGGAATCCCAACACCAATTAGGAGACAGGCGCTTCAAGAGATATAGAATACACTTATATATATATACACACACACACACACACACACACACACACACAGATCAGCCAAATATTAGGCAGCAAATGAACACTCAGTTTGTGAAGTGGATGTGTTGGAAGCAGTAAAATAATGGCCAGCGTAAGAATCTTAGCGACTTTGACAAGAGCCAAATTGTGATGGCTAGATGACTGTGTCAGAACATCAGGTCTTGTGGGGTGTTCCCAATATGCAATGGTTAGTACCTACCAAAAGTGGTCCAAGAAAGGACAGTGCGTGACCAAGCCTCATTTATGCATGTAGGAAACAAAGGCTAGCCCGTCAAGTCCTATCCCATTCCTTCCTCCACCATCCCATCCTGTGTCCAACCTCCATTCTTTGTCTAAACTCTATCCCACCTTATTCCCAGAGACATGACGCACTGCTGACTCAATTATTATATATGCAGTGTGTATATAGATAGTTATATAGGTATAGCAGAACTGCACATCATCGTGGACATGGAAAGCAAATGATTGGTTAAGTTAAGACTTTAGTGCCTCCCTGTGTTAAGTATCCCGGGACCCCACAGCCTTAATCCAGCTCTGGATGAGATATTTGGGTTTTATATTGTTCTGTGGAAACCCGTCATTAGCTTACATTTTGCTTGTGGGTCCCCTTTGGGACAGGATGGGCTGGATTCTCTATGGCATGCATTCATCAAGGTGCTGGAAATATCCCGTAAAGATTCTGGTTCATGTTGCTATGAAAGCATTGCAACACTCAGTTTCTACAGACTATGGGCCTAATTCAGACCTGGTCGCTGCAGCGGCAGCGTACGCAGGCTGAAGGCCAGTGCAGTGTGCACACACGCAGAAGCTGCACTGTGCCACGCTCGGCGTAAGATGGGGTTCCGACAACCGAGTTTTGGCTGAAGGGACAGCTACCTGTGAGGGGAGTAAACGAGGTGGCTGAATGTAATTCCTCCTCATGGGGTGGAAGCCAAACTAAGTGTTAACGTTGGCCGGAGGGCATAAAGAAAAGGAGGACTTCGTAGGAAGATAACTGTAGTTTTAATGAATAATCAGGTTGTACATGAATATTGGAGCAATTGAAGAAACTTGAAGAATTAGAGTCTATGGTTAAATGACTTGAAGAGTGAAGCTGAAGAACTCCGGTAAAGAAGAACTGAAGACTGTATTTTATGATTAAAAGACTAGGCTGAAGTACTTGGACTTTGAAGAAATGAAGACTGGTGTGTGATTGAAAGACGAGGCTGAAGAACTTGGACTTTGAAGAAATGAAGACTGTGGTTTGTGATTGTAAGACGAGGCTGAAGAACTTGGACTTTGAAGAAATGAAGACGTCTGCGGGAACTGCCGTTAGCACCTGGAGCTCCTCTACGACCTGGGACCCCGTGAGCATTTCCACGAGTGGCAACGGACTTAGACAGCAGGACTGCAGCAGCGTTTAGGTAACCAATGGATGAGAGCAACCAGGACCAGGGAACCAGAAGTAACCTGGGAGCACAGAGCTGGAGAACCTTTCACAAGGAGGTAACTTGAAGCACTGGCACTCTCCATCTGAGCCAGCCCCCTTTTGTAAGGGGAGAACGCGCAGGATTAGCTGGACACAGATTGGGAACCTCATTGGTAATACTCTGGTCTCCAACATGGCTGCCCCCAGCACAGGAGACATACTTAGCTGTTAGCACACAGCTTTAGCCAGCTTCTGTCTCTGACACACTATACTGTGTCACCACTAGAGGACCTTACCGCAGTGATCCCCGCCGCAGCGCCCGGGTCTCCAGACCCTCGGCTCCCGGCCTTTGGCAGCCGCACATCCATCCAGGCGGACCCGTCACCAGCAGCCCCCTGCTGCCACAGCCGCGCCAACCAGCGGGACAGTAACCCACGGGTGCACCCGCTGGAGGTAAGGCTCCGGAGCCTGGCACACTGTGCATGCGCACACAGGGGGTAATTCCAAGTTGATCGCAGCAGGATTTTTGTTAGCAATTGGGCAAAACCATGTGCACTGCAGGGGAGGCAGATATAACGTGCAGAGAGAGTTAGATTTGGGTGGGGTGTGTTCAATCTGCAATCTAATTTGCAGTGTAAAAATAAAGCAGCCAGTATTTACCCTGCACAGAAATAAAATAACCCACCCAAATCTAACTCTTTCTGCACATGTTATATCTGCCTCCCCTGCACTGCACATGGGTGGTCATTCCGAGTTGCTCGCTCTGTAATTTTCTTCGCATCGCAGCGATTTTCCGCTAACTGCGCATGCGCAATGTTCGCACTGCGACTGCGCCAAGTAAATTTGCTATGCAGTTAGGTATTTTACTCACGGCATTACAACGTTTTTTCTTCGTTCTGGTGATCGTAATGTGATTGACAGGAAGTGGGTGTTTCTGGGCGGAAACAGGCCGTTTTATGGGAGTGTTTGAAAAAACGCTACCGTTTCTGGGAAAAACGCGGGAGTGGCTGGAGAAACAGAGGAGTGTCTGGGCGAACGCTGGGTGTGTTTGTGACGTGAAACCAGGAACGACAAGCACTGAACTGATCGCACTGGCAGAGTAAGTCTCGAGCTACTCAGAAACTGCACAGAGAAGTCTTTTCGCGATATTGCGAATCTTTCATTCGCAATTTTGCTAAACTAAGATTCACTCCCAGTAGGCGGCGGCTTAGCGTGTGCAATGCTGCTAAAAGCAGCTTGCGAGCGAACAACTCGGAATGAGGGCCCTGGTTTTGCCCAATTGCTACCAAAAATCCTGCTGCGATCAACTTGGAATTACCCCCACAGTGAGATGCGCCGGCATCTTACTTGTATGATCGCCTCTGCAGAGGTAGTCAGGGGCATGTCGACAGCATTGGGAAGGCGTTGCAGCAGCATTGGTGGGCATGTTTGTATCATTGCTGGGGCGGGTCACGGCGGCTGCGTGACATCACACATAGGCAGAGAGCTACCCGGCAGGTGAGAAAGCATTGCCGCCGTGTGATACTTTAGCATGTCTGCAGGAGGGGGGCATGACCCGGCATGCGGGGCGTACCTCGCATGTCAAAGATTTTGATCGTAGATGTGAATTTTTTCACATATCTACGATCAGGTCTGAATTAGGCCCTGTATGCTGCAAATTCGTGCTGTGAATCTCTGTATCCCAAAGGTATTTTGAGCCTGATTCACACTGATGCAATTGCAGCTGTGAATTTGTATGCTGAGTATGTGCAAAAATATGCTAATGAAGCGATCGCCTAAATGTGTATTGAGACACCCACCCACGGCTTTGCCAATCGCGGCAACTATGTACAAATTTGCAGCATGATCACAGATTTTCGATTAAAGGTAGACCTCTGGTTGTGCATCATGGTCGCTAAATCTGAGACGTAGGAGTCCTGTTCACTGCTTGGACTCGCAGTCACTGGCTTTGGCATGCCTTAAAAACAGTCGCAACACACCTACATTTCTACCTCCACTCCCTATAACTGCCCACAAATAATCCCTGACAATCAATCGCTTTGCGAATAAATCCAAACTACATGTGACTTTGCAAAGGAACCTTGGTACATGTGCAATGTGATCACGATGCTTGCACAGTCAGCTGATAATCGATCAACGGCGTAAGCAACAGCAGTTCATACATATCTAAATCAGGATTAAGATGATTATGGCCCCCTAATTTATAATTAAATGTTGGCGCTCTATAAAATTCTTACCTTAAATCAGATTTTCTTAATTTGATGTACTGTGAAGAAAAATAATCCATATTGGAAATGAAAAACTAAAAAACAATTGACCAAGCAACTCCTCTCGAGAAGCACCCATCGTTCAATGGGCTAAATTTCAGTGACCTACCGTACTTAATAACCAGGCAGCCAAACCGGAGTAATTTATTACAGTGAATGTGTTTAAGTTTTAAATTCAACCACATTTCAGATATTTGCCATTGGCAAATCAATTTGTGAATTGATCCCCAATCTGTAAAAAAAATTCTAAATAAATAATGCCCACACTGGAGAATCAGGCCAATAACTATCCAGTCCGCACTCATCAATATATGACATCCAGTGCCCTGGATTATACAAGGGGAAAATGTTTGTGGATGCTTACTGTCACATTCTATTTCCAATGTACTAATTTTTTATTCACTACTGACATATGTCAAATACCAATTTCATTATGTACTAGTAAATAACAAGAATAGCTATACACTGCGACGGACTGGGGCCTTAATTCGGCCCAGGCATTTGTGAACGCGGCGGTTGCTGGGGGCGGGGGCATGCCGTGAGTCCGGAGTCGTGGACGCCCCTATTTCCATGGAGACCATGAAAGCAGAGAGCCAGAGGCTGCGCTGCGCGCGGCCTTTCCGGGCTCTCCGAATGACCTGTTCAGCCCACCTGCCCATCAGCACTTCTGGCATGTGCCAGATGGCCAGTCTGGCCATGGCTATATAGGTGTATGTTACACCTCTGCCATTTATCGTGTCTGGTCTGCAGTACCTCTGTGCCACCAGAGGTGCCTCTGTCATGTTTCTGGCCTGCAGTACATCTGTGCTGCCAGAGGTGCTGCTTTCAGAGAGTAGTACTGTTCTGGTTGTATCCCAGCTGCAGTTTATTATTGCCTTGGGTCCTGTGTATGGTGCAGCATGCCAGCTGCAGTGTATTCTGTAATAAAGGGGGCTGTGTTGCCATTGGTCCTTGCTCCTGATAAAAGGCAACTAACCTTACACAGACCTGCCAGTTATATTCCTTGTGTACCTTGTCCTGAGAATCCTGTATTGCTTATACCCTGTGTCCCCTGAGCTCCAAACTGTGTTTCTGAGACATAGGGGGTAATTCAAATCTGATCGTAGATGTGCTAAATTTAGCACATCTACTATCATTTACTCTGACATGTGGGGGTACGCCCAGCACAGGGCTAGTCCACTCCGCATGTCAGGCCCTAATGCAAGGGTGCAAAAGCATCGCACAACGGTGATGCTTTCGCACCCAGCGAGAAGCACCCTGCCTGCACAAGCTGGTGGCTACCCGCCGCATCCTGGGTCGCAGCGGATGCATGTGACGTAACCAGAGGTAACCAGCTGGTAGTCGGAACTCCGACCGCTGGTATTTCAGCTGGTGTCGGAATTCCGGCGTCGGTATCCTGACCACTGGGATCCCGACAAGCGGTCAATTGACTGCCTCCCATTAAGATGGGCAAGGCAGATTAGTGTTTATTCAATGGCAGAAGTAGAAAAGTTCTAATTTCATTGCAATTTATAAATTGAGTGTGAATTTCGAGTGAATTGTTGGAAAGCAGGTTTAGGGGATGCATATATTTCTACTTCCACTCATAACTTATGTATTGGAATAGTACAGTGTGAGTATATCTCTAAAAAATAAAAATATTTTATATAATGTAATCAGTTTGTATTTAAATAGTTTGTATAGGCTGCACATAAGAATCAGCTTTATTGGCCAGGTATGTGTGCGTATACTAGGAATTTGTTTTCGGTTTACAGTGCAGCAGCCAGGGGGGAACACATAGACAAGAAGGGGGGATGGGGGGGGGGGGATATATGCAGTATACAGATTAATTAAAAGTACACAGGGTTCGTTACAATCAGAAGATCAGAGTAGAGCGACTGGACAGTCAACCCGACGGTTTGTTAGTTCAGCAGGTGGACTGCTTGAGGAAAGAAGCTTTTGAGGCTTCTATTGGTTCTGGTGGGAATGGCCCTGTATCATCTTGCTGATGGCAACAGGTTGAGCTTGCCATAGCCCGGGTGAGGCAGATCATTGACTATCCTAGTTGCCCATTTTTTGGATCTGGTCCGGTATAGGTCGTGGACAGGCGGGAGGTCAACGCAGATGTTCTTCTCAGCAGACCTTACCTCTCTTTGGATACTTCATTTGTCTCTCTCACTGGCGGAGCTATAGCAGACGATAATCGAGGAGCACAGGACAGATTCTACAATTGCGGAGTAGAAGAGGAGCAGGAGATTCTGTGGGATGTTAAACTTCTTAAGTTGCCTTAGGAAGAACAGACTCTGATGCACCTTTCCGATGGTGGCATCTGCATTTGGTCCCCACTTAAGGTCTCTAGAGATCATGTTCCCCAAGAACTTTGATTATTGGGGGTGCTCCCGCTGGGTTCTTCCTAAAGTCTACTACCATCTCAACAGTTTTAAGTGGGTTGAGCTCTAGGTTGTTACAGCTACACCACCAGGCCAACCGATCCACTTCCCGTCTGTAGTCGGATTTGTCCCCTTCTTTTATGAGGCAGATGACGGTGGTGTCGTCTGTGAATTTAATGATTTTAACCAACTGGGACTCAGAGGAACAGTCATTAGTGTACAGAGAAAAGAGCAGGGGTGAGAGGACACACCCCTGGGGTGCCCCGGTACTGATGGACCGAGCTTGGAAGGTGAATCCCCCCACTTTGACCACCTGCATTCTGTCGTCAGAAAGTCCACAATCCAGGAACAGGTTTCTTCCGGGACCTCTTGGCGGAGTAGTTTGTGGTAGAGGATGTTGGGGGCGATTGTATTGAAGGCTGAGCTGAAGTCTACAAACAGGATCCTCGCGTAGGTTCTGGGCGTGTCCAGATGCTGCAGGATGTATTGCAGGCCCAGGTTGACAGCATCCTCAATGCACCGATTCACTTGGTAGGCAAACTGAAGGGGGTCTAGATGGGGGCTGGTCACAGCTTTAAGGTGGTTCAGAACCAGGTGCTCGAACACTTTCATGACCACAGACGTCATTGCAATCAGTCTGTAGTCGTTCAGACTTGTGATAGTAGGTTTCTTGGGGATCGGAACGATTGTTGAGATTTTGAAGCAGGAGGGAACTTTGCATATTTCTAGTGATTTATTAAATATTTGGGAGAATATGGGGGCTAGCTGACCTGTGCATGCCCTCAGGGCAGATGGTGATACTCCGTCAGGACTGGGGTGCCTTCCTTGGATTGACCCTCTTGAACATCTCCTCCACCTCCTCATGGGCAATCTGCAGTGCTTGAGGTTGGCAATCAGAGGTGAGGGCAGTGGGGAGGAGTTAGTGTGGTTCACAGGGAGCTTCTTTGTTGAACCTGCAGTAGAAGAGGTTCAGCTCGTTTGTTAGCCTCTGGTTCATGGTGGAGTGCTTTGGGGGTGTCTTGTAGTTGGTGATGGCCTGCATACCTTTCCATACAGATACATGGTCCTTGGTTGACAGAACTTTTGCCAGCTTGTCCAAGAACTGCTTTTTCGCCTGCCTGATTCCCTTCATTAGGGAGTACCTAGCATGGTTGAGCCTCTGGTTCATGGTGGAGTGCTTTGGGGGTGTCTTGTAGTTGGTGATGGCCTGCATACCTTTCCATACAGATACATGGTCCTTGGTTGACAGAACTTTTGCCAGCTTGTCCAAGAACTGCTTTTTCGCCTGCCTGATTCCCTTCATTAGGGAGTACCTAGCATGGTTGTATAGTGCTCTGTCTTCGCTGCTGTAGGCCTTCTCTTTGGCCCGGCGAAATTGCCTCAGCTGGGAGTGGAACCATGGCTTGTTGTTATTGTAGATGCGGTAAGTCTTGGTAGGTTCACACGTCCTCGCAGAATCTGATGAGGGCAGTGGGGAGGAGTTAGTGTGGTTCACAGGGAGCTTCTTTGTTGAACCTGCAGTAGAAGAGGTTCAGCTCGTTTGTTAGCCTCTGGTTCATGGTGGAGTGCTTTGGGGGTGTCTTGTAGTTGGTGATGGCCTGCATACCTTTCCATACAGATACATGGTCCTTGGTTGACAGAACTTTTGCCAGCTTGTCCAAGAACTGCTTTTTCGCCTGCCTGATTCCCTTCATTAGGGAGTACCTAGCATGGTTGTATAGTGCTCTGTCTTCGCTGCTGTAGGCCTTCTCTTTGGCCCGGCGAAATTGCCTCAGCTGGGAGTTGAACCATGGCTTGTTGTTATTGTAGATGCGGTAAGTCTTGGTAGGTTCACACGTCCTCGCAGAATCTGATGTAGGATGTTGTGGTGTCGGTCAGGTCATTCAGGTTGGATGCCGCGACTACGAGGACCTCCCTGTCCATGCAGTCGAAGCAGGCCTGTTGCTTCAGCTATGGCATATCCATTGTCTTTTTTTTTTTCCCCTCTCACTTGAATTACATCATGTTCTGTTGTACTGGCTCTAAGAGAATGCAGACTGATAACCTTTTTCTCCAACCTAAATCTAATACCCGGACCAGTGGTGTTTTTACATAGGAGCCCATGTGCAGACTGCGGGAGGGCCCCCTCCTCTTCATGGTGCAGTAGACTGTAGAGTCTACTGCACATGCGCAGGTCTCTGGAAACATGGCGCCAGCCATGTTCTGGAGACTAAATTCCTACTGCGTATGCTTGGTGGCCATTTTGCTGGTGATTATTACAGCTGCTGGAGCCCCGACGCAGGACTCTGGAAGGGTAAGTAATAAAACATGGGTGCAATGTATATAGTGTGGGCCCCCTTGGACTCAGGGGTCAGTGTGCCCCACACACTTTGCACCCATTATAGAAACTCCAGTGACCCAGACGTAGGCGTCTCACAGTCAGCAACTATGTCCACAGTCCCAGCGATACTGATCCAGTGGTCCGTGTTCCATCAGACATCCTGTGCCTCCATAGTACTGGTGCAATGTGTGATTGTCTTTGTGTGCACAGCAGTGGATTAGCGCAACAGCAAGTGTGAGTCTCAGTAGGGAGCACATCGCTTGTGGAATTAGCATAAAGATGTAGTCGCACGGCAGCAAAATACATAGTGGCAGCTGCACCTTAATACATCTCTGAATCATGCTCAAAAGCAGCACAGACCAGAGGTGTAACTCTGGGAGGCAACTGAGTCATCTGCCATTGGGCTCCTGCTCTGAAGGAGGGGCACTTCTCCTCCCATTCTATGACACCATTGAATAAAGTTAATTGATAGATGCCGCTGTCTTTTCAGTGGCCGACTTCCTCACTGGTCCCTGTACCTTACAAATCACACCCTTTTTATTATACTGAATAAACACATTTTACAAGTGTCATACCCAGGATTAGAAACCACGACCTATTACACTGGAAGCAGACACCTTACTCATGAAACCGTTTGCTCCTGTATAGAAAATATGAGAATTCTAACTATATGAAGTTACTTCTCTGACAATTACACATAACTTCATATACTGTAATTAGAATTCTCACACTTACTGTACAGGAGCAAATAGCTCCATCAGTAAAGTGTCTGCTGTCAGTGTAATAGGTCACGGGTTCTAATCCCAGGCACGACCGCTAAGAAATGTGTTGTTATCTAAAATGTAAGACAATGAAATATATATATATATATATATATATATATATATATATACATATATACAGACACACACACACACATACATATATTTATCTTGCCTCCAGGCAACTGGGATGAACTTATGCCACTGGCACAGACTATAGTGCACAAGAAGTCTCTCAGTAGATGGTGTACCTGGTGATAAGTTCAGGAGGAACACAGTACGAAGATGATTTCCTGGTTAAACACTGAAGGCACAAGATTTACTTTAGCCATTGTGATTTGTGACACGGTACATTACAAACTCTCCATTCTCTCTCTGTGTCCTCCTCCAAAAATATCAATACCCTTTTGGCCAATGGCTCTTAAATTTATTTCCAGCTTCAGATACTCTTTACCAATAGACACAACCAGTGCTATTTTTGTAGAAAAATAGTTTCAGGAACTGTGGGTGGTGATTTGGGCGGAGCTACCAAAGGGGCAGAGCATCAATTGGTGCATAAACTTTTTCTTTTAAACACATAATGCTCCCAGCAGTGCCGTATATACACATAATGCCCCCAGCACTGCTGTATATACACATATTCCCCCTGCAGTGCCGTATATACAAATTTTGCTCCCAGCAGTGCCTGTTCCACATTGCCCCCAGTCAGGGCCGGCTCTAGGCATGTTCCAATAGAGCGGCCGAACAGGGTGCCGCACTTTATGGGCGCCGCTAGCTCTGGCCGCCATATTGGAACCTGGCTGGATCCTGGAGCACCTGCAGCAAACAGCGATCAGCGTCCGTCCATGATCCATCCATTCCCGGGCCGGCCCGCCTCCTAGTAGTGTAGCGACGTAGCGTAGCCTATCAACAACAGCAGTGGGCGGCTGACTGTGTGGCAGTGTGCTGCCCTGGCTGTGCTAATGACTCATTATGAGGGGAAGTGCTGTGGGCGGGCCGCGGACTGAATCAAAACTACCCTGTATGCACGCTCTGCGGCGGTGGCACTGGCGTCTGACAGGTATTGGGGGGGGGGGGTGAATCATTTATGGATGGCACTGTGGGGGCATTTATCTGGCACTGTGGGGGCATTTATCTAGCACTGTGGGGGCATTTATCTAGCACTGTGGGGGCTTTTCTGTATCTGGCACTGTGGGGGCATTTCTGTATCTGGCACTGTGGTGACATTTATCTGGCACTGGGGGCATTTATCTAGCACTGTGGGGGCTTTTCTGTATCTGGCACTGTGGGGGCATTTCTGTATCTGGCACTGTGGGGGCATTTCTGTATCTGGCACTGTGGGGACATTTATCTGGCACTGGGGGCATTTATCTGGCACTGTGGGGGCATATCTGGCACAGTGGGGGCATTTATCTGGCACTGTGGGGGCATTTATCTGGCACTGTGGGGGCATTTATCTGGCACTGTGGGGGCATTTATCTGGCACTGTGGGGGCATTTATCTAGCACTGTGGGGGCATTTATCTAGCACTGTGGGGGCTTTTCTGTATCTGGCACTGTGTGGCCATTTATGTATCTGGCATTGCTGGGGGGCATGTCATGTGTTGCTGGCACTGCTGGGGAGCATATCATGTAGTGTTCCCGGTAGGCGTCTGTGGCTAGGCAATGTGTCTAACGTGCTCTGCCTGGCGCAAAGTGTCTAACGTGCTCTGCCTGGCGCAAAGTGTCTAACGTGCTCTGCCTGGCACAAAGTGTCTAACGTGCTCTGCCTGGCGCAAAGTGTCTAACGTGCTCTGCCTGGCGCAAAGTGTCTAACGTGCTCTGCCTGGCGCAAAGTGTCTAGGAGGTTCTACCTGGTGCAGTGTGTATTAACTGCACTACAGTGTGGTGTAATGCGAATTGCCACTATTATGTGGCCACGCCCCTTCCCCACAAAGCAACGCCCCTAAATTTTTGCTGCGCGCCTTCGGCGCGCACTGTCCATGCATTACCGTGTAGGTAAATGAGCACCAAGCATTACAGTATGTACATCATTTTGCCCTCCTAACTTAAAAATGTGCCCTCCCTGCCCTAAAAAGTGAACATTATCATGTGTAGCTGGCACTGCTAGGGGGCATATTGTGTGTAGCTGGCACTGCTGGGGGGCATATCATGTCTATCTGGCACTGCACATTGTGTATCTGGCACTATACTGGAGACATTATGTGTATCTGACACTATACTGGAGACATTGTGTGTAAGGAACACTACTGTGGCTGTTATGTGTAAGGCTGCTAATTGTGTGCGTAGAGGGGGTGTGAAAACATATTTATTTATAGTCTAATAATATGAAGTTAAGAGGCCACGCCCACTTTCCATGGAGAGCGCGCGCATGGGGGGGGGGGGCGCTTTTACATGTTTTCGCTCAGGGTGCTAGTAGGCCTGGAGCCGGCCCTGCCCCCAGTAGTGCCTGTTGCACATTGCCCCCAGTGATGCTTTTTACACAAGCAGTGGCAGTTTCACATTGCCCCCAGTGATGCCAGTTGCACATTGCCCCCAGTAGAGCCAGACACACATTTCCCCCTAGTAGGAGAGCTCACTCTGTTGATGCTGCCTCCACTCCCCCTGTATGAGTCTGCCTGAGGGGAGGAGAGTGCAGCGCACATCTCTCCTTCCCCTTGCTGTGTCCCGATTCCAGAGGCCGTTTGAAATATGGCACCGACTTGTGAGCCAATCGGGAGCCGCCGCTGCAGGTCACCAAGCTCTGATTGGCCATTGGAGATGGGACACAGCGAGAGGTGGGAGAGATGCATGCTGTGCTCTCCTCCCCTCAGGCGGACTCAGGGAAGTGCCAGGCTAGGCCACAGACATTCCAGAATGCCGTTCATGATGATGTCATTTTAGAAAAGCCCTTCAAGAATGGCGTTCTGGCCCAAAAATAGCCCTGGACACAACCCATACAATGTGGTGTATCGGCCTTACAAAATATATGGAGTACTCAGATGTGGACAACCTCTTTATTTTGTCTTATTGACTTTTTGTCATCTTGCCAAGAAAGGCGGCTGGAGCCTGAGTCTGCAATGGCTCTTACTGCATGTCCTGAACTGAAATACCTGGATATGGTACTTGATCCTATAATAGGATACTTTGGGGCTAATTCTGAGTCAGGTACAAAGTGGCTGTGTTTTCAAGATACCGCAAAAGCCTGATTTTTTACCTTATGCTAATATGAGGATTCCCACCACTGACACTTGTCAGAAGAGATCTGTGCAAACACATTGTCACTGTTCAGTTCCCGCCCTGAAACTTCTGCTTCATGCAAAGACAAGATAAATCTGCCTGAGAATCGAATAAAGATATGCAAAAATTAGTAAATTAATTTCTGTGCATGCAAAACATTAAAACTCACTTCTCCCCTCCATGCAAAGATACATCCCACGCAGCCCCTTTCAGTACCACAATTTGTATCCATATAATCAAAATAATTTTTTGAATAAATATTGGCTATATTTTTAGAGTTGCACTAACGGCACTAATTGACCATAACTGGGTCCAGGAAATGACTATATATTTATAATTATAGGCTAATAACCCAAATAAAACCATATTAAACCATTTAAAAAAGAAAATAGTTATTCACTCAGGCAAGCTGAAAAATAAAGAGCAGTTATTCTTCATGTCGCAAGCGCTTCAGCTTCAAAGAGCTTAATATATGGTTTCAAAATGTGTATCTGAAATGTGCTGTAATATTCCAGATCGGTTCAAAAATAGAAAAAATAAGAATTTACTTACCGATAATTCTATTTCTCGGAGTCCGTAGTGGATGCTGGGGTTCCTGAAAGGACCATGGGGAATAGCGGCTCCGCAGGAGACAGGGCACAAAAAGTAAAGCTTTAGGATCAGGTGGTGTGCACTGGCTCCTCCCCCTATGACCCTCCTCCAAGCCAGTTAGGTACTGTGCCCGGACGAGCGTACACAATAAGGGAGGAATTTTGAATCCCGGGTAAGACTCATACCAGCCACACCAATCACACCGTACAACTTGTGATCTAAACCCAGTTAACAGTATGATAACAGCGGAGCCTCTGAAAAGATGGCTCACAACAATAATAACCCGATTTTTGTAACTATGTACAAGTATTGCAGATAATCCGCACTTGGGATGGGCGCCCAGCATCCACTACGGACTCCGAGAAATAGAATTATCGGTAAGTAAATTCTTATTTTCTCTATCGTCCTAGTGGATGCTGGGGTTCCTGAAAGGACCATGGGGATTATACCAAAGCTCCCAAACGGGCGGGAGAGTGCGGATGACTCTGCAGCACCGAATGAGAGAACTCCAGGTCCTCTTTTGCCAGGATATCAAATTTGTAGAATTTTACAAACGTGTTCTCCCCTGACCACGTAGCTGCTCGGCAGAGTTGTAATGCCGAGACCTCTCGGGCAGCCGCCCAAGATGAGCCCACCTTCCTTGTGGAATGGGCCTTAACCGATTTAGACTGTGGCAGGCCTGCCTCAGAATGTGCAAGTTGAATTGTGTTACAAATCCAACGAGCAATCGACTGCTTAGAAGCAGGCGCACCCAACTTGTTGGGTGCATACAGTATAAACAGCGAGTCAGATTTTCTGACTCCAGCTGTCCTGGAATATATTTTCAGGGCCCTGACAACTTCTAGCAACTTGGAGTCCTCCAAGTCCCTAGTAGGTGCAAGGCACCACAATAAGCTGGTTCAGGTGAAACACTGACACCACCTTAGGGAGAGAACTGGGGACGAGTCCGCAGCTCTGCCCTGTCCGAATGGACAAACAGATATGGGCTTTTTTGAGAAAAAACCACCAATTTGACACTCGCCTGGTCCAGGCCAGGGCCAAGAGCATGGTCACTTTTTATGTGAGATGCTGCAAATCCACATATTTGACTGGTTTTAAACCAATGTGATTTGAGAAATCCCAGAACTACGTTGAGATCCCACAGTGCCACTGGAGGCACAAAAAAGGGGTTTGTATATGCAATACTCCCTTGACAAACTTCTGGACTTCAGGAACTGAAGCCAATTCTTTCTGGAAGAAAATTTACAGGGCCGAATTTGAACCTTAATGGACCCCAATTTGAGGCCCATAGACACTCCTGTTTGCAGGAAATGCAGGAAACGACCGAGTTGAAATTTCTTTGTGGGGCCTTCCTGGCCTCACACCACGCAACAAATTTTCGCCACACGTGGTGATAATGTTGTGCGGTCACCTCCTTTCTGGCTTTGACCAGGGTAGGAATGACCTCTTCCGGAATGCCTTTTTTCCCTTAGGATCCGGCTTTCCATCGCCATGCCGACAAACGCAGCTGCGGTAAGTCTTGGAACAGACATGGTACTTGCTGAAGCAAGTCCCTTCTTAGCGGCAGAGGCCATAAGACCTCTGTAAGCATCTCTTGAAGTTCCGGGTACCAAGTCCTTCTTGGCCAATCCGGAGCCATGAGTATAGTTCTTACTCCTCTACGTCTTATAATTCTCAGCACCTTAGGTATGAGAAGCAGAGGAGGGAACACATACACCGACTGGTACACCCACGGTGTTACCAGAACGTCCACATCTATTGCCTGAGGGTCCCTTGACCTGGCGCAATACCTGTCCCGTTTTTTGTTCAGACGGGACGCCATCATGTCCACCTTTGGTATTTCCCAACGGTTTACAATCATGTGGAAAAAACTTCTCAATGAAGTTTCCACTCTCCCGGGTGGAGGTCGTGCTGAGGAAGTCTGCTTCCCAGTTTCCATTCCCGGGATGAAAAACTGCTGACAGTGTTATCACATGATTTTCCGCCCAGCGAAAAGTCCTTGCAGTTTCTGCCATTGCCCTCCTGCTTCTTGTGTCGCCCTGTCTGTTTACGTGGGCGACTGCCGTGATGTTTTTCCCACTGGATCAATACCGGCTGACCTTGAAGCAGAGGTCTTGCTAAGCTTAGAGCATTATAAATTTACCCTTAGCTCCAGTATATTTATGTGGAGAAAAGTCTCCATACTTGATCACACTCCCTGGAAATTTTTCCCTTGTGTGACTGCTCCCCAGCCTCTCAGGCTGGGCTCCGTGGTTACCAGCATCCAATCCTGAATGCCGAATCTGCGGCCCTCTAGAAGATGAGCACTCTATAACCACCACAGGAGAGACACCCTTGTCCTTGGATATTGGGTTATCCGCTGATGCATCTGAAGATGCGATCCGGACCATTTGTCCAGCAGATCCCACTGAAAAGTTCTTACGTGAAATCTGCCGAATGGAATTGCTTCGTAGGAAGCCACCATTTTTACCAGGTCCCTTGTGCAATGATGCACTGTTTTTAGGAGGTTCCTGACTTGCTCGGATAACTCCCTGGCTTTCTCTTCCGGGAGAAACACCTTTTTCTGGACTGTGTCCAGAATCATCCCTAGGCACAGCAGACGTGTCGTCGGGATCAGCTGCGATTTTGGAATATTTAGAATCCACCCGTGCTGATTGTAGCAGTATCCGAGATAGTGCTACTCCGACCTCCAACTGTTCCCTGGACTATGCCCCTATCAGGAGATCGTCCAAGTAAGGGATAATTAAGACGCCTTTTCTTCGAAGAAGAATCATCAATTCGGCCATTACCTTGGTAAAGACCCCGGGGTGCCGTGGACAATCCAAACGGCAGCGTCTGAAACTGATAGTGACAGTTCTGCACCACGAACCTGAGGTACCCTTAGTGAGAAGGGCAAATTTGGGACATAGAGGTAAGCATCCCTGATGTCCCGGGACACTATATAGTCCCCTTCTTCCTGGTTCGTTATCACTGCTCTGAGTGACTTCATCTTAATTTGAACCTTTGTAAGTGTTCAAAAAAAAAATTTTTAGAATAAGTCTCACCTAGCCTTCTGGCTTCAGTACCACAATATAGTGTGGAATAATACCCCTTTTCTGTAGTAGGAGGGGTAATTTAATTGTCACCTGCTGGGAACACAGCTTGTGAATTTTTTCCCATACTACCTCCTTGTCGGAGGGAGACTTGGTAAAGCAGACTTCAGGAGCCTGCGAAGGGGAAACGTCTCGACATTCCCATCTGTACCCCCGGGATACTACATGTAGGATCCAGGGGTCCTGTACGGTCTCAGCGCCATGCTGAGAACTTGTCAGACGCGGTGGAACGCTTCTGTTCCTGGGAATAGGCTGCCTGTTGCAGTCTTCTTCCCTTTCCTCTATCCCTGGGCAGATATGATCTTATAGGGACGAGAGGACTGAGGCTGAAAAGACGGTGTCTTTTTCTGCAGAGATGTGACTTAGGGTAAAAAACGGTGGATTTTCCAGCAGTTGCCGTGACCACCAGGTCCGATGGACCGACCCCAAACAAGTCCTCTTCCTTTATACGGCCATACTGTGCCGTTTGGAATCTGCATCACCTGACCACTGTCGTGTCCATAACATCTTCTGGCAGTTATGGACATCGCGTTTATTCATGATGCCAGAGTGCAAATATCCCTCTGTGCATCTCGCATATATAGAAATGCTCTATAGTCAATAAAATACTGTCCCTGTCAAGGGTATCAATATTTTTAGTCAGGGAATCCGACCAAGCCACCCTAGCTCTGCACATCCAGGCTGAGGCGATCGCTGGCCGCAGTATAACACCAGTATGTGTGTATATACTTTTTATTATATTTTCCAGCCTTGTCAGCTGGTCCTTGAGGACGGCCCTATCTATAGACGGTACCGCCACTTGTTTTGATAAGCGTGTGAGCGCCTTATCCACCTTAAGGGGTGTTTCCCAACGCGCCCTAACTTCTGGCGGGAAAGGGTATACCGCCCATAATTTTCTATCGGGGGGAACCCACGCATCATCACACACTTTATTTAATTTATCTGATTCAGGAAAAACTATGGTAGTTTTTTCACATCCCACATAATACCCTCTTTTGTGGTACTTGTAGTATCAGAATACGTAACACCTCCTTCATTGCCTTTAACGTGTGGCCCTAATAAGGAATACGTTTGTTTATTCACCGTCGACACTGGATTCAGTGTCCCTGTCTGTGTCTGTGTCGACCGACTAAAGTAAACGGGCGTTTTAAAACCCTTGACGGTGTTTTTGAGACGTCTGGACCGTACTAATTGTTTGTCGGCCGTCTCATGTCGTCAACCGACCTTGCAGCGTGTTGACATTATCACGTAATTTCCTAAATAAGCCATCCATTCCGGTGTCGACTCCCTAGAGAGTGACATCACCATTACAGGCAATTGCTCCGCCTCCTCACCAACATCGTCCTCCTACCTGTCGACACACCCGTACCGACACACAGCACACACACAGGGAATGCTCTGATAGAGGACAGGACCCACTAGCCCTTTGGAGAGACAGAGGGAGAGTTTGCCAGCACACACCAAAAACGCTATAATTATATAGGGACAACCTTATATAAGTGTTTTCCCTTATAGCATCTTAATATATATATATAAGCATATCGCCAAATTAGTGCCCCCCCTCTCTGTTTTAACCCTGTTTCTGTAGTGCAGTGCAGGGGAGAGCCTGGGAGCCTTCCCTCCAGCCTTTCTGTGAGGGAAAATGGCGCTGTGTGCTGAGGAGATAGGCCCCGCCCCTTTTTCGGCGGCCTCGTCTCCCGCTCTTAACGGATTCTGGCAGGGGTTAAATATCTCCATATAGCCTCCGGAGGCTATATGTGAGGTATTTTTAGCCAAAATAGGTATTCATTTGCCTCCCAGGGCGCCCCCCTCCCAGCGCCCTGCACCCTCAGTGACTGCCGTGTGAAGTGTGCTGAGAGGAAAATGGCGCACAGCTGCAGTGCTGTGCGCTACCTTTAGAAGACTGAGGAGTCTTCTGCCGCCGATTCTGGACCTCTTCTTACTTCAGCATCTGCAAGGGGGCCGGCGGCAAGGCTCCGGTGACCATCCAGGCTGTACCTGTGATCGTCCCTCTGGAGCTGATGTCCAGTAGCCAAGAAGCCAATCCATCCTGCACGCAGGTGAGTTCACTTCTTCTCCCCTAAGTCCCTCGTTGCAGTGATCCTGTTGCCAGCAGGACTCACTGTAAAATAAAAAACCTAAGCTAAACTTTCCTAAGCAGCTCTTTAGGAGAGCCACCTAGATTGCACCCTTCTCGGCCGGGCACAAAATCTAACTGGCTTGGAGGAGGGTCATAGGGGGAGGAGCCAGTGCACACCACCTGATCCTAAAGCTTTACTTTTTGTGCCCTGTCTCCTGCGGAGCCGCTATTCCCCATGGTCCTTTCAGGAACCCCAGCATCCACTAGGACGATAGAGAAATAGAAGTAAGCTTGATTTCATGCTGCTTGTATTGCTATACATCATGAAACACCTTCCTGCTAAACTCGCAACATGACCAATCATACATCATGCAACTTTCCTTCCAAACAGGGCTAAACAGTGCTTAGTTTTGTTGTGTTACAAAAGAAAGGAAGATTAGCCGTTCCCTGTCTAATCCCTACTACAAATTCTGCAACCCCTTTCTGTCAGATTTGTGTCTGTCATAAACTCTAGTGTTGTCATGTGTCAACACTGGCATAAACCTTTCAGCCACTCTTGTTTCATAATTGCAGTCTTTTGAAAGTGTCAAATATGAGAGTGTAACAGAAATAAAGCAACATAGTAATACAGTGTCTGAGCCTAGACATAGTGGGTGCTGACTAGTTACTAATAAACATGAGAAACTAGGCTCTGCTGTGATCTCAGATTAAATATTGAGGGTCATTCTGACCCGTTCGCATGCAGCGATTCTTCGCTGCGGTGCGAATGGGCCAGGACTGCGGCTGCACGGCGCCCGCAATGCGCACATGCGCCGTTGCCCAGCGGCAGCGACGCCTCCAGTGCAGAAAGTGATCGCAGCGGCGATCGCATGAAGACTGACAGGCGGGAGGCGTTCCGGGGCATCAACTGACCGTTTTCCAGGCATGGTGAGGTGAATGCAGGCGGATCCAGGCGTTTGGAGGGCAGATGTCTGACATCAATCCCGGGACCTTCGTCGCTGGATCCGTCGCACAGGGTAAGTAACTCTTACCCTGGTCTTGTTTTGCAGGAAACTTTTTAAGCATAGCAGGGCTGAACAAGCGATCGCAGCCCTACTATGCAGAAATACACTCCCCCATAGGTGGAGCCAAGTTGATCGCACGAGCAGCAAAAAGTTGCTACGTGCGATCAACTCGGAATGAGGGCCTTATTTTCATTGCTAAAATGATGATGGGCAACAGTATCATAATCACAAAGAATATTTCAATTCATAAATCCATTGCCCACTTTTCTATATTTTCCCAAGCCCATCATATTTGGGAGAGCAAGATATGTTTTACTTAAAATAACAATATACTCTTTAATAGTCATGAGCAGTAAACCAAATTGGAAATGTGCAGCCAGAATTGGACCAAGAACACTCTAAATCAGACCAATAATGTATGTTAAAACATAGATTTTGGGGGGTATATTATAGCCCGCGAGCTACAGGCTGTGCGCAAACCAAAACCAACTTTTTTTGCCTTATAAATAATTGCAGCTTTAAAAATACGAATAGACTCGCTGAAATTCCCGCACGGCCTGCAGCTTGCAGGCTATTACATAAGCGCCTTTGCCTCTGGAAAATTCACTAACAACACAACAATGCTCAAACAGAACGGGTGACAATTAGCACAATTGTTGGACCAAAGTGATTTTGTAAATATCTCTTGCATCCAGTCTAGGACCCATGCCTGCTGTTTCAACATTGGAAGAACTTTGCATGCCAAATTGGACAATACTGTAATTCTGCTAACCAAATGTCATTATATTATGTAAAGGCACCCCTAAGACCATGGCAATGCATATGATTTATCACATCTACCATGCCTGACAAATGATGTACATGATGAAAGTGTTGTTTTCTAGTGTATTATCATTGTCTGTATAGAAATTTTAGTATCAACACATTACGTTGAGGCAGGGCCGGCAACAGAAATCTTGGGGCTGGGTACAGCAGTATCTTTGGGGCCCCCACCCCCACCTTGGCCCACCCATTTTAAAGCAGAGGGTGGCTTTAAAAAAATTTATATATACTGTACTATTAACAGTTATTATTATTATATACTATATTTTAAGAGCTGGTAACTCTGAGCACAGGACAGCTCACACTCCGGCACAGAGGGGGTTACAGGACTCGTCCATTCCCAGGCAAGTAGGGGGCGGTACAGTGAGAGCTGCATGCTCAGCACAAGAATACAACCAAAACATATGTGAGAATCACTCCAGGACACGTCTCTCCGGTGCTAGCCACTGCTCCTGGGGTGTTTGTGTGTTTCACCGATATTCGCTACTGAGCCTGTCCCCACCTGCACTTCTCCGTATACACATACAGGGACTCACAGCCACAACCAATAAATGTCCCTCCCCACTCCTTCCCATATTTATCTTTAAGAATTTTGTGCCCCTACCCCACACATATATACTGCTTTATGATTGTTTACACCCCTTATATATTTTATTTTAATCCCTCCACCAATTATATACATTATGCTTTTATGCCTACCACCTCGCCCCATCTACCCCACTCCTAATATACTTTCTATTTACTTTGATTATATATCTGATTGTGGATAGGGGCTGTTTCTGCAGGATGTCACATTCCCAAACAGGCATCAGCGCTCCTCTCTGCACTCTGAGCTCTCTGCACTGTACAACTAAATGGGAACCGGGGATAGCCAGGACAATGTGCGCCGCTTGCATTTCATACGTCATAGCAGACGCCCAGCTTGAGACAACCGGCAGCGGCTGTGCATGCCGCAGTGGGGGCAGTGACTGTACCAATCTGCCTGAGGTGGACTGCAGAGGTCGGTCACCATGGCAGCAGTCATGCAAAGGGAGGAGGAGGTGCCCTAGCTGGCCAGGGAGGAGGGAGTAGACCATGCTGCTACACTGCTGCTGACTGCCCGGCCAGTAGCGATGCATACACAGACTTCAGGAGTCAGGAATAAGTGATAGGGTAAACGATGGGGGTGGGAGGGGTAGATTTTTTGGGCCCCCTTGAGTCTTGGGGCCCTCTATGGTTGTCCCCTTTGTCCCCCCCTGTCGCCGGGCCTGCGTTGAGGGTGGGCACTCAGGCCATCACATGGCTCTTACACAGACACCTGGAACTGCTTGTTCCACCCAGGCACCAGAAGGAACAATTTCCTAGGGCTGTTATTCATGGTTTGGATTGTGCCTCTTAGTTCCAGTGAAGAAAGATCTTAAGATCTTATTGCTATAGCATACACTAACATTCCAAAGAATTATGTGTCTCCAACTATTTTACAACACTTTTTACAAAGCTCAGTCTTGTTTTTCAACATGATGATACCCCTGTGCATGAAGCGAGGAATGCCAACAACTTGCAGCGCTTTATCTCCCGACATTAATGCCTGACCTCACCAATGCTATTGTGGCTGAAATCGACAGCATGTTTATTCCATCAGAGTCCAAAGTATATGGGATTCATCTCTTGTCATACTATTGCCCATGACTCCATTGTTTTAAGGCAATTATTCCAACTGCAGAAACTGTCAAAGAGGCATGGTGGCCAAATTAGGTTATTTAACCAGCGCTTATCCACTTGGTTTTCATACACCGTCCCGTTATTTCAATTGGGAATATGGGAAATGAGAGAAAAGTGCATATAGTGTAACACAATTTAATGCACATATAATTGACAAACAATATAGTATTAAAATTCAACAAATTGTATAAAGTGCAGTGCAAGGCATTCTTTCTTTTCAAAAGGAGGCTTTCCTAGCAGGTGATATATGAATTAATTACCAGATGTATAGGAACTGTGATAGACACAGTTCAATTGCGTTTTTACAAGGTGACTGTCGGTCCCGGGTAACTCGTCAGCACCAATGGTAAATGTCAATATCCTCACCGGCCGGATTCCCTCCTCCACCAACGCGTTTCTTCCCCTGTCTGGGGCCTTTGTCAAGGTGAATATGCCTTCAGTCTGTCCGTCCGAAATTTAAACAGCCTGTGTCCAATAACCGTCCGCCGTGCACAGCTGAATCCCTAGACACTAAATGCCTACAAGTCCCATGATCCATTGCTGTGCACGGACTTCCTGTTGTATCATTTCCGGAAATATATGGAAACCATGGTAACTGCGGATCGCCTGCTTTCGCCGGGCGGCTTGTCGAAAGCAGGGGATCCGCAGTTACCAGGAAGTCCGTGCACAGCAATGGATCATGGGACTTGTAGGCATTTAGTGTCTAGGGATTCAGCTGTGCACGGCGGACGGTTATTGGACACAGGCTGTTTAAATTTTGGACGGACAGACTGAAGGCATATTCACCTTGACAAAGGCCCCAGACAGGGGAAGAAACGCGTTGGTGGAGGAGGGAATCCGGCCGGTGAGGATATTGACATTTACCATTGGTGCTGACGAGTTACCCGGGACCGACAGTCACCTTGTAAAAACGCAATTGAACTGTGTCTATCACAGTTCCTATACATCTGGTAATTAATTCATATATCACCTGCTAGGAAAGCCTCCTTTTGAAAAGAAAGAATGCCTTGCACTGCACTTTATACAATTTGTTGAATTTTAATACTATATTGTTTGTCAATTATATGTGCATTAAATTGTGTTACACTATATGCACTTTTCTCTCATTTCCCATATTCCCAATTGAAATAACGGGACGGTGTATGAAAACCAAGTGGATAAGCGCTGGTTAAGTTATTACTCCATTTTTTTACATTGTGCACTTTTGGTGAGGGGTTAAGGATACTTCTATAGAGTAATTTATTGATTAACTGCTGCATGCGCACGGGACCCTTCCTTCAATTTGTGTTCTATCAAATTAGGTTATTGTCTATACTAATATAACATTCAGGGGCAGATGTATTAAGCCTGGAGAAGTGATAAAGCAGTGATAAGTGCAAGGTGATAACACATCAGCCAATCAGCTCCTAACTGTCATTTTACATATTGGAGCTGTTTGGCTGGTGCGTTATCACCTTGTACTTATCACTGCTTTATCACTTCTCAAAGCTTAATACATCTGCCCCACAATCACATGGATAGATTGGTTATTCAGTGTATTTGATCTGCTTTATAGACCTTGCCTTCTCACTGCTATTTTAATACCAATCAGAAATGGTGAATTTAACCAGTGCGCTATCAGCAGACAAAATGGGAACCTCCTGGTGAAGAAGTGTCACCCACACTCCAAACAACAGTACAGAACAAATATCACCAACAAGATTCTCCTCAGCGCTTGTGAGTGCCAGTCCTGATGTTAACCTCTGATGGAAAATTCCTTTCACAACACAAGATATCTTCACTTAAAATCCCTGCAGCTTTCCAGTTTCTCAAAAAATAACAGACATATCATAGGGCAAAACAGTAGTTCATGTGAAGAAAACAATATTAGCACTCATGAGGTATGGGCTCCTACCCATTGTATGTGGTCTACACAATCAGTAGACATATACGTTTATATGTTTAGGGAGATCACACCCAACCAGAGAGGCCGACTACCATTCAGTCTTCTCTCATTCAGTTGTCCAAATACATATAAAGAAGGAGATAGCATCTAGTAGCATAATACCGTTTTAATTAAAATAATAAATACCATAAAAGTATACAGTGCTAGGCTCTCACAAAATGTAATTGTCTACTAATGCAAGATAAGAGAGGCAATGGTATAAGTAGATCACCAGGCGTCACCGGAGCCTCCTTCCAATAACCAAGGTGAGTCCTAGCAGATTCTGCTAAGTTCCTCCAAAGACCAACGCATTTCGATACATGCGGTATCTTTTTCAAGGTATAACATTTTTGGTATATTATTATTTTAATACCACCTACAGAGTCAACAAGATTCAAGCAATTGCACAAATACCTCCTCCAGGTTATTGAATGAACATTTTGGGATATATCTACAAAGCAAAATCTCTATAACTGGTACAGCCATGTGATTGTATACATGTGGATGTTCTCTTTTATGAACCTGCTGAGGAAACGTTAACAGCTGTGCATTAGATGATTATAACTAGAGATGAGCAGGTCCAGTTCTTCGAGAACCGAAGCCACCCAAACATTGCGATCCAAGCTGGAACATTGCGATCCAAGCTGGAATCCGAGTCCGGCTCAGGTTTTCCCTCCTGACTTGGATCTCAAATGGAGGCAAAACGTCATCCTCCTGCTGTCAGATTCTCGTGGGTTTTCGATTCTATAAAGGTCCTCGGTGATCGGCACCATTACATTCCGGCTGTGGAGTTTGTATTGACCGAACATGTCTGTGCTGTGTCCATCCAAGTGTGCTGTGTTGTACATCAAGGGATGCTGCTTTGTCTTCCAGGGGTTCTGTGTCCATCCATAAAGGGTTGCTCTGTCAATCTGAAGTCCTCTGTCAAGCTAGTGGTGCTCTGCCAATCTAGGGGTGCTCTGCTGCCCAGTTTAAACAAAATAAAAGGTAAATATATTATTTAAAAAATATATAATATTTTTTGGTTGCTAAACCACAGTGTACTTTACTATAATTTTTCTGTGACACTGAAGATAGTCCGCAGTGTAGTCATACACGTATTGTGACACTGTAGGTTCGTTGTACATAAAGGAGTGCTGTGTCACTCCGTCAAGGGGCTGCTCTGTCAATCTAGAGGTGCTCTTCTGCACCAGTTTAAACAAAATGAAAGCTAAATATATAATTTAAAAAAAAAATTTTTTTAGTGCCCCAGTGAACGATACTATTATTTTTCTGTGACATGGCCGGTCAGACTTCAGTGTAGTTATATACATATTGTGACACTGCAAGTGAAAGCAAACTGCAGCATTAGATTTTTATTTCTGACTCATACACATATCGTTGGACACTGTAGGTCAGGGATGTCAAACTAGCGGCCTGCGGGCCACATGCGGCCCATACCGCATCATTTTGCAGCCTGCAGGTGGGGGTCCTTTTGTGGCCCATTGGCAGGTTGGTACGGGGCAGAACTGTGTCCTTGAGATATTGCCTCCATCCTTTTATGGTGACGTTGCCCCGTGGCCGCGCTTAGTGGACATTGCTGAACAATGAGGCTGAGGTGCATTGCCTTTGTGGCCGTATGTCCGAGCAGTGACTGTGTGTTAACCAGGCTAAGTGGTAGCAGTAGCAGCAGCATCACTATGAAGTCTGTATGACCACGGCTGCATGGCCTGGCCCCATACATTTCCTAAGATAGTTATCCGTCCTCCCAGCTTTCATGATTGATGGCAGTGGCAGCCAATCCGCTTGCACCAAAGCCAACTCCTTCACTTTCTGATGACTGATGGCTGCGCCAATCAATCAGCAGCTGGGAGCAACCAATAGATGGAAGAGGACCAACCCCGATGTTATTAGTGACCTGACCATGTTTAGAGTCTTGTCACTTGTCTGGGAGACTGCGATGTGCACCAGCAGCTTACATGTGTAATATTGTCAGTGTGTCTATGGGCAGCAAAGGGTTAATGTGCCCTGGCTGGGGGCTGCTGGCCTGTGGCACAAGGGTTGGGTATGAGATACCGCATTCAGTATACCGACGCCGGCATCCTAACTATTGGAATCCTGATGGGGTGAGCTAGCCCCCCCTCCCCACAGCCCAACCCTAACCCCTCCCCTACAGCTGCCTAACCCTAACCTCCCTGGGTGGCACCTAAACCTAATCCCCCTGCCCTAAACCTAACCCTCCTGCTATACCTACGGTCGGGATGCCGGCTGTCGGGATTCCGGCGTCGGTGTACTGACCTTTTCAGCATTCCGGAATCACTATTCTCACAGGTGTCACGATTCCGGCATCAGAATTCCGGCTGCCGGTATCCCGACAGACAGCATCTTGACCGGATCCCGGGCACTGTGGGTGGCTGGGTACTCAAATATATGTAAAGTGGGAACGCAGGGAGTGTATACGTATATATCAAGGACGTTAGCATTGATATTCAGTGACTGACAGACATTTGAAGCCATGGAGCTGGGCTACACTAATTGGGGATTGAGTGCAAGCCGGAGCTGTTCAGACTCCCTGCGCTGTGGAGTTCTCTTTGCGTGTCCGAGTGTATGTGACAGCTGTCACTTAGCAAACTTTGCAGGGAGACATGCACATAGCTCCACAGCTGCAGTGGTCCTGCAGGGAGCAGGTTCTGGCTTTCACCCAATTCCCACTAATTGTTCCAGGAACAACTCCGAGGTGTGAGGCATAATAAGGCCTCATAAAATGACTTCCATATCCCCTTTCCCTGCATACATGGACACTGAGTTAATTTTCCACCAAGGTCTTAATGGTGTGGAGTTTGTATGTTTTCCCCATGTATGTGTGGGTTACCCCCGGGTGCTCAGGTTTCTCACACTGGGGGCCTGCCTGCCTAAACACAATTATATACCAATCTAAGGGGGTCATTCTGAGTTGATCGCAGCCAGCAACTTTTTGCTGCTGGTGCGATCAACTAATCCCCGCCTATGGGGGAGTGTATTTTAGTTTAGCAGGGCTGCGATCGCTTGTGCAGCCCTGCTAAGCAAAAAAAGCTTTCAGCAACCTAGGAGTAAGGCTAGAGCTACTTACCCTGTGCGACGGATCCAGCGACGTTCATCCCGGCTTTGATGTCAGACATCCACCTTCCATTTGCCTGGACACGCCTGCATTCGGACGACCACTCCCCGAAAACAGCATCCAACGGTGAGTATCCGCCTCTCCGCTGTCAATCTTTATGCGATTGGTGCTGCATCCTCTTTTTTCGCTGTGCACGTCATTACCCGGCGACGGATGCACCGGGCAATGACGCGCATGTGCAGTTCCGACCCGTTCGCACCGCAGCGAACAACCGCTGCATGCGAACGGGTCGAAATGACCCCCTAAGTACAGTGTAATATACTGTAGTTTCATGGATGTGCTGTGTACTGATTTTAGATGTATCTCATACACCAAGGATAGGGCTGTACAAGTGTGCCCTAATACCTATAACGACCAATTAAATATATTATATATATATATATATATATATATATACAAAGAGGGATAGGGGTACTGGCGACCAACAATGTCTACAAAATTTAAATAAATATGAAGAATTAAGCAGGATACGTATTTGTAAAAAATAACAGTATATTTATTTATACAAAAAATGATTAAAAAAGGCGGGCTAAATGATTAAAGGCATAAGATGTTGCTAAAACTACATAAGAGTATAGTTAGAAACATACACATTAAAAAAACACTAAAAGCATAGAAACTTCTAAGATAAGAGAGTATTGCTTATCTTAAAATGGAGGGTCAATTGAGGTACGCAATTGAGGGCGTACCTCAATTGACCCTCCATTTTAAGATAAGCAATACTCTTATCTTAGAAGTTTTTATGCTTTTAGTGTTTTTTTATTGTGTATGTTTCTAGCTATACTCTTATGTAGTTTTAGCAACATCTTATGCCTTTAATCATTTAGCCCGCCTTTTTTAATCATTTTTTGTATAAATAAATATACTGTTATTTTTTATAAATACGTATCCTGCTAATTCTTCATATTTATTTAAATTTTGTAGACATTGTTGGTCGCTAGTACCCCTATCCCTGTTTGTATCTCTAAATTGCTAGGCAGCGTATCCCTGCCTAATTCTTAGGGGCCAGCTGACACCTTATATTTTTAAAGCAGTGTCTGCATTGTGGTTATTCATAACCTTAATATTTACTCTACTCACATACACCTGTGGCGCCATACTCCCACTATTCTATATATATATATATATATATATATATATATATATATATATATATGGGCAGGCCCCTATCCATATAGTAGGGATAAAAACTGATATTACAGTAGTTGGGTAAGAGTGTACATTTTAAAATTAGCTTAGACTGATATAGTGTTGGAGCAAGTAGGGAGAGGAAGGCCTAGAGTCTTCATCTTTCCAGGAGAAAGACCCGTCCCTTCCAAAGATCCCACCCTCATTAAGGGCTACTCACACAAACTTCCCATGCTGGTTTTCCATCCCAATCCACCTCTGATATTATGTGTAACTGGCACTAAATTGTGAGACATTATGTGTAAATGGCACTATACTGGGGGACATTATGTGTAACTGGCACTATACTGGGGCACATTATGTACAACTGCCACTATACTGCAAGACATTATGTGTAACTGGCACTATACTGGGGACATTATGTTTAACTGGCACTATACTGGGAGACATTATGTGTAACTGGCACTATGATGGGGACATTCATGTAAACAAAGGTGCAATTTAATGCATAGTCAATGTTTCGTGGTATGGGGACTCTGTCATCAGGACACACGCAAGTGAATAGTGACAAAGTGACAAGAGTGCCGCTTGTACGTACGTTTTATAATTCATTATTAACCCAGTTGGAGTGCCGAACCATTTTTTGCATATATATATATATATATATATATTCGTAGAAACGGACAGCACACCTGTTGTAGACAAAATTGAAAGTCCTGGTGCCAGCGGTAGGTGCACAGGCAGTACACCAATATAACAGAAGAAATCCTCCACGGCACTCAGAAATTAACACGCAAAGAGGCAGAAATATAGCAACGTTTCGAAGGATTTATTCCCTCATCGTCAGGCACAAAATACAGTGTACAAACATCTCACCTTATACCCCAGGTAACCCACGTGTTGGCGGCGGCGTCTGGAAGTCAGAAGGACGGCATCCACAAAGGACGTCATCAACCGCTGCCCGTTGCCATAGCCACCAAATAAAACAAACATTTAAAATAAACGGGATACAATGGAGATACGGGCAGATGCATAACAGTAAATTTTCAAATGACATACTTATATAATATGCAAGAAATAAATATACCATAGTAAGAAATACAACAAACACAGAAAAAAGAGAAATGAGGCAGGTCCCTAATCAGATGCACGCATAAATCCCTGACTGCTCATTCAGGCCCTTAGGAGATATAGTCTGTAGCCGATGAATCCATCTCGCCTCACACCTAAGTAATTTCAGTGACCGATCACCCCCTCTCACATCAAGGGGGATATGATCGATGATGATATAGCGCAAAGTAGCCAGACTGTGTCCAGCTTCCATAAAATGTCTGGCAACAGGCTGGTCACTCTGTTTCTTCTCAATGGCATTACGTATGGCATTCCTATGAGCTGCCATTCTTTCACGCAGGGTACGTTCCGTTTTGCCAACATAACTCAAGCCACACGGACATGTTAATAAGTAAACTATAAAGCGAGTGGTACATGTGACTTTATGTTTTATAACAAATTTCTGACCGCTATGAGGATGATTAAATGTAGTGCTAGCAACAAGAGAGCGACAAGTCGTGCAATTTAAGCATTTATAACATCCTGGTTTGCGACCCAAGAATCCAGAGTCAAACACATTGGCCCGCTGTAAGGTAATGTCAGTCTTGACCACAAAGTCACGGATGTTCCGACCTCTGGTATAACAGTTCATTAAATTGGTATCAGACAAATTAAGAGTTTTATCAGACTTAACTATTGGCCAAAGTTTTTTTTTTTTTTTTTTATATGTGTATATATATATATATAGTCAAAACGATGTGCGGCACTCAGGAATACAGAAGTAAATCACCACCAGCGGTCTGTCAACGTTTCAATTTTACTAGAAAATTGTCATCAGGATAAATACAACAGTAGAAAAACTCACCTTATATACCAGACACCAAAGTGAAATGTAGTGTGCATCGCTCGTCCGGCGGGGACCCGCTCGGCCGCTGCGGCGCTGAAAGATGACGTCATCGCGTATTGCGCGATGCACGTCAGTGAACCCGTCACCATGGAAACCCGTACTGTTACTCCTGGGATAAACAGAACAACATTGACACATAGTTGCTATATTGAGCATCACAAATCAGAATCAAACAAGAGATATATGTAATTGTCATAAGGGCATACATGGCTGCAAAAGAGATGAAAGGAATTATTGCAATGTTAAATGTTGATGTGTCCGCTCTATACTATGAGTGCGAGTGTGTTGGCACATATGGTGCCTAAGGCTCTCCATTTTCTTGGACATGCTAAATGATAAATGTCCAATAGTAATAGGCAAGAGCACTGATGTTATAGATGTACTGCTGGTTTGTTCATGTAACTGTGTGGTTGTTAATAAAACCCAATGCAAAAGGATGAACTATCTCTGCACCTAGAGATGTGTGTAAGAGATCTATTAATATGTTAAAGATCATGTTAGGTGGAAAAATCAGATGTCTGCACAGGTTACATGAGCTAAGTTAAAGAACAGGGAAGGGGGCTAGAAGAGAACAGAGCAAACGGAAGAATATAGGAACAGCGTAAGGGGATATTAGAGACCATAGTTAAAAGAAACAAGACAGGGGTAATGATTCATTGAGTCCCTTCGGTGTAATTACATCCAATTTAAATATCCACCGTGATTCACATTTGAGCAGAGACTTATGTCTGTCTCCACCTCTGATGTTTGCAGGTATGTGATCAATCATGCGGTATCGTAAACTCGCCAGGGAATGTTTGAAAGTCACAAAATGACGTGCAACTGGCTGGTCACTCTTTCCTTTGGTTAAGGCCAGTCTAATGGCCGATCTGTGGGCGGTCATTCTTTCTTTAAACTTCCTCTTCGTCTTGCCAATGTAGGTCAAGCCACAAGGGCAAATTATTTGATAAATCACAAAGGAAGATTCACAGGTTAGATGATGTTTGATGGATATTTTATAGCCCAAATGTGGATGGTAGAAAGTATCTCCAGCAATGAGATATTGGCACGTTGTACACGTACATCTAAAACAGCCCCGTTTGCAGGCTGTAAATATAGCTGGTCTGTCAATGGTGGTTCTGGTGGAAATGTCTGTTTTGACCAGTATATCTCTGAGGTTTCTGGACCGACGATAGCATGGCATAATGTTAGTGTCCGGTAAATTCAATTTATTGTCAGTTTGAATAAGATGCCAGTGTTTTTTGGTGATTTTGTTGGTTTCCACTGAAGCCACATTGAAGGTGCTTTTCCAGATGAATTTAGGTGATGTAGTGGCCTTGGACTTCTTCTGTAATAGTGAATTTCTGCTCATGGCTAGCACTTTCAATTTAGTCTCCTGCAACTGCTTAGAGTTATATCCACGTAAGATGAAACGATTGATGAGATCATCAATTTGTGCAGCTGCTTGCTTTTTATCTGAATTGATTCTATGGATCCTGATCATTTGCGAGTATGGAAGACCAAACTTAAGGCCTTTAGGATGATAGCTTGCATTGTGCAAGAAGGTGTTCCTGTCCGTTGGTTTAGTGAACACCGTGGTATTAATACTTGTATTCGCAATAGATATCCTAACATCAAGGAAATCTATGGTGTGTTGGTCCATCTTATAGACCAATTTCACTGGACTGGAGGAGGTATTGTGAGCATCCAATATATTCTGCAGTGTTGCTTGAGGGCCTTTCCATATAATGAACAGATCATCTATATATCTCTTGTATAAGATGATATTAGATGAGACATTGATGTCAGAAAAGAAAATGTCCTGTTCCACTTCAACCATGTATATGTTTGCATAGGTGGGGGCCACGGCCGATCCCATGGCACACCCCCTTTGTTGTAAATAGAACTTGTCAAACAAAAGGAAATTTTTCGTTAATACCAGTTCCAAGAGATAAATCAAAATCTCACTGTGTGCTGGATCAATCTTCAGCTCATTCAACAAAACCTTTTTGACTGCATGGAGGCCCTCTGGGTGTGGGATAATTGTATATAAGCTGGTAACGTCAGCTGTTACCAGCCATGCATCTGAAGGAATAGGTCCTATGTCACTTAATTGGTTGAGTAAAGATGTTGTGTCCATCAAAGTATGAGGATGTTGTTGTACATACGGCTGAAGAATGGAATCCAGCAATAACTGAGGTAGGCTGGAATAATGAGCCCCTGGCCGAGATAATTGGTCGCCCTGGAGGGGGATTAATCCCCTTGTGGATCTTAGGGACTGTATATAGGATGGGAACCACTGGGTGTTCTGGGAGTAGTAATTTCATGATCTCCTCTGTGATGATCCCTGCATCACAGGCCCTCAGTAATGCTTCTTTCAGTTCTTCCAGAAATATTGACGTTGGGTTACCATTCAGCCTTATGTATACACCCGGTTCCTCCAATTGATGATAAATTTCAGCCCGGTAATCAACGATGTCTTGCAGGACAATAGCTCCGCCCTTGTCTGCCGGGCGAATGATTACTTGCTTGTTGTTTGATAGGTTGTAAAGAGCCTCTGATTCAGATTTGGATAAATTATGTTTAAATACCTTATTTGTTGCTGTAAGGTGTTGTGACTCCATGTCCACTAGACGCATGTATGTTTTGATACTAGCGTTGTTTGATAGTGGATCAAAGGTAGATGGTGGTTTAAATTGCATCAATTTTGAAGGTATGTTGCTGGAGCTTTGCATAGATGTCTCAGCAAAATGTTCCTTCAGTTTCAACTTGCGATGGAGTTGATTTTTCGCAACTTGCCAACCCAAGTCATCAATAGGGGCTGTCAGGACAAATGATAGACCTTTGGATAATAACCTTCGTTCGCTGGAAGAGAGTTCATAATGGGATAAGTTGACAATTACCTCCGCTTGTTTGGCGCGGGTGGTTTCTTTCCACCTGTGGCTACGTTTGTACTGGCCCCCTCTTCGGGTTGCTTTGCTCTGCGTGGTCTTGCTTCGCGGGTACCTACTTCTAAAGGGGAAGCTCCCTTGGGACGGTTTGAGGGTAAGTCCTGGTCACTGTTCGTGCTCTGACCTTCCGCTGATGTTTCTGTATCCATGTCGGTTCGTGGATAACGTCGTCGTCTGAAGAATGGTTTTCTTTTTGTACCAGGATCATTCCCGGAGAGCCATCTGTAAACTTGATGGTTCTCATAATCCTGGTCTACCTTATCAAATTTTGCTTTTTTGAATTTAATTAGATCCCGCTTATAGATGGCTAATTGGTTCTCCAATTTTGCCAGCCAGTCATTCTCTGAATCAGCAATCAGTATGGGAAGATGTTTCACTTCATATTTGTTGATTTTCTGTTTGGAGTTGTCCACCTCCAGATTGGAGGTACAATGGAGATACAATGGAGATACGGGCAGATGCATAACAGTAAATTTTCAAATGACATACTTATATAATATGCAAGAAATAAATATACCATCGTAAGAAATACAACAAACACAGAAAAAAGAGAAATGAGGCAGGTCCCTAATCAGATGCACGCATAAATCCCTGACTGCTCATTCAGGCCCTTAGGAGATATAGTCTGTAGCCGATGAATCCATCTCGCCTCACACCTAAGTAATTTCAGTGACCGATCACCCCCTCTCACATCAAGGGGGATATGATCGATGATGATATAGCGCAAAGTAGCCAGACTGTGTCCAGCTTCCATAAAATGTCTGGCAACAGGCTGGTCACTCTGTTTCTTCTCAATGGCATTACGTATGGCATACCTATGAGCTGCCATTCTTTCACGCAGGGTACGTTCCGTTTTGCCAACATAACTCAAGCCACACGGACATGTTAATAAATAAACTATAAAGCGAGTGGTACATGTGACTTTATGTTTTATAACAAATTTCTGACCGCTATGAGGATGATTAAATGTAGTGCTAGCAACAAGAGAGCGACAAGTCGTGCAATTTAAGCATTTATAACATCCTGGTTTGCGACCCAAGAATCCAGAGTCAAACACATTGGCCCGCTGTAAGGTAATGTCAGTCTTGACCACAAAGTCACGGATGTTCTGACCTCTGGTATAACAGTTCATTAAATTGGTATCAGACAAATTAAGAGTTTTATCAGACTTAACTATTGGCCAAAGTTTTTTTTTTTTTTTTTTGTATATATATATATATATATATATATATATATACGCACTTTCTCTTTCTTGCAGCCCACACAAGACTTAGACCTTGATACTTTGGGCCAGTTGGGATTTTTAGTTTTACATGCCTGCTGTACAGCAGGTGAAAGTAAACCGCTGTGATATATTATTATTTCTGACTCAAACACGTATTGTGTGACACTGTAGGTAAAAGTAAACCGCAGCGTTAGATTATCATTTCTGACTCATACATACTTGGTTTTGTGTGTTGATAGATATGGAGGATGAACAACTGAGAGGAGAGCAGGAAGCACATACTAAAGCTGCAGATGCTGCCACCACTCATGACGAGTCAAGTCTGTCAATGTCATCTACTAAGGCCGATGCCCAAGGGCATACATGGCTTAAGTCGGGGCATGTCAAATCAAACAAGCAATTTAATTATTCAGTGGTAAAGAAAAAAACATCAAAAGTAAAGTTAGCTGCAGAGTAACATGAAAATGGCAAGGAAAGACTCAGGTCTTGGCCTTTAAGTGGTGGTTCTGCAACTGTCAGTGAAGCAACTTCTGCATCTCATGACGATGCAAGAACTTTTCACCCAGAGTCTAGAAGAGGTGTAAAAAAAAAACCCACTAAGGCAGTAGAACAAACTGTGCATTCAGAACTATCACATATTACTGAGGAGCATTACTGAGGGTGTCCATGACAGCTATGTGTGAGTCTGACATTTCTCACACTGGGGCAGATGTATTAACCTGGAGAAGGCATAAGGAAGTGATAAACCAGTGATATGTGCAAGGTGATAAACAACACCAGCCAATCAGATCCAATATGTAAATTAACAGTTAGGATCTGATTGGCTGGTGCCTTTATCACCTTGCACATATCACTGGTTTATCACTTCCTTATGCCTTCTCCAGGTTAATACATCTGCCCCACTGTCCTCATAGAGAAGCCTTTTTCACCTCCTTCCACCATTTCTGCACCATCTGCACATGTGGGGAGCGGACAAGTAAAGATGGTGACGATGAGGGCATAATAGAAATTGAGGATTTGTGTGTGGAAGAGGGACAGGATAAGGGGGATATGTGTGTACTACTATCTGACACTGAGGCTGTTGATGATGTTGTTTGTGTAAGTCAGCCACCAGTGGCTGCAGTTCTTCCCCATGATAAAAAGACATTGTGATGCCTGAGCATAAGACCAAAAAGCCAGCTTTTGGGTGTGGGATTATTTTTACCCCAATTCTGACAATTTTTGTGAAGGCATCTGCTCCTTTTATGAGGCCAAAGTTAGTAGAGGTAGGGATGTTAACCATCTAGGCAACTCCTCCATGATACGTCATTTGCAGCGAGTCCATGAAATTTATTGTACAAGATTATAATGTAATTAACACACTCATCATCAAACTCCTCATTAGTCATCGGAGGCACAGTAGTCCTTCTAAAAAAAAAAATGTTTTTGTGTTGTAATTTATATTAGGAAGAAAAAGAAAAAATATTTTTAAATTTAATCTAATTATTAATACACTGTAAAAAAATGCCCCACAAAGGAATCACCTACTGCGATTGGTATTTCAATCCATAACTTTTTGAGTGCTTAGTATTCAATTACTGGGAGCACGTCCACACCTTCTGCGATTGGTATTTCAATCCATATCTTTTTGAGTACTTGGTGTTCAATTCCTAGGAGCACCTCCAGCTAATTCTATTCATTTATAGTACATTATTGCATTATGGTATGTTCGATATGCTGGTTTGAACTATAACCTACAGTAACATGCTGATTTCTCCTGTGCGGTTTAACATTTCTGGACTTTATCATTATTATTATTTTTTATTATTATTATTATTATTATTCTTATTATTATTATTATTATTAACAGCTGAAATCTAGATATGACAGGAAATGATGACCTGGGTCACTTTCCACTGCATCATAAATGTATCTGATTATACTGGTCTGTGGCTAAAAGGCACATACTGTATGAGAAATAAAAAAACAATGTAGCTAGTAAAAATAGCAGAAGGACATTAAACCCCCATTTAATCTGGTAAGAACATTGTTTTCCACATTTTAATAACATAAATCCTCTGCTCTATGCGATTTTTCCAGTCCATTTGTTTCAGTCACCTTCAGTAATTGTAAATCTTGGCTATTACTGTATCTTCTAAATGAGATTTCTGTATATTGTTGGGTTTTCTAAACCATGTCAGTAAACATCCTATGCAGCTCGCAGCGAATAGGTTAACCCCATCTAATTTATCTGTGTAGGAATGCATTGGCAGGGTGAGGGATTTCAGAGCCATAATTTCCTTTCCCAGTCACGTCTCTTAGTTCCCTGAAGGAAAACAAGGTTAATGGTGGGGAATCCTTTATGTCTTGTGGTGCCCATTACAGTTGCTGCCAGCTGTCAGACTGGTGTTAATAAAATGGACCGAAAATTCAGGATGTTACAGAAGGAAAGCTGATTATTATTTGTTTTCTACCATAGTTGCCAACATTTTAAAATAATAGCCAGGGACACTTTGTTCCTGAGCAAGTCAACCTCTGCATGTCATGGATTGTGTGAACTAGGTAGACATTCAAGGATTAGAATCCCCATCATGTTATGTTTCTGACTTTGGTCATTACAGTATGCCAGTCATTTTCATTGGCATTACATTTCAAAGGTCAGAGAATAAGAAGGTAGTGTTAGGATTGCACCCCATATACAATATCACAGGAATTGTATTGTGTAAATGATCAGTATGAAAAACATTTTGTTATAGAATAGGTGGCAGTTATTATTATTATTATTATTACTTAACTAAATACATTTGTTTTTAAAGATTTATCAGAGGCGAGTATTTAATATACGTGAAAGTAAGATACGTGTGTGCGTATCTATCTGTCTGCCTAAAAATTACACCCATCACCCATACAATTGAAAACACCTGCCTATTATTGGGTTGGGTAGGTCCCGCTCGTGACACCAAAAGAGCTCTGACCAGTTGGGGCATGGACTCTGAAGGTGTCTTGTGGTATCTGACACCAATACATTTGTAGCAGATCTTTTAGGTCGTGTAAGTTGTGAGGTGGGGCTTCCATGGCTCTGACTTGTTTTACCAGCACTTTCCACAGATGCCCACTTGGATTAAGATCTGGTGAATTTGGAAGCCAAGTCAACACCTTGGCCTCTTTTTTTTTCATGTTCCTTAAACTGATTATGAATGATTTTTGCAGTGTGGCAAGGAGCATTATTCTGCTGAAAGAGTCCACTGCCATTAGGTAATACCGTTCCCACGAAGGGGTGTACTTGGTCTGCAATAATATTTAGGTAGACGATATGTGTTAAAGTAACATTTACATAAATGGCCGACTCAAGGTTTCCCAGCAGAACATTGCCCATATTATCACACACTACCTGAACCGGTTTGCCTTCTTCCCATGGTGCATCCTTTCCTCAGGTAAATGGCGCACATGCACCCAGCCACCCAAATGATGTAAAAGATAATGTGATTCATCAGACCAGGCCACCTTCGTCATTGTTCCCTAGTACAGTTCTGACTGACATGTGCCCATGGTAGACACTTATGGCAGGAGCAGGGGTGTATCTACGGGTCTGAGCGCCACTGGCAAAGTAAGGAACTGGCGTCCCCCATCTCCCCCACCCAGGGACACAGAGGGGGGAGTTACAGATAGGCTGAGGTCAGGGACACTGATGGAGAATTACAGGGAGGGTGCGGGTAGGGACAATGAGGTGGAGGGCTTACAGGGAGGCTGAGGTCAGGGACACCAAGGGGCAATTACAGGGAGGGTG